>NC_092282.1:1406486-1718986 GCF_036320965.1 Panulirus ornatus
CTCCTGTTCTTCTCTCCAAAACCCTCACATTTACTTCCCACACCTACCCGTCCACGGACAGATTAAACAGCCATGGTAAAATCACACACCCCTGTTGCAGGCCCATCTTTACCTGGAACCACTGTTGACTGGACCTCCAGCCTCCCTTCCACCTTGACAACAGCACCGCCACCATCCTCCTGCAATGGCTTGCAAGGTAAAGTGAGGAAGTTCAACTTGACTTTCTGAGGGAAATCTTAATTGTAAATCTATCCTGAAGATTTCTGTCATGTTTTGAGATATCTCAGCCACCATTATTGTGAAACATATCTTGCTTTGTATATGAATATCAGTATTTACACAGTTGTATAAACAAAACTCCTTAGTGGTAACCATTTTAGTCTGTTGTAGTGATGACATCAGACACCTTTCATATTAAATCTTTGTTGAGTGATATATGAAAAGATTCAGTTAGTTATTGAAGAAATGCTTTATGCAGCGAGAGCAAATAAGAGCAGGTGAAATAACTACTCATCAAATTTGAAATGGAATTATGTCCTTACCAGTGAGGTCTGAGTGAGAGAGATGAAGGACTCATTACATGTTGTTCACTAACCCTATCATTTACCTCCCTTGACAATTAGACCTATACATTTTATGAAACCAGCAGTGTTGTACAAGAAACTTGATCCTTTGTGACATCTGGAAACTATATGATCACCATCTCTTATTAATCTAACTAACTAACCTTTTTTAACATCGTGTGATCCTTGGCAGTGTTGGAGTCAGCCTATGGTGACATCATCATTGGATCAGCTGACACCAACTATCAGAACAACCTGGACTGTGAGTGGCGACTTCTAGCACCTCCTGGAACTGTTGTGCAGGTGTCCTGGTCAACCATTGATGTCGAGTCCTGTGGGTTTTCATGTGTATGTGATTTTGTTGAGATACAGGACTTTTCTTCTTCTGGTGTAGCATTGGAACAGTAAGTTGCAGGGACCTCCGAATTGCTCAAGTATAGATATATCATGGCCAAGAATATGTTATAATGTCTTATTCAGTGTTTTTATATTTTTAAGAAATATAGCCCAATTACAGGTTGTATATATATATATATATATATATATATATATATATATATATATATATATATATATATATATATATATATATATATATATTATCCCTGGGGATGGGGGATTAAGAATACTTCCCACGTATTCCCTGCGTGTCGTAGAAGGCGACTAAAAGGGGAGGGAGCGGGGGGCTGGAAATCCTCCCCTCTCATTTTTTTTTTAATTTTCCAAAAGAAGGAACAGAGGGGGCCAGGTGAGGATATTCCAAAAAAGGCCCAGTCCTCTGTTCCTAATGCTACCTCGCTAACGCGGGAAATGGCGAATAGTTTAAAAAAAAATATATATATATATATATATATATATATATATATATATATATCCCTGGGAATAGGGGAGAAAGAATACTTCCCATGCATTCCTCACGTGTCGTAGAAGGCGACTAAAGGGGATGGGAGCGGGGGGGCTGGAAACCCTCCCCTTCTTGTATTTTAACTTTCTAAAAGGGGAAACAGAAGAAGGAGTCACGTGGGGAGTGCTCATCCTCCTCGAAGGCTCAGATTGGGGTGTCTAAATGTGGGTGGATGTAACCAAGATGAGAGAAAAGGAGAGATAGGTAGTATGTTCGAGGAAGGGAACCTGGATGTTTTGGCTCTGAGTGAAACAAAGCTCAAGGGTAAAGGGGAAGAGTGGTTAGGGAATGTATTGGGAGTAAAGTCAGGGGTTAGTGAGAGGACAAGAGCAAGGGAAGGAGTAGCACTACTCCTGAAGCAGGAGTGTTGGGAGTATGTGATAGAGTGTAAGAAAGTAAACTCTAGATTGATATGGGTAAAACTGAAAGTGGATGGAGAGAGATGGGTGATTATTGGTGCATATGCACCTGGGCATGAGAAGAAATATCATGAGAGGCAAGTGTTTTGGGAGTAGCTGAGTGAGTGTGTTTGTAGTTTTGATGCACGAGACCGGGTTATAGTGATGGGTGATTGGAATGCAAAGGTGAGTAATGTGGCAGTTGAGGGAATAATTGGTGTACATGGGGTGTTCAGTGTTGTAAATGGTAATGGTGAAGAGCTTGTAGATCTATGTGCTGAAAAAGGACTGGTGATTGGGAATACCTGGTTTAAAAAGAGAGATATACATAAGTATACGTATGTAAGTAGGAGAGATGGCCAGAGAGCGTTATTGGATTACATGTTAATTGATAGGCGCACGAAAGAGAGACTTTTGGATGTTAATGTGCTGAGAGTTGCAACTGTAGGGACGTCTGATCATTACCTTGTGGTGGCAAAGGTGAAGATTTGTAGAGGTTTTCAGAAAAGAAGAGAGAATGTTGGGGTGAAGAGATTGGTGAGAGTAAGTGAGCTTGGGAAGGAGACTTGTGTGAGGAAGTACCAGGAGAGACTGGGTACAGAATGGAAAAAGGTGAGAACAAAGGACATAAGGGGAGTGGGGGAGGCAGTGATGGTTTGCGCAAAAGATGCTTGTGGCATGAGAAGTGTGGAAGGTGGGCAGATTTGAAAGGGTAGTGAGTGGTGGGATGAAGAAGTAAGATTATTAGTGAAAGAAAAGAGAGAGGCATTTGGATGATTTTTGCAGGGAAATAATGCAAATGAGTGGGAGATGTATAAAAGAAAGAGGCAGGAGGTCAAGAGAAAGGTGCAAGAGGAAAAAGAGGGCAAATGAGAGTTGGGGTGAGAGAGTATCATTAAATTTTAGGGAGAATAAAAAGATGTTTTGGAAGGAGGTAAATAAAGTGCATAAGACAAGGGAACAAATGGGAACATCAGTGAAGGGGGCTAAGGGGGAGGTGATAACAAGTCGTGGTGATGTGAGAAGGAGATGGAGTGAGTATTTTGAAGGTTTGTTGAATGTGTTTGATGGTAGAGTGGCAGATATAGGGTGTTTTGGTCGAGATGGTGTGCAAAGTGAGAGGGGTCAGGGAGAATGATTTGGTAAACAGAGAAGAGGTAGTAAAAGCTTTGCAGAAGATGAAAGCCGGCAAGGCAGCAGGTTTGGATGGTATCGCAGTGGAATTTATTAAAAAAGGGGGTGACTGTATTGTTGACTGGTTGGTAAGGTTGTTTAATCTATGTATGACTCATGGTGAGGTGCCTGAGGATTGGCGGAATGCTTGCATAGTGCCACTGTACAAAGGCAAAGGGGATAAAAGTGAGTGCTCAAATTACAGAGTTATGAGTTTGTTGAGTATTCCTGGGATATTATATGGGAGGGTATTGATTGAGAGGGTGGAGGCATGTACAGAGCATCAGATTGGGGAAGAGCAGTGTGGTTTCAGAAGTGGTAGAGGATGTGTGGATCAGGTGTTTGCTTTGAAAAATGTATGTGAGAAATACTTAGAAAAGCAAATGGATTTGTATGTAGCATTTATGGATCTGGAGAAGGTATATGATATAGCTGATAGAGATGCTCTGTGGAAGGTATTAAGAATATATGGTGTGGGAGGCAAGTTGTTGGAAGCAGTGAAAAGTTTTTATCGAGGGTGTAAGGCATGTATACGTGTAGGAAGAGAGGAAAGTGATTGGTTCTGAGTGAATGTTGGTTTGCGGCAGGGATGTGTGATGTCTCCATGGTTGTTTAATTTGTTTATGGATGGGGTTGTTAGGGAAGTGAATGCAAGAGTTTTGGAAAGAGGGGCAAGTATGCAGTCTGCTGTGGATGAGAGAGCTTGGGAAGCGAGTCAGTTGTTGTTCGCTGATGATACAGCGCTGGTGGCTGATTCATGTGAGAAACTGCAGAAGCTGGTGACTGAGTTTGGTAAAGTGTGCGAAAGAAGAAAGCTGAGAGTAAATGTGAATAAGAGCAAGGCTATTAGGTACAGTAGGGTTGAGGGACAAGTCAATTAGGAGGTAAGTTTGAATGGAGAAAAACTGGAGGAAGTGAAGTGTTTTAGATATCTGGGAGTGGATTTGGCAGCGGATGGTACCATGGAAGTGGAAGTGAATCATTGGGTGGGGTAGGGGGCAAAAGTTCTGGGAGCGTTGAAGAATGTGTGGAAGTCGAGAACATTATCTTGGAAAGCAAAGATGGGTATGTTTGAAGGAATAGTGGTTCCAACAATGTTATATAGCATGTTATATAGCATGGGCTATAGATAGAGTTGTTTGGAGGAGGGTGGATGTGCTGAAAACGAGATGTTTGAGGACAATATATGGTGTGAGGTGGTTTGATCAAGTAAGTAATGAAAGGGGAAGAGAGATGTGTGGTAATAAAAAGAGTGTGGTTGAGAGAGCAGAAGAGGGTGTTTTGAAATGGAGAGAATGAGTAAGGAAAGATTGACAAAGAGGATATGTGTGTCAGAGGTGAAGGGAACGAGGAGAAGTGGGAGATTAAATTGGAGGTGAAAAGATGGAGTGAAAAAGATTTTGAGTGATCGGGGCCTGAACATGCAGGAGGATGAAAGGCATGCAAGGAATAGAGTGAATTGGAACGATGTGGTATACCAGGGTCGACGTGCTGTCAATGGTTTGAACCAGGGCGTGTGAGGCTTCTGGGGAAAACCATGGAAAGTTTTGTGGGGCCTGGATGTGGAAAGGAAGCTGTGGTTTCGGTGCATTATACATGACAGCTAGAGACTGAGTGTGAACGAATGTGGCCTTTGTTGTCTTTTCCTAGCGCTACTTTGTGCACATGCGGCTGGAGGGGGTTGTTATGTCATGTGTGGCGGGATGGTGATGGGAATGAATAAAGGCAGACAGTATGAATTATTTACATGTGGATATATGTATATGTCTGTGTATGTATATATATGTATACGTTGATATGTATAAGTATGTATATGTGCGTGTGTGGACGTGTATGTATATACATTTGTATGTGGGTGGGTTGGGCCATTCTTTCGTCTGTTTCCTTGCGCTACCTTGCTAACGCGGGAGACAGCGACAAAGTATAATAAATAAACTGAGTAAATATATATTTTGTGCATACATACACAGACATATACATATATACATATGTACATATTCATACTTGCTTGCCTTCATCCATTCCTGTTGCTTTTAAAGTCTAAAAATAAAACAAATCTTGTCAGAAGGAAAAACGAACATTCACTAGTTAAGTATTTCTAAAATATTTATGTATCTAATGATTAATTAATGAAAGTACCCATGCTCTGGTATATGACTTCCTGGCAATGGACTTATGAAAATGATATTGGTGAAAAATTCAGCAATGTTACAGATGTTTCCACTTTACAAAGTACAGTCATTAGAACTAATTTATAACAGGTATGATTGGCTAATGTTAGTGTGTATGTGACATGGGCAGGTACAAGTACTGTGGGAGTAGACTGCCACCAGTCTTCACCTCCTCCAGCAACATGCTGGTGATCGTGTTCCACAGTGACAGCTCAAGGACCAGGCCAGGCTTTTCTCTACACTACATTAGTCATCCAGGTAATGTGTTCTTCACCTGTGTTTACTTTATGTTGTCCCCCCTTGGGTTTACATCATATGTTCCTCACCTAGGTTTATGTCTTATGCTCCCTACCTGAATTAACATCATGTGTTCCTCAATTAAAATTACAGTTTATTCATCACACTAACGGTGAAGTTGCCGTTTCATATTGAAGTAATGATCTATGTGTGATACCACTAGACCTCAGTTCATCGCTAAATGTATGGCCATCTAGCCTGACCTGCCAAGTTTACCTCAAGTTCATTACTTAGCATAATGTACATAGTAATGAGGCAGTTCCAGTGCATTTTACAATTACTAAACATCAGAATCACATGATTCAGGTGAGGATTTCACAAACCATTACTTACACATTTGTTACCACACTCACAGAGCAGACTTAGTCAAGGGCTTATACTCTCTCTCTGATATCCTTGAGTGAATACAATCCACCTGGAAATGTATTGGGTTTTAAGATTCTGGATGTAGTTTCTTAGGTAACCAAATGTTCCACCTATAACTTGAGGGACCAGCCAGGTCCTATTGGTTAAGTCAGTTACTGAAAAATTTCTTATGTTCACCGTTTGATTTCCATATCTGTAGAAGTTCAGTTACTTTCTTACCTGTTCTTGGCAACAGGTCAAGAGATATATGGTTCATCAGAATTCTTTGCAGATGTTATCCATCTAGGCAATAAGGGCTAGTTCATCATGGAGGCATTAAGTGCTGGGTCATCGTGTAGGAGATAAGTGTTAGATTATTGTTTTGATATAAGAAACACACTTCATCACCTTCATATACCAGACACATACATAATCACAAGAATAATTAGTGTATGATTAAGGAGTTTAAAAGGTGGCAGTCTGGAGAGTTTTTGACATTGATATTGCTACCATGTATGCATGTCGAACACTGTGTTTGAGGTGGAACTCCCTAATTTGTTCACCTGATAATAATTTCCCTTTAAACTGCAACACCTACAGCTGGATGGACCTCTGACCTGCCTTTCACTGTGACAACAGTGCCACCACAACCATCCTGCAGTGGCTTGCAAGGTACAGTGAAGAAATTCTTTGTGACTTTTCAAAGGAAAGTTTATTGGCAAATATTTCCCAAGGTTTCCTGCCATGTTTTGATACCTTTCAATCCATAATATGAAACATTTGCTGCTTCCTGTATGGATAACAATATTGAAACTGTTTTGTGAACAAGAATCCTAACCAGGAAACATTTCAATCCATCAAAACATGACTCAACATACCTTTCTTTAACCCTCATTTCTGTTGCTGAATGATATATGAAAAGATTCAGATGATTATTTTAAAAAAATGTTTTATGCAGTGAAAATAAGAAAGGAGATGAAGTGACTAGTCATCAAATTTGAGACTATGAATGAGAATTGAGTTCTTTCTAGTGAGAGCTGAATAATTGAATTTGAGGACTTGTTACATTTTGCTTAGTGACCCTTTTCGTTTACCTCCCATGACCCTTGACAATTAGACCGCCTCATCTTGAAAAACCAAAAGT
The DNA here is from genome assembly GCF_036320965.1 of Panulirus ornatus. Classification (NCBI taxonomy): domain Eukaryota; kingdom Metazoa; phylum Arthropoda; class Malacostraca; order Decapoda; family Palinuridae; genus Panulirus; species Panulirus ornatus. The sequence goes on from NC_092282.1 coordinate 1,413,482, forward strand.
ATCATTTAAGATTCTTGATCCTCTGTGACCTCTGGAATCCTCTTCATGTTAACCCATCAGACCCTCACATAATTTCAAACCTCCTATGGCCAATCCTATTGCCTCAGTTATCCCTCAGATAACCTCTTTTAACTTTCTGTGACCCTTGGCAGTTTTGGAGTCAACTTCTGGTAATGTCAGTGTTGGGACAGCAGATACCAACTATCAGAACAACCTCGACTGTGAGTGGCAACTGCTTACATCCCCTGGAACTGTCGTGCAGGTCTCCTGGTCAGCCATTGACATTGAGTCTTGTGGGTTTTCATGTGTATGTGATTTCGTTGAGATACAGGACCTCTCTTCCTCTGGTCTAGCATTGGAACAGTAAGTTGCTGAGACCTCTGAGCTGTTCAAGAGTAGATTTATCAGTGGCCAACATTATGGTATTATCTCTTTTTTTCATACATTTTTATTCTTAAGAAATATGACCCAATTACAACATGTAGTCATGAGACATTTATAACACAGTTATAGTTGGCTAATGTTAGTGTGTTTGACTTGGGCAGGTATAAGTACTGTGGGAGTAGACTGCCACCAGTCTTCACCTCCTCTGGTAATATGCTGGTGATCAGGTTCCACAGTGACAGCTCAAAGACCAGGCCAGGCTTCTCTCTACACTACGTTAGTCATCTAGGTAGTGTGCTCCTCACCTGGGTTTGCATTATATTGTCCTCATCCGTGTTTATGCCATGTGCTCCTAACCTGGGTTTCCATTATAAGTTCCTTACCTGAGTTTGCTTTATATGTTCCATATGGCTTATTCTATGTTCCTCAAGTGGGTTTACATTATATTCATTACAGGAACAGTCAGGTAATCTCTCTTGAGGTTACTGTGTCATATCTAAGTGTACTTATCTCTGTTTTATCTCTGTTTAATACATCTGGACACCAGTTGCCTGAGTTTTTATCTTGGTGCATCTCAAGTTCATCACTTGAAATACTATTCAAAGTAAATAGGCAGTTTCTGTGCCATTCACAAGTAGTAAGGATAGCCATCATAAGATTTATGTAAAGCTTTATTACACTATTACATATAAACTTGTGAAAGGGTCTACCAAACTCCCACAGCAGACTGAGTTAAGAATCTGTAACTTCTTTGATTAGACTGTGTTGCCAACATTCACCAAAAAATGCAGTGGTGTTTGTGATTTTGAGATGTGTTCCTTAGGTAACCAAATTCTGCACCAAACACCTAGAAGAATCAACTTTATTATATTTCTGTCAGTTGACTGAAATAATGGGAAATTCCTTTACCTGCCACTTGCCACCTTGATCTGAAAATTAGTTATTTCCTGTTGTTGGCAAGCAGTTCAAGAGATATGTATGTCATTCATCAGAATTCTGTGCACGTTATCACTGTGCTAGGTCATCATGGAGGTGCTAAGTTTTTCTTGTGGAGATATTATTTTGGTAATATAAGGAACGCAATGCTTCAGCCTCAAAGATCAAACACATAATCAGAAGAACAATTAAAACATGACTAAGGAGATCAAATAGGAGCAGTCTGGAGGTTGTTATTAACAATGTTATTCCCTACCACATATACGAGTAGTACACTGTAGTGTAGGTTTCCCTAACCTGTTCATCTGATAATCATGTCCCTTCAATCTGCAGCAACCACTGTCAGCTGGACCTCCAACCTACCTTCTATCTTGACAACAGTGCCACCACCACCCACCTGCAGAGGCTTGCAAGGTACAGTGGGGAAGTATTGACTTTGTTTTGTTTATTTTGTAAACAAGGATCTTTGCATGTAACACTGGAATCCATTGTGTTATTATTAACATCAGATACTATCTTGAATGTCCACACCATTGCTGAATGATAATGTAAAATTACTTTTAATGCTGAATCTTTTGCATTATGTAATGAGGGTGGATAACAAGGAAGGTGGTAATCGATTTTGAGAAAAAAGGAAAACACGAATAAAGTCTTAGCAGTAAGATCTAAGTGATACAGCTGAGACTCATCATATGTTCCCCTGTGACCCTTTCACTTACCTCCCATGACCTCTAACAGTCAGGCCTTCACAACTTGCCACCCTTGCAATGTCCATCAAAATAGCTGAATACTTGTGACCTCTGATAATCATAGGGGCACCATAACTGAAAAAATGCTTAACCTTCTGTGACCCCTGGCAGTGATAGGGTCTCATTTGCTTATGACTCAGGTCTCCCATAGATAATTCCTGACTTCTTGTGATTCCTAGCAAAGATGGATGCACCCTTTGGTAGCATCAGTGTTGGGTCAGCTGACAGCTACTATCAGAACAACCAGGACTGTGAGTGGCGACTACTGACACCCCCAGGGACTGTTGTGAAGATCATCTGGAAATACATTGACCTCGAATATTCTGCCCTTTGCAGTTTTGATTATGTAGAGATACAGAATGTGTCTCCCTTAGGAGTGCCCTTAGAAAGGTAAGTTGATCATGTCTTGTTAGTGTACAGGTACACAGTATCCTAATTTTTCTTCTGTTTGGTTATTATTTCTGGTATTTTCTTTTATTATTTATTATTCATTTTATTTATTTGTAAAGAAAATGTCTAACAAACTTGAAGATATAAAATAGTATAAATAGGGAAAATCAGGAAAATTGATTTCAAGGATAATTGTCTTTTCCATTTTTCTATGGACTAAATTAAAGATTTAAGTGATTATCTAATGTAATGAGCTTCATGTCTATACCTTGAGAGAATGCACATTAGGTTTTGTGAGAGATATAAAATGAAATGATAACCTAATGGTTTCCTGTGTGACATGGGCAGTCACAAATACTGTGGTAGTAGTCTGCCACCAGCCTTCACCTCCTTCAGCAACATGCTGGTGATCAGGTTCCACAGTGACAGCTTTGTGACCAGGCCAGGTTTCTCTCTCTACTACATCAGTTTTCCAGGTAATGTGATCCTCACCTGAGTTTCATTATGTTCTTATTTGGGCTTCTGTTGTTGTGAATCTTGTAATGGGGTTTGCAATACTTTGCAATGTTTTTGGTCATCATCAACAGATGGTACATAGCAGGATATTGATAGCACCCACCCAGGAAAGAACTTGCCCTAGCTTGTGTGTTGAAGAGATTCCCAGAACCATCTTCCACCTCCCATATCAGGAGGTTGTAGACAGAAGCCATTTGGGATATACTGTGCTGCCACCTACCCTGACATGAGTAGGGTAGGTTGTAGGTAGCATTATCCTTGAAAAGTACTACTGTTCTGACTTAGAGTGTCAAAGTGGAGCCTTAGAACTTACATTCACCCTTATGTTATGGAAGCTGGTCCTACTTCCTGTATCTTTAAAAGTATAGTACCAGGCTGGTCTGAACATCTTACATGCACCAAAAACATATGCTACTCATATCTATTTCCTGTCTTTACATTCTTTCACTTTTTTAGTTTCTCAACATAAATCTTTAGATCCAGTAATGGAAGAGTACAACAAGTGATGAACCCTTAGTTTCTGGTACATGTGCAAGGAGTCCTCAGAATCCCTTTTCTGTCTTTTATACCAAGGAGAGGGAGGGCTCAAACAGCAACAGCACTGGTCCTTTCCAAGGCCTTTTCCTTTCTAATGCACTTGACTCTTCCTATCCATTTTGCCATTATGTCCAGTCTCTGTATTAACATTTCCTTTGTTGAATATCTTATTACATTTGGATACTCAACTGCATAATGATATTTTCACTTATACATTTTACATTTCTGCATTTCACTTCCAGGTAGAACAATGGCCTTAACTGTATGTTGCAGACTCACTTTCACTAAAACCATCACCATCCTCCTATTAAATATATATCTTATAATTCTAAAATGAGATAATCTACATTGTTCATTCAGTTGTCCACTAAACAGAGCACTGACCATTTTCTTCTGTTGATGATCGCATTCATGGTCAATTATGTATCTGTTATTACCTGGTATTGTAATATTTTGTGGAGACTCATACATTCACCACAAATTGCTCTAGTGATGGTGGTTACAGAGTTGTTCTTAGTGGATGTAGAACTTACAGGGGGGTATGTTAATACTATTATAATCTTGTGCAAAACATTGGAGTCTACAGCAACTATTAGCTAATTACACGTATATTGCTTGACATATATGTTTTTATGTATTGCTTGACATATATGTATGACTTTATTACTCTTGCAGAACTTGTTGCCCCTTGAATCTGAGCCTTGAGATGTGCCTCTGACCAGTCCTTCACACCATGAACAGATTGCCTGAGACACCATGACTGCACCTCAACGAGTGACTTTAAATCATATGACTAAACCTCTACAGGTGATGCTGGGTAATTTGACTAAACCTGTACTGCAGTCTTAGAGTATTTCAGCAATCCTTGAAAAAGACGAATCAATTAAAGATGATGATCTTAGGGAAATAAAATAAACAAAATGATGGGAGTAATGGAATATAAGCAGAAGACAGCATTGTGGATTTTGTTTCCTAGAATATATCAAGCAATATTGCTGCTGCTGTTATGGATTACCAGTCTGTGTTCTCTCTAAGTATTCCTTCATGTATAATCTTTGTACTGCTCTTCTCTATCATTTATACATTATGGAAATCATATTGTCCAACATCTTGCAGTGTTTCAGTTACCTTTTTTCAGTTTTTTGATATAGTATTACATCAGTAAGATAGCACTCATGGCACACTCTTCATAGACAGCAGTATAAGATTATTTTAAGTGCAATATGATCAACTTAATGCTATCTTTTATATAGTGAGGTCAGTTAAAGGTTATTGTCAGTGCTTCATGAATGATACAGGGCAATCTTTATTCTAGTTTGGTCATTACAAGATTAAAGTCAGAGCAATATACTTTCTGTGAGATGATCTTAAGTGCAATATGGTCAGTGCAAGGTATCTTCATTTTGATATGCTCCACGTCAGATTACCTTCAGTGTAATGTTGTCAATCAAAGATTAGCCAAAAGAAGAGTGTGTTAGGCTATCTTTTGTGTAGTGTAAGCAGTGTAAGGCTACCATCAGTGTAGTATGAAGAGTGAATAAGAGTAAGGTTATTAGGTTCAGTAGGGTTGATGGACAAGTAGATTGGGATATAAGTTTGAATGTAGGTCTGTAGGGCCTGGATGTGGATAGGGAGCTGTAGCTTAGGCGCATTACACATGACATTGGTGTCTGAACATGCAGGAGGGTGAGAGGCATGCAAGGATTAGAGTGAATTGGAACGATGTGGTATAGCAGGGTCGACGTGCTGTCAGTGGACTAAATCATTGCATGTGAAACATCTGGGGTAAACCATGGAAAGGTCTATGGGGCCTAGGTTTAGATAGGGAGCTGTGGTTTTGGTGCATTACACATGATAGCTAGAGACTGAGGATGAATAAATGTGGCCTTTTTTTGTCTGTTTACCTGGCACTACCTCGCTGAAGCAGTGGGTAGCAATGCTGTTTCCTGTGGGATAGGGTAGCAACTAATAGGGGTGGGAGCAGGGGGGCTGGAAATCCTTCCCTCCTGTTTCACTTTTCCAAAAGAAGGAATAGAGAAGGGGGTAAAATGAATATTTTTCCCACTAAGGCTTAGTCATCTGGTCTTGATGCTGCTTCACTAACACAGGAAATAGTGAATATGTATAAAATAAAGTGAGATGGCCTAAATTAGGGCCTCAGTTGCCAGTGCTGTTTCAGCTAACATTAAAAAGAAAAAATATATTGTTTCACCAATGCTGTCAGAAACTTTTATGCATACTGCGAAAATACTCCCCAGATCCCAACATATTTTATCATCAAATCAGATACCTTTGCTGTATTCTTGCGATATATCACTTAGCTTTAATACAACAACACTTAAATCAGAGCCGCATATAGAGTACATTCCTCTGTTTTGGTCACCAAACTTTATCAATGAAGAAAATTTAGAATGAATACAAAAGAAGAGCAAAAATTAATTCCCTGATTCAAATATATATTTTGCATTTACAAAGTAAGCTTCAGAGATATAAAAATGTTTTTCCTAAAAACAGGCCAGACTTTGAAGAGATCTGATGGAAGTTTTGAAGATACTAAATGAATTCAACCATATGAAAGTAAAGTGAAAGTTATGATATAAATGTGGGGAAAAAGTGTTTTTTCAGTGGTAGGGTTATGAAACAGTGGAATAAACTACCACTAGATGTTTTCATGACATTGTCTACCAAGAAATCTAAACCATGGCTGGACAAACACTTTAAAGATATTAAGTATTAACCATCAGGGAATACTCCGTCAGGGTGGTGACTTGGCATAAGCAAATGCCTGGTTTAACATCATAAGAAGTATTGCTGTAAGTGTTGCTGTCTGAATCATGGGGAAAATGTTGAATATTATATGATAATAAGTAGTATATATGATAATAATTGTATGTATGATTCATGGTGAGGTGCCTGAGGATTGGTGGAATGCTTGCATAGTGCCATTGTACAAAGGCAAAGGGGACAAAGGTGAGTGCTCAAATTACAGAGGTATAAGTTTGTTGAGTATTCCTGGGAAATGATATGGGAGGGTATTGTTTGAGAGGGTGAAGGCATGTACAGAGCATCAGACTGGGGAAAAGCAGTGTGGTTTCAGAAGTGGTAGAGGATGTGTGGACCAGGTGTTTGCTTTGAAGAATGTATGTGAGAAATACTTAGAAAAGCAAATGGATTTGTATGTAGCATTTATGGATCTGGAGAAGGCATATGATAGAGTTAATAGAGATGCTCTGTGAAAGGTATTAAGAATATATGGTGTGGGAGGCAAGTTGTTAGAAGCAGTGAAAAGGTTTTATCGAGGATGTAAGGCATGTGTACGTGTAGGAAGAGAGGAAAGTAATTGGCTTTCAGTGAATGTAGGATTGCGGCAGGGGTGTGTGATGTCTCCATGGTTGTTTAATTTGTTTATGGATAGGGTTGTTAGGGAGGTGAATGCAAGAGTTTTGGAAAGAGGGGCAAGTATGCAGTCTGTTGTGGATGAGAGAGCTTGGGAAGTGAGTCAGTTGTTGTTCGCTGATGATACAGCACTGGTGGCTGATTCATGTGAGAAACTGCAGAAGCTGATGGCTGAGTTTGGTAAAGTGTGTGAAAGAAGAGAGTTAAGAGTAAATGTAAATAAGAGCAAGGTTATTAGGTACAGTAGGGTTGAGGGTCAAGTCAACTGGGAGGTAAGTTTGAATGGAGAAAAACTGGAGGAAGTGAAGTGTTTTAGATATCTGGGAGTGGATTTGGCAGCGGATGGAACCATGGAAGCGGAAGTGAATCATAGGGTGGGGGAGGGGGTGAAAATTCTGGGAGCCTTGAAGAATGTGTGGAAGTCGAGAACATTATCTCGGAAAGCAAAAATGGGTATGTTTGAAGGAATAGTGGTTCCAACAATGTTGTATGGTTGCAAGGCATGGGCTATGGATAGAGTTGTGCAGAGAAGGGTGGATGTGCTGGAAATGAGATGTTTGAGGACAATATGTGGCGTGAGGTGGTTTGATCGAGTAAGTAATAATAGGGTAAGAGAGATGTGTGGTAATAAAAAGAGTGTGGTTGAGAGAGCAGAAGAGGGTGTTTTGAAATGGTTTGGTCACATGGAGAGAATGAGTGAGGAAAGATTGACAAAGAGGATATATGTGTCAGAGGTGGAGGGAACGAGAAGTGGGAGACCAAACTGGAGGTGGAAAGATGGAGTGAAAAGGATTTTGAGTGATCGGGGCCTGAATATGCAGGAGGGTGAAAGGCATGCAAGGAATATAGTGAATTGGAACGATGTGGTATACTGGGGTCGATGTGCTGTCAATGGATTGAACCAGGGCATGTGAAGCATCTGGGGTAAACCATGGAAAGTTCTGTGGGGCCTGGATGTGGAAAGGGAGCTGTGGTTTCGGTGCATTATGACATGACAGCTAGAGACTGAGTGTGAACAAATGTGGCCTTTGTTGTCTTTTCGTAGCGCTACCTCACACACATGAGGGGGGAGGGGGTTGTTATTTCATGTGTGGTGAGGTGGCGATGGCAATGAATAAAGGCAGACAGTATGAATTATTTACATGTGTATATATGTATATGTTTGTGTGTGTATCTATATATGTATACGTTGAGATGTATAGGTATGTATATTTGCGTGTGTGGATGTGTATATACATACATGTGTATGTGGGTGGGTTGGGCCATTCTTTCGTCTGTTTCCTTGCGCTAACGCAGGAGACAGCAATAAAGCAAAATAAATAAATAAATAAAAGTGTAGATCATCATGACGTTAGCAGGGATCACAGTCTTTAAGGGTTTCATCTTAATTTTAATTGGACTCTTTTATGTTTAGGCCAAATGGAGGAAACCATTGGCACCCCAAGTCGTATAGCTCATCAACAAGCAAAAGCCTGGAAGCAGAACATCTGTGGTCAACTGAAGGATATCTGATGCCCAGAAGGAATAGGGATAATTATTGAATGGATTTGCCAATATGATGATCTTAGCAGTGATTGCTAACAGGAGTAGTAGCATAGTAAGTAGTAATGAATTTAAGTCCCCGCTTTTATGTGGTCTTGTAAAATATGTAACTATTTGTTGCAGGAGCTGTTGTAGACTGATATTCTCACAGAAATAACTTCACAGTTGTGACTTAAGCATGCACACTTAGTATTGGTCGGTGGTAGTATACATTTCTTGTAATGAGGTGTGAGAGCAGTGAATGTGTGACCGCTAACACATGTGATGTAGCGAGTGTATATAGTAGAAATTTTGTAGTTGTACAACAAACAAGTGTAGTGCAACTTGTTTTATCATTAAGCCCTTGCAGGAATGTAGTTGCATAAGTCAGTTTTCCTGTTAAAGGTGGAGGCTACTTGTTGGTCTTTACGCACACACACACACACACACACACACACACATAGGTAGATGAATAGATAGTGTTAAAAATATCCATACACATTGCAGATGATATGCAGATGATGCACCAAGTAACCAAGCTCTGCCATCCATTCTTACAGTGTATGCCATGGCGACGAGAATCTAGTAGACAGTGGAACAGAGACGATCCACCAGTAAATGATAACCTCCACCAAACCTTATAATGACAGTATTAATGGTTCCCATTGCGTAGGATAATGACTAAAGGTGAGAAACCTCCATTAATATTCTAATGAACAAAATTAGAAAAAAATAAGGAGAGGTGGGGTAGGTATTAAAGTAATATCTTTTCGTTCCCTGTACTCTTCTACCGTCCCACACCTCAGAATATGACGAGTGACCAACACAAAAAGTAGCGAATTCTACAGACTTTATTGACTTGGATCAGTTTTCCGAGTCTTTCTAGAATATTTGAAGCTATGTGTAGGTAGGTGCGTTGATGTATTATATAGCAGCAACAAAGAATATCACATTGGAAGCTTTGTTTGATAGTGAAAAAGCTCCGAAATTTTACTGTAATAACCCACAAAGATTTCCCTCGTAAATTACATCATTAGGTATAATGCTAACAACTTTCCTTAATCTGAACATTTTATGTAACCTCATCAGCATTACCTGTAATTTTTCTAGGTGATTCTCTTATTCCATTTTCTTATCCTTATTTATGTGAAGTCTTTAGTATTCTGCCTGTGCAGATGAATGGGTTGACTAGAAGCATGTCGTATTCAGTAAGAAGCAAATATGAACTTTGGAGGATTCTTGACAGTCTTTTAACTTTTTTTTAATATACCACTGCTATTTATAGTTCCATCTTTTCTAATGGGAAGAAGACCCTCTGGCGCTGACTCATCCTCTCCGATATCTAAGTACTGTACCCGGTACACGTTATATTATTTGCATCTACCTTCCTTTCGCTGGCCATGTACTGTACTCTTCATCCCCTGCTAGGGTAAAAATTTTACAACTAAATCTAATTCTTTTGTCAAATTTTAAAACAAAGGATTGCAATACGTTGTTTATTATTTCAGAACTGATGAAATGAATGGCTCCCACATCCACAGTTCTGACATGATATCCATCAAAGCATCAACATATACATAAAACAAGTTAGATCCTGCTTACCTTTCTATGTTTTCACTTTCTCTCACAGATCTGCACATAAAACTCTAGTCTGCCTTTAAACATGTATTTGTTTTCTGCATTAACTTCAAAAGAAACGAGTGTCATCATTGTAAGATAACCTCTTTTGTTGTTAGGTTCTCCTGATACTGACTCATGTTTTATGATGGATCATTCTTTGGTTGCATAGGCCAAGTTGTTGGAATTCTAGGACATCTTATTCACTGATCTTGTAATATTGGCCCAATGTATCTACTCCATAAATCCTTCTTCCCTTCTCTGACAGACACAATTTGATAATCTGCAGAAGTCAACTGTACCTGTCTGTACAGGTAGATTGACCCCTGATCATCGGATCTCCTAAGTCACTTATTAAAAATAATACCAAAAATACAACCTTTAGTCATATTTTTCAATAGCAACTTGAAATCATATCTTTTATTCTTTAACCCAGTGGTCATATTCTTGATCCTTACGATGCACAGTGTATGTGGGGAGTGACTTGACTTGCTGATGATTAAAAAAGGATAATATTATGGATTTAGGTTGTGACTGAAATTGATTTCTAGGTAAATTAAGTTGCTATAAAACCATGTTTAGAATGCTACACACACACACACACACACACACACACACACACACACACACACACACCAGAAGTGGACAGTGGATAGGACTTCAAGAGGTGTACAGTGGACAGGACTTCAAGAGATTTAGTAAAAAAAAGTAAAGTATGTAAAGAAATTCTTTTATAGTATGCGAGTGGAAGATTATTGGAATGATTAGGGGCATGGTTAATGCAGACAGTACACATCAATTCAAGAGGTTTATAGTATTAGAAAGTCCTCAACGGCCCCACGAATGGAAAACTCCCTTCTCTTACTGTACAAATCTGTGAATGCATGGACAGGCACTGGTAACGATATAGATGAAACTTTAGCCAGCAAGCAATAGCAGGATACAAGAGAGCACAGAATGAGTATAGCAGGATAAGAGAAGAAGAACAAAGAAACTTTGAAAAGAATATTGTGGACAAGGCTGCTCAAAATCGAAAACTTTTCAGCAGTCACTTGTCAGTTAAGGAGCTGCTAATAAGCATACAAAATTCTGAGGAAAAATTGAGGAGGATATATTAGGAACTGAATAACCAAGTTCATAATTATTTTTGAAAGTGGAAGACACCATAGCTCCAACACCAGTGAGGTGGAATGGGGGGATATTTTGGAAAATGTTTAGAAATCTAGAAAAATGTTAACTGAATGCTAAAAGGAGTTGACCCATACAAGGATCATGGATCTGATGAAATTTCATGTGCTGAAGAGGCATGCAAAATTGCGATATATGTAAATGACATATTTGACATTGTGACTTCAGGCAGCTCTCTACTATCTGTAGATGATGCAATAATTATGAGGCCACTTAAAAGCAAAGAATCGAGTGCAAAACTTCAAGATGTAAGAGAAATAAATGAATGAACACAGGAAAGAAGAATGGAAATGCTTTCCATACGATAGATTTGGAAGAAAGTGGTAGAGGACCCAAATATAGGTGTAAGAGGGAAGATCAGATTCTAAATTAAGTGGAGAATAATTTGGACTTAGTTATGAATTTTGGTTGTTCCACGTTAGGAAGAAGATCAGAAGTATGTACAGATTATTGGCGAATATGAAAGTAGCCTCTACGCATATAAATGAAGACATTATCTATTGACGTGCTGTCAGTGGATTGAACCAGGGCATGTGAAGCGTCTGGGGTAAACCATGGAAAGTTCTGTGGGGCCTGGATGTGGAAAGTGAGCTGTGGTTTCAGTGCATTAATACATGACAGCTAGAGACTGAGTGTGAAGGACTGTGGCCTTTGTTGTCATTTCCTAGCGCTACCTCGCGCACATGAGGGGAGAGGGGGTTATTATTTCATGTGTGGCAGGGTGGCGATGGGAATGAATAGAGGCAGACAGTATGAATTATGTACATGTATATATATGTATATGTCTGTGTGTGTTTATATATGTATATGTTGAAATGTATAGGTATGTATATTTGCGTGTGTGGACGTGTATGTATACACGTGTATGTGGGTGGGTTGGGCCATTCTTTCGTCTGTTTCCTTGTGCTACCTCGCTAACACGGGAGACAGCGACAAAGCAAAATAAAATAAATAAATATTATCTAAAGGCAAATAGAAAGGAAAGACTTAAAAAACTAAACCTTCTTACCTTAGAAGAGTAATGAATAGATATGATTATGCTGTTTGAATGTATGAAGGGGCTTGAAGAAATAATGAAGAGCAATGTAATACATTATGGCACCCATGCAGCATCCCTAGGTTTTGGGAAGCAGATTTTGTGAAATAGAATACGTAGATGTTAGGAGAGAACCCTGAGGAACACCACTGTTGACAGGGTAGGGGGGAGTTGTTGCACCGCTATTGACAGGGTAGGGGAGAGTTGTTGCTCCAGCATCGATTCCCACTGAATGTAAGTTCATGTGAGTGTGGGTTTCAAGGTGGCATTATAGGGGTAGTTGGTTTAAAGAACCAATCTGGTTAATGCAAGTAAAAAGTTATAGAACCATAAATCATAGGGATGCAAATAAAGCATATTTCTGCCCTGAACAGATTTATTTTAAGTTTTCCATTCAGAAGCTCTAAAGCTTTACATGATGGAACTAAGGCTTTTAATTAATTACTATGAGGCAATTATACATACTATGAGGCAATTATACATAATCATATATAAATCAGTATTTTTTCATCAAATTAAAATTCACAAAAAATTCTAGTTAACTAAGCTATTTAGAAATAGAATAAGTATTATACAAACTTTGCAATACATCATTACAAAGTGTGTGAAGGTCTGGACATTACACAGTGTATGTGCGTCTGTACATAGTCCATGTACATCTCAACATCAACACTTACTCATTATGTATACATTATGGCTTGAACAGTGACCAGTCATACAGGATATACATGTGAGATCCTTCATGCCAATTGGTTAATCTGCTATCTGTTGGCATATTTCATAACAGTCATTGCTTAATGCTACGTCACTTTTATGAGTTCTAAATGCTAATTGGCCCAGTCATCAACTGGGTCTTTATGTGACAATCATATCAGTATATGCTGATTGATTACCTCAAAGACTGATTGCTGTATTTCATTATTACCATGAATTCTGCTTGACAGTAGGCCAAGACCTCTGAATCAAAATGATGTAGGAACCATTTAGCAACTAGAGACCCTATGTCTAACCTCAAAAAGTCACATGGTTTAAAACTTTCACACGTTCATTTGCATAATAAGCTTTTACCTACACCACAAAAAATAGAAAAACATTATTATCTGCATATTAGAGGAGAATATATATATATATATATATATATATATATATATATATATATATATATATATATATATATATATATATTTATATATATATGACAGCTAGAGAATGGATGTGTGCGGATGCAGCTTTTCTTCGTCTGTACCTAGCGCCAAATTGGGAAACATCGATCAGGTACGAGATATATATATATATATATATATATATATATATATATATATATATATATATATATATATATATATATATGCCATCTTGTACTCGTATACACAAATGCTTCAGCAAGCACAGGGTTATGTATTATTCTTATCAACATTCCTGTAATATCACAGAATATATCTAGATGGAAATCTTTGCTGGAGTCACAAGGCAAAACACTCAGTGTATTTGCTCAAATTTGCTATTTGTCTCATGATTAGGGAACTAAATTTTCAACTTTTTTTTTTTTAACAATGCAGTTCCTGCCTAATGATCTTCCAATTTGCTGTATTAAGAGCAAATCCATATACTTTGATTGAAAATTTCTGAAAAATGAAAATGCACAAATGTAGTTGTAAAATCAAATGGAAACTTCATGTAGAAAAGATCATGATCTCACTTTTGCTGTCCTTTGCTTAGATATACAGGCTGAATTCACTGTAAATGTGAGACTATTATTTTCACCAAAGAAAGTTTTTCATTCTAAGACATAACTCTACCACAGACATAAATAGTCTGATATAAACATAATAGATCTATTGTTTCCTGTTAACCCAAAAATTCTTATTCAGATTTTCCAAAGATAATTTAAGCTGCCATTTCTTTTAGCTAAACTGATTGATAGCTGCACCTTATACCATTTAGCTACATACATAAAATATATACTCATTAAAGCACACTAGATTCATCAGTACGAGACTGTTGATCTTGTTGATTGTGAGACCAAACAGGAAAAAATCTTGAAAATTTGAATGGTTTCATTTATAGTAAAATTTCAAGAGGTTTGCTCAAGAACTCTCACAGGTTGTGTAATTGTTTATATCTAATTTTTCTTGAATGTATCCTTTCCTTCTTTGAACTAAGGTAATATGTGCTTTCATTATCATCCTAGACATTCTCTAATCACAGTACATTTACTCTTGGCCTCTAACTAGTGACCTAAGCTTCAGTCCTAACAGCAGGGAGTGAGGTGTTGTACTTATAACTTCATTCCTCAAAAGACAAGTAATTCATTATGATATTTACTCCTGAATTGGTCATTTATAAGATTTATAATAATGCACTTTTTATTATATCATAACTCTGAAATCATATTACCTGCTGCCACCAACAGTGTCATAGGAGTGTTTTACATGGAGAGTTTGGCTAACCTGGCTTCACAAACATGTTGTGGAGCCTCTCATAATGGTATCTATGCTTTAAGAATGTTAGACAAGTGAATAAATTGCTGTCTACTTTTTCATGATGTCTGAAGGAGGCTGGAAATTCTCACCACGGATTTTGATGGTCAGACTTTACAGACAAAACCCTGCTAGCACTGGCACTGAAGGACCATCAAAAAATAAATGACACACACATGCATATATCAGAACACCAATATGTCTCTTGTCAAGAATGTATTAGTGTAAAACAACTACTTTTAGGAAAGCGTGACAAAGCCTTACTTAACAATACTTTTGTGCCATCCTTCAGTCTCTTATTGAAAAACTTTCCATATAAGAAAGTTTTAAAAGAGGAAATAAATAAGCAGAGGAGAAATGAACACATGAATATTAATTTAAATCAAATATTCACTCGTAACATTATATTACAATCTGTATCAAAGTTTATTAGTTCCTTTGCCCTTTATGATACATGAAGTATGGTAGATACCTCATGTGATTAGTTACAAGTCACCATGACTGCATTATAATTCCTTATAGAGTATCAGAATCTCTTCAGCTCAGATTTCTTATCAGAAATTCTGTATGATAAATTGATTACTCAAGATCAGCAAAAGAGACATATAATCAAAACTTTAAGTGCATTCCATTTTTTTTCTCCAATTTTTCTAAGAATTCCCTCTTGTAACATATTACAATTAAGGTTATACATTGTAAAAAATAATGAAAGCCCAGAGTTGGGAAGTCTGATTACCCCTGATCACTTGAAAAATTCTGTTCAAGATCTGTACCTTCCTTACAGACCAGCACCAATTCATTAATGTTTCAGTTGATTTACACTAAAAGTGAACTGGAGTAGATTCCCACTATGATTTAGATTCCCAGCATGAATATGTCTCTGGTTGGCAGATCTTTCTTCAGCCCCATGGCTGACTTCCTGCTTAAAGAATGTAAACAGAGGAATGGATGATGAAGTCATGTGTTGTGTTTGCAATGAAAGCTTCACTTCCTCTGTTCACTGTTCCTAAACACCCTTATGCTAAATCCAGTTCATCTGAGAACATACAAAGTTTGAAACCTGAGAAGATACAGTTTAAGGAATGGAGATTTTAAAATTTCTTTTTATAAAGAATGACCAAAACATTACTACAACCAGTGGATTTGTTTCTGTAAACAAGATGACGCATGCAGCATGAAGGTATTGACAAAGTAGATGTAAAAAGATACTTACAAAAACAATAGTCTTTCCAACATTCATGGCTCTTCACCTAAAATGTCCTTTATGTCAAACTTAAAAATAACATAGTATTTTCCTTGTAGTATTTCAGGGGCATGCTAATAAACTTAACTCTGGTATATAGTAATCATTTAACCCAAAACACTGACTTCCATCAGTTTAGTGCTAAGTGTTATGGTACACAGGACAAGCAGATCTCTCATATCTTAATTCCATCTAATATCTACATGAATTCTGACATCCTTTCATATTACTTGATACACTGGATTTGCATACTAAATTATGAACTTAATACAGATCTCTGTTATTATTATGGGTTAACCAGGTATTTTCATTCTGGTTGTGTCAAATGTCTGTCTGACTGGCATGCTGGAGTCTCATCTTGTAGTCTACTGGGATGCCAGGACCACCATCCAGCAATATTGACAATCACATCAATGCTACCTTCCATCACCAACACTCATACCAACTATAAGACTGTGGCCAAGACTCACTGGGTAGATACCCACAGTCAGATCCTGTAAGGATCTGCTATAAAAGCGTAGTAAGAAAAAAATGCATATTTTGCATATTCAGCCAAAGTACGCTTAAACTGGACTTTGAAGAAAAATATATACAGTTTGACTATAGGTCAAGAGCCACTCAGAAGCAAGTAAGTAGCCACAGTCTGAGTGCAGATGGGAATCTCAGTTGGAATGGCCAGTGTTTGGTAATGACAGCACAACACAAACAACTGACACAAGTAGCCACCATGAATGGAGCTTACACTTTTTTCCCCCTTTCAGTTCAGCTTCTCTTCCATTTGTAGAATACACTTTTCTAGCTTATCATTAACTTCGCAAAATTAGTGGTGCCTGACGTGTAGGTGCCAAACATACCATTGGTGGTGGTGCAGTTTAGGCTCGGCGTGATAGGTGGAGTTACAAGACCAGATGGGGGGCTGGGGAGCGTGGTGAAAGACGAGTGGCTTTCTTGCTTGATCTTAACACTTGATTGGCTGCTGGTGCTTGGGATGGCTGTTGATTGGTTGGGTTGTGGCTGAGGCTGGGGGGGTTGGGGCTGCTGCTGTTGGGGAGGTTTGGGGGCCACAGGGGCAGCTGGGTCTGTGGGGCGTCGCTCTGGCTCCTTCATTGGCTTTTCTTCTGGAAAAAATAATTAGTACCCATTACATGATGAATCAGGTGCCTTGGGCCTAATTAAGTTTTCAAGGATAGTAAGGGCAAAATTGATGTTGGATTCAACTGAGAAACAATATTTTAGCCAAAGTACTATTGTGTTCAATTTGTAAGAAAGTTGAATTGTAAGTAATGTGGGTTTTAAAAGGGAGAAAGTCCTATGCATCAGGTCTCTTAAATAACAGTATCAAGATCCAAGTAATTTCTAGATCAGAGCGAGAAAAGTGCTAAGATTATTAACAAGCTGTAGATCAGGTTAAAAAGAGAGTTGTTAGTTGTTGAGTTTTCCATCCCACTTTGTGAGCTTTATGTTACCCCTCAAAATTATACATATAGAATTTCTAAGGGATGTGGTCTTTCATGTACATCAGGGAGTAACAACTAAATAACCTGAATTTTTGTACATCAGGGGAATTACAGAATGACCAAGATACAACTGGGTCTTTTTCTGCATGTTTGGAGGGGAGTACCAGGTCAGTTGCATTATGTATCACCTGGAACCATTTTGTTATGATACTGGTCATCTTGTTTATCACCTTCTAGTATACCTGCCACTGGTATACTCTCCACTGTCATTTAGTCATGCTAAACACCTGCTATTATGTACACAAGTTAGTTACTTTATTTATTTACCAAACCATATTATAGGCACTCTATATTGTGATCAATGAAGTCTTTACGTATACAGTGAGTTATTCAACATCCTCTTATTGTAAATGCTAATGGAACCTGATGTACTAGCCCCTGAAACTTCTTTACAAATAGAAGACTGTATGTTGTTTGTACCAACTGCTGGAACCTCTTTTTAATGCAGGTCACAGATAATGGTCACTGAAACTCCCATGTACCAGCCACTGGAACTCATATACACTGGTCAATGAAAATCTTTTTACATTGGCTACTGGAGTGTGTATATACCACCCACTGGAATTTTTATGCATTTCCCATTGGAATATGTATATACTAGACACTGAAACTAGTCTGTACTACCAAACATTACCTTGATACACCAGCCTGTGGAACTTGCTTATACCAACTACTAAATGCTGTACGTTTCAGTTACTGGGAGTTAAACAGCCACTGGAAGCTACGTATGCAAATCATTGGAATGTGTATACATTTGTAACTGAGGTATGTGCATACTGGCAACTGGAATTTGTGTACACTAGGTACTGGAACCCATATATTATAATCACTAGAACCTATGTATACTATCGGTCAGAACCTGCATATTTTAACAACTCTAGTGTCCATACACCACCCATGAAACTTGAGTGTGTTGAGCACTAGAACCATGTGTTTTCCAGCCTCCAGAAGGAACATATGCTAGCTACTGTTACATGCATATATAAGCCACTGAAACCTGCATAGGTGAATCATTAACATCTGAAAATTTTAGTGAGTCGATGTAACATGTAATAGCCACTGAAATCCATAAATATCAGCTTAATGATAATAATTCTTTACTGCTCATGAAATTTGTGCATTTTCACAGACTAGATAGTAATAAAACATTCATCTAGAGATTTCACATTCATATAGTAATAATACCACATTATTAATAAGTCGTATGCAAGCTAGTACAAAAGGTCTTGCATTTTTGTCAAGTATTCCAAAAGGATGTTTTGTACACTTGGCTCATCATCAATACAACGTTTGGATACTGTTTTGAGAATATTGAGTTAAAAACAATTACTCTAGCTTCTATACCCAACTGCCTCTTCCACCTTGATTTACTGTCCAGAGCAAGTGGTATAGTAAAGTAAGGATACCTAATAAATGAAAATGTTTTACATTTATATGTTGATCCCTATAGATATATGCCATGGGACCTGCATAGCAAGTGTCAGCAAATTCACTTCTGAGTGGATTTGGAGAAATGTATATTTTGGATGAAAATATAATCTGTACCAAATTTTCAAGACAAAAGCATGTTAGCAATATTATCATTATTAGTAGCAAAAGTACTCAACTTTGCAAGGGCTGAAAGCAGTATTTCAGTTTCAGCATATCTTTCTTCTAAAAGATTTCTTTTTTAACAACATTCAAAGAACAAAATTACACTACCATTACATACCTTTACGGTTCCCTTAGTATGCCTAAACACAGATTTTCCCACATTATTATTATTATTATTATTATTATTATTATTATTATCATTATTAATAATATTATTATTATAAACAGCAGTTCAGAGTCCTCTGTTCTCTTTTTGCAGCGAAGAAGTTCATCTCATACTTTTATTGTTATTTCAGTCAATTTCTAGAAATATTTTTAACTATCTTCTGCTATGTGAATACCATACAGGTCAGTATATCCAGCTCATTTATATGAAAATATCCATGGATCTGAGGATTGGGAGTTTGATTTTATAGGAGCTAATAACAGAAAAATATATATCAAAAAATGACTTATAAGTGAAGTTTAAACAGAATCTGAATAATTTTGTTATTTGTTTACAAGATTTTGTTGCATGATAATCCTTATTTCACCTTGTAACACTGATTAAACCATAAAGCCTTCACTTAACTTCTTCCCAATTCTTCATCTTGGCTCCTCTTCCCAACATAGGTTTCTCTTTTACCCTTCAGCTGTGCCCTTCCCTTTCTCCTCACCTGGAGTCTTCTTGTCCTTGTCTTTCTCTTCAGTACCCTCCTCTGTTTTCTTGTTCTTGGGCTTTCGTTTGCGGCTCTGAATGGAGTCCTTCCGCATCTGGAGAGGTCGGTTAATGCCATGAAGCTTATAATAAAGACCACATGCATTGCACACTGGCTCACCTGCAGAAGAAGAGATCATTTTAATGGTGCCATTGCTGCATGCAGAACTGTACCTTCAACCACAGCAACATAAGATACAATCATTTTCAAATTCCATCATTCTATCAACCATCTAACTCACCAGCACACACTGTAGTTCATGTTTTTAATGCCAAATAAGATTCAGGGGTACAAATGTTATTTTGGGACCATGAAGTTCTGTAAGTAAGCTTTGAAGTAAATGCATTTAATATACTGGTATTTCTATATTGTTTGCCTTTTTCATTACATTACAAATTTTCTTTAAAGTCCCATTATTCATCATATTTTTCATGGTGAATGGTTCTGGGGTGCAAACGTTTAGACCATTAAATTCTGTTAGGTTTTGATTTAAGCATGTATGTAAGAGAACTGTTACAGTGAAAGATATCAGTATTTCCACCATGGAAGAATGAAGAGTATGGGGAGACTTGATCACAATCTTCACGTTTCTAAAAAACTTTGGTGTCAATATAGTACATTTCTTCATAAAATAATATGAAAGAAAGAAACAGTGGTCATGAAGTGAAATGCGAATAGTGATGACCCCACCCCCTCCCCGTAACATGTAAATAGGTAATGACAAGTAAACAAGGACAGAGTAACTAGTTACCTTGTCAAGAAGGCTGTTGTATAGAGCGAGAAGAAATGCTGTTTTAGTGTAAGTGTTGGGTGATTGGAATAATCTAAGCAATAAAACTCAATACCAGCAGTTTACAAATGTCTAAAAACTTTCTTAACGTTAAAGAGATAGGGTACAAGAAGTGTAAACTGTACAATGAAGTAATTAAAAATAGTAAACTGCACTTGAGGTAGACCATCGAAGTATGAGTTATCGAGTCCGTAGAGTTAATGAAATTGGAACCCTTGGGGGAAAAAAATGGGATCCTGAGTGAATGGTTGCGGTTGATGTCAGTATGAGATTTTATGCAGTTCAGTTATTCCCCGTGGACGCTGTTGAATTTTGATATGACGAACCAGTTTCACATGTTAAAACTTTTCTTTATATAATTAATACAAGAACCAATTTTAGGTAAGGAAAAATACACATTGCGCAAACATAATTGAAGTTATGTTAGCCTCCCAGGTACCATGAGCTCCAGGCCTCCTATTGCACCATACATAAGAGCCACTACTGCGGCTGTCCAGTCATTGTACGTGAATGGTGGTGTAGCTGAAACAGCTGGTGACCTGCTTATTCTATACGTACATGCAAAGTTGTTTTTTTTTTTTTAATGCCCATATTTTTGTTGATTTGTCTGCTGACAGTCTGTCTTCTTGTCTGTATGTTAAGGAGAGTTGTCGGCGACGAGGCAGAGCTAAGGTTATAGGGTGTCTAATTGGCCACAGAAGCTGAGTTGGCCTCGCGACGGAAGTATTGGTGTGTCAGGAGTTCCTTATCCAAACACCGTTTATATGAGGTCACCGTCCGAACTCGAGTCTGCGAACCGCTCGTGCCACAAGCAGGGTTACCTTACCCGCCTCAAACTATTCATAGATTTAACTTCTGATTCTCCAAAAAACAGAAACTATAACTTAACATCGCAGCAGAGAACAGAAATAACAGACGAACTTGGAACCTGCTGTGTAGCCTGTATCAATAAATCATCTTCCACGAACATTTAAGCGTTTAATGTACTTCACAATAATTTGCTACCAGCCGGCCCTTGGAAGAATGTACAATATTCTAGGTTGATATCTAAGATGAAGAAGCCTTTAACTATGATCAGTATCTTTTCACAAGTAGTGGATACACATTTGTAGCTAACCGTTTTATTTCGAATAAGACCAAGTATATTATTTTCAACAGAATTTATATTTGTATTTTAGATGAGACGGCAGGGCAACTGAGGCCCTAATCAAAGCCATTCCACTGACGCTATATATATATATATATATATATATATATATATATATATATATAATGTTGGAAAGGATCACAATTTTGCGCGTGATCAAGATATTCCATTTGAACAATCGCATGTTTACCAAATAGCGTCCTAGCTTCGTCTCTTCGATATATATCAACTGACTTATATTTCTCTCTTGTTTCCCCTGATGTGATTATTACGCGAAAATGCTCTTGGGAAGTTATCGTGTTTCATTTTCCCCGTGGACTCATAGAAATATATATACATATATATATATATATATATATATATATATATATATATATATATATATATATATATATATATATATATATATCGACCAATCCCTAGGGATAGACGAACAGCTGGATTGACTGTGGACCGACTGCCGTAACCATGATCTGAACCTATTAGTGTTCGACCCTGGGCTTCCCGTAAATACGTCACGGTCAGGAATGCTACCCGCTTCATAACTAACAATTGGAATGATTGACCAATAATTATAGCTGAAACACCGAAGTTACATTTAGAAATAGGCTTTATAAACAATAAACTTCGCCTCAAGTTCATGCCCGACATTTTTTTGCGCCTCCATAGATACAAAGTTTAAATTATGATTTTACTCTTTCTCACATTAATCTACATTTCTGATTTTTTCTTCCCGTCACAAACACTCGTCTGTTGCTCTTTGCAGTCGTTAGTTCTTGTATTCTATTTAAAGCACGAATATCTACATGATTTTCTAAATACTTCCAGACCGTATGTGACTGTCGAGTTGTGAGACTCAAGAATGTGCTCAACAAAAGCACTTGATTGTATTAACGTCAACCTACAACCTTGCTTTCAACCTACAATCTTGCTTTGAATAAGCTGTGTTTATGAGAGCTGTTATTGTGAAAGGCTAAGAGACCATCAATATTTCCACAGTGGAAGAATAAAGTGTACGGGTTGACTAGATCACAACCTTCACGTATTTAGGCCACTTTGGTGATGAGTGCATTGAAAAAAAAAATGCTCAATCAAACCTTCACAGTATCGTGGTGGGGAAAGTGAATTTTTTCATGAAGCACACTGACTCCAATGATGAACTTAGCAACGGAAAGAGTTCAGTCAACCCCTCCTCCCTCCTGCACTCATAGTCTGACCAATGAAGATGGTCCACTCATGTATCCTCGTAATGAGTGATCTGATGTGTGTGAGTGTAGCGTTACCGGCAGGTACTGCTGAGATGAACCATGTCACAGGGTCATCAGGAGAATGCCAAGAAACCTATACAGTCACAATTACGTCAGGACCAAATAACTTCCTTTTTTGAAAAGAAGTGAAAAAAGAATTGAAGTGAAAAGAACGAATTTGATTTTATTTCCACCCTTATCTGAACCTGGGGAGAGGAATTCCTTACCTTACAGTTGTACATTCACCTCCATTGTTATGGCTCCAGAGGTAGTGTCGCTGTCTTCGACGTACACTGCCGACCCTAATACTCAAGGACACCCGATCTAACGTTTTCTGAATGACCTTTCAGTACCTTTGCCCTACTCTGAGACCTCTCATGACCTAGGTCTCTGTTAACTACCCTTCATGATTTAGGTCCACAATATTAACCCGTCATAACCTAGGTCTCCATATTGACCTGTCATAACCTAGGTCTCCATAATGACCCGTCGCGACCTTAGTCATTCCTGTGACTCGTCAAGATTTAAGTCTCGGTAACCAACCCCTAGTGACTAGGCCTTCACACGTGATCTGTAATAACTCCATCCCCAACTTGCAGGCCACCGTAACATCACCACCTGTTTGGATCTTCTTTTCCCCAGGTGGCTCAGCATAAACTACTTTCAGCAATGGTCCAACATGACATGAGGCGTTGTCACACTAGCACTTTTTGTCATCTTATTTTTACGCCGTTTAGAAAAAAAAAAAGTCAATTTCGCGTCCCATCCAGCAATACGAAATGGTTTGTGTTTTTCCCGAAGTTTTAATCCGAGGTCTTTGTCAAGATCTATACTTCTGAGTGCAAATTTTAATCTGAATAAAA
The DNA here is from genome assembly GCF_036320965.1 of Panulirus ornatus. NCBI lineage: Eukaryota > Metazoa > Arthropoda > Malacostraca > Decapoda > Palinuridae > Panulirus > Panulirus ornatus. Next base: position 1,437,330 of record NC_092282.1, read on the forward strand.
TATATATTAGTTTTAAATAATTATTGATATATATGAAATGATAAAGTATTTTACATATTATCGAAAAATATAGATAAAATCTATTACATTGACTTTGATATATAATCATAAAAATCTCGCTTGTTTTGTTTACATCTATTCTATTTGAGAACAACTGGACTGTAGTCACTTGCACGGCCTTCGTCGTAGCATTTAATCCAGGTGTGGACTTGCCAGTCTGAGGAACGCATTAGTGAATATGTAAGGTCTTTCTTCCTTGTTTATGTGAGCGTAAACGAAATGACCGATCCGTCGCTTATACTGGCATGTGTGACATAGCATGCGAAGAAAAATGACGGAAATCAGGAATTTGTGTAATATTGACGCAAGAAATGCCAGGAAGACGCTGCATTTAGGTCTTCATCCGGGAGCCACATGACCTTATTGTCCAATATTGACATCTTGTGACTAGTCCTCATCAGGATTTCATCATTATCTGACCCCATCAACAGGCAAGTATTCATTCCACCATTACAGTGTCTAATTTCAAAGTTTGAAGGGAAATACTTCCCACAACAGTATCATTTACTAACACATCCCACAGTTGTATCCTGTCTATACACTTTCACCAACTGTATCTTGTATAAATATTTCCGGCAACTATATCCTTTACAAATATTGTAATAAATGTATCCTTTATGATTACTTCCAAGAATTGTGTATGATATAAATCAAAACTCGAACTTTTAATCAATTACAGACAAATAAAGCAATGATTTGGACCTCTGTTGTTTATACTTAGGTCACGAGGTTTCAATAACACGATGGATGAACCTAACTCTTCAGGTAGCGTCAGTTCCTACATACACCTCTCTTATGAGAGCCTTCAGATTCTAGTCCACAAATGATGTAAATAATTCCAAGAGGCCAGACCAAACTTCCAAGTGTTGGGTCTGCAGTCTGTCTCACGTCCCAGCAAAATATAATATGAAAACAATTCCAAGCAGGAACTAATGTGCGAGAGGTTGTTTGGGTTGCTCCTTACCATGTGTAGACTTTCCTGGGAGGCAGGAGCAAGTGGCAGCCTTCCGTGGCAAGTGTGCTGATAGGAAGGGTTAGTGGCAGCCTGCCACGCCAGGTGTGTTGGTAGGAAGAACCAGGTGTGTTAAAGACATGGTACATATATAGAAGGTTATGAAGGCGGGGCAACACGAATGTAAAAAACTCTTCCAGTGAAACACAAATTGCAATTACTGGAATCTTCAACAACAACAGCTGATTAGATGTTAAATAGATCCGTACCTTCCCTGTACCTCCCACTTGTGGCACTGTCCAGGCAGGGAAATCCAGGAGAATAGCAGTCAGTGGTAACAGGGTATTAGATATAACACTGAAGGTTTAATGAACCCTGTAACCGAGAGAGAGAGAGAGAGAGAGAGAGAGAGAGAGAGAGAGAGAGAGAGAGAGAGAGATGCACCTTCATTGTTACGTCGCCAGAGTGTGGTAGTGGTGGTACCGCAATTGGAGCACATGAGACCCATTCTTCTGGCCGAGGTCTGGAAGGAGAACCCGTCCTGAAAGAGAGAGAACATGACCATCAGCTAAAGCTAGTGTCTGATGATATCTAGTCAGCTGGACAAAACTAACACTGTCGTCACTAGTACCTCCGGGAATCACATATACAACACGGTTGAAAGTGGCGGGACCTCGATCGGTAATGTTTTCTCTTTGTACCTGGATGCTTTTGAGATGGGCTTGGTATGAGGAACATCTTTTTAAGATTGTGTCGACAGTAAACTCTTTTACTAAGACCATTTTCATGAATAAAGCAACACTGTATGATTGTCTTCCCATATGAAAAATGAAAACATCACTCAGGGTATCAGTCAAGGGAGTTTGATATAAAATCGTCAAATTTTCGATGCTGGTTTTGCACAGAATTATTCCCCTATCGATATCGTTAATACCAAGGTTAAGGAAACACAATGCCTGATGCTTAGGTCAGGTTCTGGAGAACACTGATCCAACATGATTTGTTAACATTTCAAGAGCCACTAGGTTTCTGCCTACAGCTGCTCTCAGTCATCTTTCTTGCATAGTGACTGATAATAATGCTTTACCTGCCACTACTGACACAGTTTCTTTCAATCCATCTCTCTTCGCTCATCCCTGTCACACGGCCAGATCATTCCCTGGCCCTCTGATCAGCCTCCGCGCTCACTCTGCGCTGCTTCCACAGTTCATTCAAGCTGTTACTGTCGACACTACCAACCCACCTCGCATCACATGATATGCTCACATGTCGTCTGTTCCTGTGATATGCTCACATGTCGTCTCTTCCTGTGGTATGCTCACATGTTTGTTCCTGGCGGGCGAGATTACCTAAGCTGTATACATTCATCTGTATTGAATTAATAAGAGGAGATAATAAGAACGCAAGTTTAAGCAGAGTGTAATAGATCGTAGGTTGTAGATATGATGTATGTTACATACGGTGTATGACATGTATGGTGTACGAGGTATATGTTGTATGGCATCTATGGTTTATGATATGAACGGTGTACATATGTTATGTATAGGATGTACGACATGTCTGGCGTATGGTAAGAATGGTGTGTATGACATGTACAGAGTACGACATTCATGGTGTATGTATAATGTATGAAAAGTACCATACATATGTATGGTATATGATATATATGGAGCATGGGATGTATGATGAATATAGTGTATGCAGTGTATGGGAAAAGATTTTTTTATCGAATTAAAGAATATTCAAATAAATTTCTACTTTTCCTAGCCATCCATCTGCCTTTCTCACATGACATCTTTGAGGTTATTTGTGTCTGTTTAAGCAAATAATGATTCAAAAACTTGAACCTAAAATAGTAAACACGTGAGAAGCAATTCCTCAAGGCAATATTGACTAGACATGGAAATTGTTGATAATGTGATATTTAATCACTAATATCTATAATTTTGCTCGTTGTATATGCAACTTAAGTCTTCCACTCCATAGATTTATTACACAATAATTATTTTACCTGGGAACTTAAACGTAGAGGTTGTTCATTACATTTATCTCGACAGGTCCTGGGTTGGCCTGCCGTTGCCTGCTAGGTACGAGTGTTCTCACTATCTCGTACGGAGAACCAACCATACCCTAACACACGTCTCGCCCGCCACTACATAATGTCACTCTTGGTGAGTTTTATCTTTTGTTCTTTGCCTTTTGTAGATATAATGTAGTGCTGACCTCGTCCTCTGGCCACATGTGGCTACTGGTTGCTCACTAGCGACTTCTTCAACTACGTTTCATCTTGTGCCACACATATACGTATTTAGGAATCATACATTAATTACTCGTTATGTAAAACCTATATGTCTTACGAGAGGAGAGAGAGAGAGTTAATGTCTCCTACTGAGAGTGCCTTGAGATAGGGCCAAGCGTGGCCAGGGAGGCCAGCACTCACCAGTCTCCTGGAGTGTTTGATGAGCGGTCTGTTGATGCCATTCATCTTGGTGTAGAGACCGCAGGCGTTGCACAGGTAGTGGCCGGTCGCATCGCGTCGCCAGAGGGGCGTCTGGACCGCTCCGCAGTTGACGCATTCCCGACTCTCGGCGCAGAACTCGCTCCCAGGGTAGTCTGCCAGGAGAGAGAGAGAGAGGGGGGGGGGGAGGAAACAGTGATTTATATCTTGAGTTCTGAGATCTGCTCAGGAAGGGTAGAGGAGCAGCCGGCTCTACGTCTCCCTTTTGCCTCCGTAGGTAAGAGTTGGCTGTCTGGCCGGCTGGCCATGTGACAGACGTCTCCTGATGGAGTCCCTCCCTCCAGCCACATGACCAGAGGCCGTCACTACAGGGAAGCTTACCAGAGGTTACAGATCTCAGTATGGCACTCCAGCACGTCTCAGATGTATGGTGTACCATATGTATTGTGTGTGGTATGTATAGTGTGACATATGTATACTTTATAACACGAGTAGTGGTACCTAGATATCAGAATGTATCGGGTGATGAGGGGGGGGGGGATACTGAGGTGGGGAAATATGTGGTGGTGCGGGAGAGAGAGAGAGGGGGGGGGGGGTAAGTATGTGAGATTACAAGAGGCGTGAGGGCAGTGCACACATCTGGGGATGGCACAAGTGCAAATGATACAGAAGGAAGCCTCACTTGACCTGACCCAGCCAGGTCAGGAGAGGCAGAGTTCCTTAGATTTTCACTCGGTTTAACTCCAGACTTTCCGTCATACCTCACGTCCTACCCTGGATCACACACACAGACACACACACACGTCATCCATTGCGTGAACATCCACCACCACCACAGTTAACAATCATCCACCACCATCACAGGTACAACATCATCCACCACCACTGGTACAACATCCACCCCCATCACAGGTGCGCCGTCATCCAACACCACAGTGACACAACCATAATTTATGACCACAGGCACAGCATGACACCTGGGTACCCCCTGGGGAAGAGCAGGTGTATCGTGTTGCCACACTGATTCAGGGAAACATCTCGTAAATATACTATCATTGTTGGCACAACCTGCAGGTCCATCTTGTTGGTGATACACGTGGTACAAAATGTGTCAGGCATCAACAAGATGGCCGGGCCTGCCCGCCCGCCTGGTCAGTAGCTTATTATGTTCTCCGTGGCAGACGTTTCCGGCCAGACTCTGAGCACACGTGAAGACATGAAACATGAGACTATCTCTGCATCGCACTCAACAAGCTAGCAACTACAAACCCTCACTCCATCATGCAATATCGGTGTGGCGTCAGCCTCTTATCAGCAGACTGCATGTTGGCTGATAACGGCGCGGTGGACCGGAAGGTCGCCCATCCCTCGACCCGCCGCCGACGGGCTACTCCCCACCCGGCCCGCCAGCCTCCATCAACAAACATGGGCGCTCTTACTCACACGAGGGGGAACACCCTCCCTCAGGGTCCTCCCCCTCCCCCAGGGTCATCATTCTGCCCCAGGGTCATCATCCTATCCCAGGGTCCTCACCCTCTCCTAGGGTCCTCGTCCTCCCCCAGGATCATCCTCCTTCCCAGGGTTCTTATCCCCCCACCCCCCCAGAATCCTCACCCCTCCCTCAGGATCTTCACCCTCCCTCGGGGTCGTTAATTTGCTGCTGCTGGTCCTCATGTGTGATCCTCCACTGGGCCGGGTCTTCTCTCTGTACCTCCACTGGGCCGGGTCTTCTCTCTGTACCTCCACTGGGCCGGGTCTTCTCTCTGTACCTCCACTGGGCCGGGTCTTCTCTCTGTACCTCCACTGGGCCGGGTCTTCTCTCTGTACCTCCACTGGGCCGGGTCTTCTCTCTGTACCTCCACTGGGCCGGGTCTTCTCTCTGTACCTCCACTGGGCCGGGTCTTCTCTCTGTACCTCCACTGGGCCGGGTCTTCTCTCTGTACCTCCACTGGGCCGGGTCTTCTCTCTGTACCTCCACTGGGCCGGGTCTTCTCTCTGTACCTCCACTGGGCCGGGTCTTCTCTCTGTACCTCCACTGGGCCGGGTCTTCTCTCTGTACCTCCACTGGGCCGGGTCTTCTCTCTGTACCTCCACTGGGCCGGGTCTTCTCTCTGTACCTCCACTGGGCCGGGTCTTCTCTCTGTACCTCCACTGGGCCGGGTCTTCTCTCTGTACCTCCACTGGGCCGGGTCTTCTCTCTGTACCTCCACTGGGCCGGGTCTTCTCTCTGTACCTCCACTGGGCCGGGTCTTCTCTCTGTACCTCCACTGGGCCGGGTCTTCTCTCTGTACCTCCACTGGGCCGGGTCTTCTCTCTGTACCTCCACTGGGCCGGGTCTTCTCTCTGTACCTCCACTGGGCCGGGTCTTCTCTCTGTACCTCCACTGGGCCGGGTCTTCTCTCTGTACCTCCACTGGGCCGGGTCTTCTCTCTGTACCTCCACTGGGCCGGGTCTTCTCTCTGTACCTCCACTGGGCCGGGTCTTCTCTCTGTACCTCCACTGGGCCGGGTCTTCTCTCTGTACCTCCACTGGGCCGGGTCTTCTCTCTGTACCTCCACTGGGCCGGGTCTTCTCTCTGTACCTCCACTGGGCCGGGTCTTCTCTCTGTACCTCCACTGGGCCGGGTCTTCTCTCTGTACCTCCACTGGGCCGGGTCTTCTCTCTGTACCTCCACTGGGCCGGGTCTTCTCTCTGTACCTCCACTGGGCCGGGTCTTCTCTCTGTACCTCCACTGGGCCGGGTCTTCTCTCTGTACCTCCACTGGGCCGGGTCTTCTCTCTGTACCTCCACTGGGCCGGGTCTTCTCTCTGTACCTCCACTGGGCCGGGTCTTCTCTCTGTACCTCCACTGGGCCGGGTCTTCTCTCTGTACCTCCACTGGGCCGGGTCTTCTCTCTGTACCTCCACTGGGCCGGGTCTTCTCTCTGTACCTCCACTGGGCCGGGTCTTCTCTCTGTACCTCCACTGGGCCGGGTCTTCTCTCTGTACCCTGAGGTTTGCTCAGGTTGTCATCATGCTCAGCCTTTACCGGGACGATCTGTCACTACACACAAGCTTCCCTTTTTCTTTGTCTCCTTATTCGTCTCAGACGTACAGTACGTCAGACTCTAATTTCGTTTCTCCTTCTTTCCTCTCTACCCTGACGTATGTTGGGGTTCACTTTGTACGTGCTCGTCCCCCCAGAAACGCTCTGTACTCCTCGGGCATTTTCACCTGACTTTCTAAAGGTATATTTGATGTTGAACTGATATCTGAAGAATATTCACAGCCAGTTCACCAAACACATTACGTAGTTCAGAACATCGCGTTGCCCTTGCAACATGACCACCGGAATTCGTAGGGGAACATGTGACCTCTCTCTCTCTCTCTCTCTCTCTCTCTCTCTCTCTCTCTCTCTCTCTCTCTCTCTCTCTCTCTCTCTCAGCGTACAAGGCAGTGGGTTAATCTCCCCTGCTGAGGAAACAAACCCGTCGACGAAGTCGGGGGGCGTGGAAGCGGCAGGTGGAAGGGGGTGGGACAGTGGGACGGTATCATACAGCAAATGGAAGGGGATGGGACGGTATCATACAGCAAGTGGAAGGGGATGGGACGGTATCGTACACTTGATGATGAAGTGTTCACAATTGAAGATGCGAAACTTGCGCCATTTCCTCAGAAGGAACCAATACTTCCCAGACCCAGCTAGAAACTTCTCCACACAGGCCCCTTATTCTTGGCCTCCTCCCCCACTCCCATCCTTCACATCCCTCAATATCTTATACTCCAGCAAACTTAGTCAACAGCTGACGCGGCTGACGGTGGATGTCGCGTCAGCAGGTGGTCAGCGGAGTGTCGCCGAGGTCATGATGACCTGAATGAACCCCCCCCCCCTCCCCCAGCAGGTCCGTCACTCCCCTCACCTCCCGGACCCCCTCCCCCCCCAGCAGGTCCGTCACTCCCCTCACCTCCCGGTTCATCTGTCCTCCCTGGTCATGTTATCACCCGGATCTCATCTGCTTCAGGTGTCTGCCGAATTTATCTGCCCAAGATTAGTTTTGTGCTCGCGGGATCACCTGTCATCTGGTCTGGAAGGTTTAAACACCGCATATTTTCCTCGGTACCTGAACCCTACTTAGATGGATGTGTGTTGCGTCCTTGTGTCTCCTCTGGTAACTCATGTGTCCTGTAACTTCCACCTGTATCTTGCATGGCTTGTAACTCTTACCCACGTCCACGTAACTCTCCAACCTTCTCTCTCCTGTACCTCTTGGTGTTGTGAGCTCCATCCTGCGTCCTGTACCTCCCACCTCCAACATTCGCATGTCTTCACCCTGGCCCTCTCACTCGCCGGAGCCGCCCCGCCTGTATCCTGGAGATGCTGCCAGCGCTGCGTTACCCTTCCCTCCCTAGAGTCCCCAAGCTGACCCGTGCATCTACAGCATCAGCCACCAGGCGGTCGTCACTCGTCACTGTGTCGTCTACAGGCAGGAGGAGCGCCGTCAGCAGCTGCGTCAGGAGAGTGCTGACGACTTGCTGACGAGGCTCCTTGGGGCACGAGCCGCCTTCCAGCTTCTTGCTGCTCTGGGTTAGGGAACTCCCCACGGCCTGGGACGGGAAGCTCTGGTTGTAAAGATAGTGAGAGGCTCTGGAGACGAAAGTACATTATTCCTAGATAGACGGAGAGAAGGAACACAAACCTCGTCACCAATACCAGTCATATGAAGCCTGTATGTACAGGGCAACAGACGTGACAAACAGTAGCAGGCGGGGTCATCAGAGGACTGCGTAAATAAAACGTCTGATTCTGATTGTTTTGGATCGTCTACTGTTTGGTCTACTACAGAAGCACACGGTGGGAGTAAGAGTCCACTACCCACAACTATCAGATGAGAATATTATGAATATAAGAAAGGCAGAAACTACTGGTAAACACAACTGATCAGATGAGATTATGATTCACTTTGGTTAAGCCGGGGTTCGTATCCCACCCTCAGGGCGGGTACAGCACACATGGCTGCAACACTTGGGTGGCTGGACGCACTACACGTCGCTGTCCTCTTGTCAACATACTTCACCCAGTCAGACATTTCGTGACTGGCAGCTTGATGATCCGTGTGATGACGTAACTCGACTGGAAAAAGGAAATACTTCAATATTTACGATCTTGTTGGCTCCGGGATATGTTGATATACTTTATTTCCAAAGAGAATAATGATGAAGCCTGTGCCAAGGGTCAACCAGCTGACCACCAGTTCTGAGACATGAAGAGTCTGAGTGACTTGAAAGGTTGATAACACTCTGGGATGACCTGTGCTCTTCAGTATTCTGACTCGCCACACTGTGGACTGACCACAACCACACGACACATTACCCGCTGGCTACACTGCTGCCTTCACTGGTGTGTTCCTGCGCCTCACTCTCCCTGGCCCGTCTCGGACCCATCCGGCACCTGTTATTACTGAACCATAACAGTTCACTTGCGTTGTAATAGATTGATGGAAACGATTTCACAACACGAGTAACCTCAGAGAGAGAGAGAGAGAGAGAGAGAGAGAGAGAGAGAGAGAGAGAGAGAGAGAGAGAGAGAGAGAGAGACTTTTCCTACAAAAGTTGTGGTTTTAGTGGCAAGAAAATACATGAACGTTACCAGGAGAAGCAATACCTCGTGTGGCACAGCCTCTTGACTACATACACTAACATCATAATGAATCAAGAGGAGAAAGCGAGTTTCACGTGTATTGTCAAGTCAGAAGCATCACGTGTGATGATCATATTACGGAAAAGGCAAATGTTGGAGAAGACGAAAGCCATGCAGAAACGTCGCATCCCGCGTCGTGGAACCACGACTCTGTAGCGGCCACGTCATGACTACGCTTGTATATGTACTGTTAAGTGAACTACACTTTCCATAAACGTCATAGTCTACGTACACAATGTACACACAGTTCGATGAGGTACAACATACGTATGGAACCCTGCGTGAACCGTACTATGTATCCTCATACCACCACACACTACCCACGTCTTGTCGTGGTAGAGAACCATGCAAGAGACACGGATGGTGGTACGGTACAGGACTAAGCTAGACACACACGATGACAGAAGACCAAAGTAGAATATATGGTGGTAGAGAAATACGGTCGACGCAGAGATGGGGTAGAGAACTGAAATTGAGACACGAATGATGGGAGAGAATCAGAGCAGACGGAGAGATAGCGGTAGAGACCCATACATAACACACCGATGGGTGAAAAAACTAAAACGTGTTAATAGAGAACCACAAAAATGGTGGCGGGCAACTGAGCTGTACATATAGATGGAGATTAAAGATAGATAGTCAAGTAGCAGATGATGGTTGAGATCCACTCCCGCCTCACACGCGGTCAACGAGCCTCACACGCGTTCAACGAGCCTCACACACGGTCAACGAGGACCAGCTACGCCGGTACTACAGCGCGGATCCTACTGCCTCTCCGACGAGTGCACATCAACAGAAGGCTCAGTTAAAATCTGGGTCAGTAGGACGCGTGGTTATCACTTACGCTGGGACACGGGGAGGGGAGCCTGTTGCTATTTGCAGTTGGCACAGTTCTGTTGGCAGACTCGAGAAACTCCAGAAACTGATGACATGGTTAGGGAGAGTATTTGGCATCACGAAGCTGAGAATCATCATGAATAAAGGCACGGTAATGTGGTGTGGCAGGGAGGAGGTAGGATGGACTGAGTGGGGAGAAAATGGTGTAGGTGGAGTGCTTTAAACTAGCCAGGAGCAGACATGTCAGCAGACGGAAGTATGGGAGTTCAAGTTGATCATATAACGGGAGGGGCGATCTAAAACTAGAAGACAGATTGTAACAAGAATAGACCCGGATCATATTCACAACCAAGACACGTGATTCCATGCCCCCTTTACTGAATATTTACGGAGGCCGCCATGCAGGATCCATGTTAGTTCATGTCGTCATGCAGGATCCATGTTAGTTCATGTCGTCATGCAGGATCCATGTTAGTTCATGTCGTCATGCAGGATCCATGTTAGTTCATGTCGTCATGCAGGATCCATGTTAGTTCATGTCGTCATGCAGAATCCATGTTAGTTCATGAAGTCTTGCCACGTGAGAAGAGTGGGACAAATGTACCTAGACAGTGTAGCTAACCAGCGAGGATATAGCGGTTACGTATGTGCAGCGGCTGCCTCCATCATCCTAACTGAATAGAGGAACAACACAATGATAGCTCATCCCTCACTGATGTTAGGGGGATAGAATTTTGTTGTTCCCAGGGGATGGTTGTAGTTATGATGTGCAGTTCCCCAGGGGATGGTTGTAGTTATGATGTGCAGTTCCCCAGGGGATGGTTGTAGTTATGATGTGCAGTTCCCCAGGGGATGGTTGTAGTTATGATGTGCAGTTCCCCAGGGGATGGTTGTAGTTATGATGTGCAGTTCCCCAGGGGATGGTTGTAGTTATGATGTGCAGTTCCCCAGGGGATGGTTGTAGTTATGATGTGCAGTTCCCCAGGGGATGGTTGTAGTTATGGAGTCGTAGTTAGAATGTTCAGCAGCAGCAGCAGCAGTGCAGCAGGTTAGGAGTACCCTGCCTCAGTAGCCCCAACCAAGCCTTACCAACAGCTTAGGGCAGTCTGGGAGAGGTCAAGGCCAATCGACCTTGGCCCCTGACCTTGCACACGAAGAGAAACACATTAAACGTCTTCCCTGCCTGTGTACACACTTCCCTGCCTGTGTACACCCTTCTCGGCAACACCTTCCTGCCTTACGTCACTGTAATGACAACTTACACAAGTGGCTCTCTCAGCTGGAGGTGAGGGGAGGCAGGTGCTGACTCTCGCCTGGCTATACCTTCACCAAGTGTTTGTGTTGCATCAAGTTTGTTGTTCATGTGTACTAAGCGCCCGTTTGTGCTTGTTTACTCAATGCTTTGGCGAGTTGTTTGTTTTAGCATTATGATGTTTCGTGTTGTTGTCGTTGCTGTCAGAGCTGTAAGGTTGTTTGCATAGATTTGTCATTTTGTGCTACTATGGCTAGTATGGTTGTTGTTGTTGTTGTTGTTGTTGTTGTGTTAATGTTTCTTGTACGTACGTGCGTGTATGGTAGTGTTTATGGTACTTATCTGCATACTGTACATGGAGGTGTTTGTGTGGTACTGTGTGCTTTAGTTGTAATATTAGTGGTATTTGTTTATACATATTTATTTTTATGTTAGCTGAGACGGCGTGATCAAGATATTCCTATGAGTCCACGGGGAAAATGAAACACGATAAGTTCCCAAGTGCACTTTCGTGTAATAATCACATCATCAGGGGAGACACAAGAGAGAAATAAAAGTCAATTGATATACACCGAAGAGACGAAGCTAGCACGCCATTTGGTAAACATATATATATATATATATATATATATATATATATATATATATATATATATATATATATATATATATATATATATATATATCCTAGCCTGGGCCAAGTACCCGTTTTATCGATCAACCCTTAGGGATGGAGGAACAGCTGGGTTGACTGTGGACGGACGGCCACAACCAGAATTCGAACCTATGTGCTCGATCCTGGGCGGACCGTGAATGCGTCACGGTTAGGAACGCTATCCACTACAGCACTGAGGTCCATACGTATGTATGTATATGGAGTTCGAATGTCACTAGGTATGTATATGGAGTTCGAATGTCACTAGGTATGTATATGGAGTTCGAATGTCACTAGGTATGTATATGGAAATATTTGTATGTATATGGTGCTTAAGATGCGTATGTGGGTATATGGTGGTACATGTGGGGCGTAGGTGCGTATATAATGGAGCTTATGGTGCGTATGTGGTTGTATAGTGGCGCATGTGGTTGTGAGTATGTTTGTGTATGTTGAATGTTGCTGTAGTTTTGATTGTATCAGCTTGTGTGTGTGTATTTACTCTTCTTCCATGTATCAAGTGTAGGCTTGATCGCCATGATTTACTGCGTTATTCGTTTGTTTATCAGTCAGCTTTTCACATCTCTGATGCTTCATCTTATTCGGTTACTCTGTTCGTTCCTAGTTATCATACCTCCTGTGAATTTTTGTTAAATCTCTCTCTCTCTCTCTCTCTCTCTCTCTCTCTCTCTCTCTCTCTCTCTCTCTCTCTCTCTCTCTCTCTCTCTCTCTCTCTCTCTCCGGAGTGTAAAAGTCTGTTTAGTCTAGGAAACCCATTAATCTCCACAATTTTATCGGGGTGTGGTGTGGGCGCGCTGGTCGGCAATGGCCGCAACAAGCACTAACTGACTGCCAGTGTTGAACCACCACGGCCAAACATGATTCTGTTTGTACAGACACCGAGGGGTGGGTGGGTGGCTGGGTCGGGCCCAGATGACGCACACCGCCGCCCTCACTCAGTGCCACAACACGGCCAAGGGTGGTGCTGGGGGGAGAAGGCACTGTCAGGGGAAGTCCTGGAGGCGGTGAGGACAAGAAAGGCATTACTGAGGCTGAGGTAGATACTGCAGGCCATTTTCAGTGGGAGGCAGGTGTGCAGGCGATACTGTTGTCAGGGAGATATGGGCACATGGGGCAGTATCAAGGAGAGAGAGAGAGAGAGAGAGAGAGAGAGAGAGAGAGAGAGAGAGAGAGAGCAGTACGGGGTGGGGGGGCATGGAACAGTACCAGTGGACAGTGCTAAGAGAGGCAAGGAAGCCAGGTGGCATAGTGAGGAGGGACGCAGGGAGTGTCAGGTGGTGCTGGTGCTGGAAGATGCCAGCCAGGTCAAGTCTTGCGTCACACAGAGGTCAAGTCTGGCGCCACCTGTAGTTCCTGGCTGGCTGGGGGTCTTCTGGGGTTGTGGCTGGGGTCCTGAGGTTTTCCTTGGGGTCATGGATGTAATCTTGCTGACACCCCTGACGGCGGGCAACACTGATGATACACAGTGGGACACTAACAGTCAGGTTAGCAACACTGGCGATGAGGACAGTGTTAGTGAGAGAGACAGTAACAGTGATCATGTTGATCTTGACAGTGACAACACTAAGAATGAAAAACTAACAACACAAACAGTAACACAATGACAACATAGATGGTAACACTGACAACACTGATGTTGACAGCAACAAAATGAAAAGCCAGACATTGATACCACTGAGACGTTGACAACGTTGATGATGACAAAGACGACACTGTGGTGAGACAGTGACAACACTGTGGTGAGACTGACAACACTGTGGTGAGACAGTGACAACAGTGGTGAGACAATGACAACACTGTTTAGAGACAGTAACAACACTGTGGTGAGACAATGACAACACTGTTTAGAGACAGTAACAACACTGTGGTGAGACAGTGACTTGAAGCGTGGTCAGTGAGGTGAGCAAGATGAGTGGTGGTGTCACTGGCAACATTGGTGGTGTCAATGGCAACAGCGGTGATGAGTCAGACTCAACAGAAATGGTAACTCAGTGGCAGTAAGTTATGAGTCAGTAGTTACGATGGTTGTGGTAACACTGGTGGTGGTGAGTCATTGACAACTGTGAACAGTGAGTGAGTCAGTGGTGAGTCAGATGCAACAGCAGCGATGAGTAAGCCATGAGTAGTGAGCCGGTGGTGCCGACCTTGAGTTCCAGCAGCAGGAGTGGTCGAGGTCAGCCGCCGTGTGTGGCAGACCCCATCACCTGCCCATCACCCGTAGGACGTTGGTGGACTTGCCCATCAGCCGCTAACACCCCTTCCTCCCAGGGATCTAAGAGATCCCCCCCCCCTCCCTCCCCCACCGTCCTGAGGGGGCTGGGAAGGGGGGGGGGGTGGTCATAGTGGCAGAGGGGGCAGGGCTATGATCAGTGGAAGGTGTTCTCCAGGAGGGATGGTAGAAGTCACTCAGTCTTGGTGGTCGGACACTGGTCTGGAGGTTTTGACCAGTGGGTAAGGGGGGGGGGGGGGTCTAGTGGTAAACACGGGTCCTACCCAAGGGGGAGGAGGTCTTACTCAGGGGGTCAGTTTGGCATGCAGGTGGGGAGAGGAAGGTCGTGTCAGGGAGGAACGGCAGGTCCCTCACAGTGGGACCAAACTTTATATTAGCAGATGATACGTTGACTACAGCGAGGCGAGGACTTGACCCTGGGGGAGGTCTTCCCTGGGGTACGTTGACTACAGCGAGGCGAGGACTTGACCCAGGGGAGGTCTTCCCTGGGGTACGTTGACTACAGCGAGGCGAGGACTTGACCCTGGGGGAGGTCTTCCCTGGGGTACGTTGACTACAGCGAGGCGAGGACTTGACCCAGGGGAGGTCTTCCCTGGGGACGGTCACATTATCCAGAGGGATGATGGTCTTGTGTGAGGAAGGGAAGACAGTAAGTCAGGGGTAACTGTGGTCTTATCATGTTGGGAAGGTCTTGCCCATGGGTAGGGAGGGTTGCTTACTGATCCATCAGGAACCTTTTCTAACCTTGTGACAGACTATGACCACCAGGTGGCAGCCCTATGTTGGGTCAAGGCTGGAGGGTTGTCCCACACGCCTGTGTCTATAAGAAAAAAATGAATTTAAATAAATGAAAAATAAAACAAAATAGCCAAAATAAACCAGTCTGAGCAGCGTTACCAGCAAGATGGACACCAGTGTTACCAGTTCTTATCGCATCACGTACCTTCCTCGAGGGTTCCAAGACGACCTTAAGGTGTGCACAACTCCTGCCTAGTAAACCACGAATCAAGTGGTCCAGTCAGCGCCGGTACCTTAACCGTCCACTTAAGGCTACGGGCTCAGCACTGTGGCACACAACACCCGACCATCGCCCACCAACCACTGCCTTCATGGCGGCGCAACACTAGCTCCAACCAATTGGAAGAGTACCTCTTTAGGAGTTTAATTGACAAACTAGTCATCCCAAAAATGGCTCTATGAATATTCTATGAGGCAGGAACTGATAAGATAAGGATTGACAGGGTACAGAGGTGTCGACAGAATGTTTCTAACTCGTGAGGAAGTTTGCCTTCAGTTCAGACACAGTCGACAGGTCGAAGACAACAGGACCTCCTGCCCGTGTCTCAGACTTTCGACAAGTTCCAACACTTTCACACCAACCTCAGCTAAACGTTTTTCATACCAGCCTCAGCTAAACGTTTTTCATACCAACCTCAGCTAAACGTTTTTCATACCAATTTCGACTAAACGTTTTTCATACCAACCTCAGCTAAAGGTTTCTCGTACCAGCCTCAGCTAAACGTTTTAGAATATTTGATATAACACAAACGACTGACTGTGTAGAAGTCCGTCCGTGCACCTACAGTGACCCACCCTCCTCAGCCATGATCACCTCCGTCAGTCGAGGTCGGCTCTTCCTCACACAAGTGTGGTTGACAATGTTCGTAAGCATGGTGGGTGGGTCTTTACTTTTGTATGCATGATACATGACTCATACGGAGACTAAGGCTGTGCATATATATATATGTGTGTGTGTGTGTGTGTGTGTGTGTGTGAGAGAGACAGAGAAAAAAATCTTTATATCAAGGTTAAGGGATATTATTTTGTTCATTTCACCTGTATGTGTGAATCAAGTAGTACAGACTTCGTGAGAACCAGTGTGAGGATCAGCGTGGCGACGCAGCATAAGGAGCGACGGAGGGAGGCGACTCGTAGTGAGGAAAGCAACAAGAACGTAAGTCGGGACGAGCGACGAATGCATGATGATGATGTCAACACTAACAGCCGGGCCGGGCTGGCTGGCGCCGTCGTGAACATATAAAAGCATCAGCGAAAAGTTGAAGATCTAATGGAGAGAATAGAGATTCACATTCTCTAAAGTCCTCTTCATTATTCCATGATGTTTCCACATGATTGTCACTCGATAACCAGTTCGTTAGTTACTCATCCTGAAAAGGATACATCATTCCCTCTCTATCTTCCTCGCTCACACAGATTTACGACGTGTTCTACTGTAAGCGGCCGGCCTCCAGGAGAGAAAACAAAACAATGCGCGTCACCCCAGCTGGGCCATATCAGCTGTTATAAGTACACTATAAGTGGGGCTCTCAGCTACCGTATGTCCTGTGGCGACAAGGCTGACAGACTTCCATTATCATAAGAGCTGCAACACTCTTCCGCACTCCGATGGTGGTCGGTAAGACTCGTCTTACCCCCGCTTTCCCACAGCTCCCTCTACAACCTGTCAAAACTTAAGAATCCACCACAACAAAAGCTTGATCCTTTCAGAAGCAGTGGAAACCCGAAGACCGCAAAAGCTTCTTAGAAAATATACATGTTGTCCGTCAAACATGGTAGAACCCAGCGGAACCCGGCAATAGTTAGTCAAGATCTGCACGTCTCGCCTGGGATGAAAATAGGCCAAACCATGGACGGGTTCCTCATAACCGGGTACATCCTCCGTCATCTGACTAAGGCAACAAAGAAGCCTCCTGGTTCACTACTAACCTGGCCAGCAGCAGTACTAGTGTCAGTAGCCAGCAGCCTGGTAGGGTCAGGGGAGGTGCTAGTCTCAGGCGTTATCTTAAGTGTTCGCTTCCGTTCCTCTCACCTTATTCCCGGCGACCCTAATTCCTCGACCCATCTGTCTCGCCTCTCAGGCCCTGTCCCTCCGTCATCGCCAGTCTCCCTCTATCTCTTTCGGTGTGTCTGCCTGTCTCTTTCTCCTACATCGTCAGTCTTTCTGTCTCTCTGACGCATTCCTTGCATTCATTTCTTTCTTTCATGGATCTTGTCTTTGTTCCCAGCTCCACTATGTGCCTCATGAAATCTATCTCCCTGTTTCAAGGTCTTCTCTATAACCTCTCCCTCCAGTAGACATTCATCTACCCGTTCCTCTTATCCAAGCCTGACTCTCCTCTCCCCCATCTTTCTTCAGTCCTGTGTCTGTGCCCCTACAGACAAGTGGGTTCCTCCCCCTAGCCCATGTTATCAGTCTGGGGGTTTGGGTTATTACTCCCTACCACTCAGAGCCACTAAGGATCCCACCACCGCCACTTGTGTCTGGCAGCAGCGCACTCTGGGAGACGCTTACGGCTTCTGCCTCTACGGCCGACCATATGGGACATCCTACTCTATGACCGACCTCTTGGGACATCGTTCTCTATGGTCGGCCACTTGGGACATCCTGATCTGTGGTCGACCACTCGACCTATCCTATAACTGGCTACTTTGTGGTAAATGAAGGACTCTCCACCACACAGCTCTAGTAACAGCGAGCAATAGACCCTCGGTTCTGTAAGTGACTTTATTATTACTAGCCACGCATGACAGTCATTAATGTTAACAGATTGTTCCTAACCATTAGGTTCATCACCGAGAGTGATTCAGGACAACATCCTGCTCCTCTAGTGACACCTTAAGACACGAGGTAAGCGAGGCTGTCTGTCAGGCCCGCAAATCCTCTGTTCTTTCCAGGTGAGTCCAGCGGAGGCTACACTGGCGTCTGTGACCCAGGCAACGCAAGTGTTTGTCTGGTGGGCAGGTTTATGGCTGGGATCATGATCCTCTCTACCACTCACATCATGATCCCAGCCACCTCACCTGTCACCACGTTTATGCCTCGTATACTACCTGGACCATACATGTCGTTTTCTGTTATTAAATTTTACGTAAGAATGAATTACTTGTTGCCATTCTGCGGTAAAACAAGGAGAGTTTTGTGGTGCCTCAATGTGGAAAGGGAGCTGTGGTTTCGGTGCATTAAACATGACAGCTAGAGACTGAGTGTGAACGAATGTGGCCTTTGTTGTCTTTTCCTAGTGCTACCTCGCGCAGAGGGGGTGGGGGGTGTGTGCTGTTTTTCATATGTGGCGGATGGCGGTGGGAATGGATGAAGGCAGCAAGTATGAATATGGACATGCATATATATGTATATGTCTGTATGTATATCTGTGTATACGTTGAAATGTATAGGTATGTATATATGCGTGTGTGGGCGTTTATGTATATACATGTGTATGTGGGTGGGTTGGGCCATTCTTTCATCTGTTTCCTTGCGCTACCTCGCTAACGCGGGAGACAGCGACTATATATATAGTGAAAACTTGCACTTAATCTGATAATTAGAAAAGATTATCAGATATGGAAGCTGCCTTGCCTCTCACTAACAGTATGAATAAGACAGTTGACTGTTTACACAGAAGTTCAGTTTCTGAATGTATGATCACGTTTGGTGCAGTCTACCATGAACGTCTGACTGAAAACAGTTCACACAGCAACATAAGGAGGAGGACGCAAACCTTAGTGTTTTTGAGCAATTTATCTTTGAACGAGTTAACGAATCATAAATTCGTTTAAGTTACGTATGCTTCTGTGTAGCATCCTCTTGCCTTCGCTCTGCTTCTTTGCTGGGGTTGTGGAACTGCAGTTAGACGGTCCAAGCCCCATCTATAACAAGATCAACTTGTCCTGGCGGTGTAAGAGGACGTGGGACACCAAGACGACCTAGTCATGTGTGACCTCCACTCGCCTGTGTGGGTCGCGTGCAGTGTTGTGATTGTCTCCTTCTCTCAGACCTCGTGTTGACCCTCCCTCATGTTACACCATCACCCTCCATACTTGACCAACCTCCCTCTGTACATGTGTCGGTACAGCGTTGTCTGGTTACACCCTCACAACCGTTTGTTACCAGTCACCTGCTGTAACCCACTGCCGTCACTGAGACCAGGCTCCCCTTATGCCTCGCTCGGACAGACACACACATAAAAAAAGACGAAACGTGTTAAATAATGAAGCAAGCACACATAAGCGGCCGCAAGCAACCTCCACCTGACGCTAACGTGTGCTGGTCTGGGACAGATATTGTCGCTAAAGTCGGATTACGACACTGGATCAAGCTCGTACATACTCTGGAAGTGCTTGAGGGCAAGTAAACTGACCAGTCGGTAAGCAGGGCAGCAGGCCGGAGAGCAAGCAGGACACTAAGCAGGTCAGCAGAGAAAACATCAAGCAAGATATCGAAGAACGCTTTAGTCACCTGAAGTAACAAGGGGAACCGAACAAGACAGGAACGAGAGACGCAACAGAAGAAGGATTATATGTGTACCATCAAGATCCTATTATCCACGGGAATTAGACCACCTCTCACCACCTTCATATGGCTGGCATCCTGCCGCGCTACACTAAGCAGCAGGGACTATGGACGCCTTTAAAGCAAGTTATTCTCGGACACACACACACACACACACACACACACACACACACACACAATATATATATATATATATATATATATATATATATATATATATATATATATATATATATATTACAGATGGTGCATCATGAGTAAAATATGGAACTATTAGTCTGCCGTCCTATTATGCGCCTGCGCAGTCTATCTTACTGGGTCGTGAGACATGGCCACTTTTTTGTAAAATTGAAAAAAAATCGAGATGCGCTGCTTTACCTTTAGCAGATCCCAGGGATGATACACATCAGACAACGATTCCTAATATATTGTAGTTCATATTAACAATATCCTGGACCGGCCCTCAAATCTTCCTTATATTTATTTCTTAGTTCCTTCACTGCGAGTTGTGTGTGAACCCAGAGATGACCAGTGGACATCCAGCGTGGCCTGTTTAGCAACATTTATCTGATGGCAGATATGAAATGCTCAAGTATCGTTTTCTACCCGGCAGTTTATCATCGCTATGTAGGGAGGGAGAAGATGGCCAAAATGGCTGAGCACATTTGATATTGTTGTTAACTTTATTTTTACGATAAGATTTTTAAAAAGTCGTGGGGCATCTTTAGCCAATGAGAGTGCGACGCGTTATCACGTCATGTTGTCCTTCATCCAATCAGAATCCCTGACGAGTTGCCACCGAAGAGGTCCTTCGGTGATGCAGATGCCAAATCTGTTAACCAGGGCTCATTTAATTTTCTTTTTTCTTCGCTCTCGACGTTTTCTTGTGTTTTTCCGTTTTTTAACGATGCTGCACAAGGAGTGTGACTAGACTGGAGCTTAAAGCTCACTTGGCGGGGGAGGCGATGATACAGAGAGATCAACGATTTCGGAAGATAAGCTTGACGTATTGGATCATGGTGACGGAGAGGAGTCACTCTAGGATACAGACATCCATGTAGGCATTGTCATGAAGGAAATACATGAGCAGTGTAGTACAACCTACGATCATGTTGTTATTGATGTAACGTAATGGTACCTGGCACATCGAAAGCTGCATCACTTGAATGTTCAGGAGTAAGGCTGCCAGCTGGAGGGTCAAACACGCCATGAGGTTATGAGAATGTAAGAAAAGTGGCATAAAAAGTATTGTATGAAATGTGAAATAAAATACGAGTAAAAAGAGTGAGGAAGATGCTACCAGGAGAAGTGCGTACGATGAGGATAAACTGCTGCTGGATGGTCGTCAGTCGAGCAAATGAATACAAGCTTTAAAATTGTGAGATAACACTTGGCCGGTAGAAGCTCTCCAACAGCGACCTAACGTCATGGTGAAACCATAGCTAGGTCGCTGCCAGTGTCCCTGTTGTCCTGGTCTTACGGTGCGCCTACACAGGAGAGGTGGCCTGGCTAGGGCCTGACCTGACCTACCTTTGACGTGCCACCGGTGCATCAGATGAGAGACGGCTGATGTTCCCTAGTTCAGAGAGAATGTGGCGGTCACCGAGCTGTGCTGTAGGGGGAGAGAGGGACGGCCCATCGAGATCCTGTAGGTGGTGCTGTAGAAGACTGCCATGACCCACCAGGTCAGTGTCGGCGGAGGTTGGAGTCAGTGGCCACATGTAAGATGACTGCTTGACCATTGATGGTGTCTGCTGCAGGGGTACTGAAGACGCCAAGTCAGTTACGATAGACTGTGACCTCCTGTAGTGAAAGTCAAGTTTGTATATCTGCTACGGCTACCTGAGTGATAAGGCTGGGTCAGATGAGGTCACACGAGGTCCTTTGTCAATTTTTACACAGACTCAGGCATGTTCTAAACCGTTGCGTGAGAGGAAGGATCCTGATATCTGATCATGTATTCCAAATCAGGGTAGGTACAAACACATCTTATGATATTCCAGTGTTCCCTGTTAGTGACCGCCCAGGTGAGGATACTGGTGGAAAGGTTAGGTCGGATCTTGTGTGAGTTGGTCGACACGTCCTGACGTGGGCCGGCCGACCAGCTGGCCGTGGAGGGAATAAGGCCATGATGATTGAAACTAAACGATAGCCTCACACTACAGGTGGATGAGATAGCCTCACACTACAGGTGGATGAAATAGCCTCACACTGCAGGTGGATGAGATAGCCTCACACTGCAGGTGGATGAGATAGCCTCACACTGCAGGTGGATGAAAAGCTCGTTAACTTAACGAGGAAGAAAATGGTCAAGATTTAAAAGATGTTCTGGAACATAAGTCAAGCGTTTTGTATCACAGACGAAATTGTTTTCCTCAAGGTGAGAATGCTGGACCCTCTCTATTTCTCGGTGATTGTCCCTTTCTTACGAGTCAGTATTTGACGCTAGTTGCCTCCGTCAAATAGAAAAAAATTCCACTGGTTCTCACTCAGATGAAGTGAGCGTAAAGGTACGAACAAGAGATAAGTCTGGGATGAGGCTGGGACAAACATGGTAGCCTTACCCCATCAACGGCTCAATAATGGACACATTTGCCAACGTTAAGATTCGAATCAGGCGGAGTGGCCGAGGCCGACATGATATATCAAGGCAGAAAAACATTCCTTCACCTCTCAGACACATTCATGGTTGATAAGTGCAGGCCCGAGGGTGTCATCTGGATGCAGAGGCCTGTCTAATTTGGAACGAAGGTCCCCCTCCTCCGGTGAGGCACACACACACACACACACACACACACACACACACACACACACACACACAAGTTGGAAGGAACAAGTCTGCACCATCATTAAATCCCTCAACTATCGTCTCTACATCTTACGTAGACTCAAGACAACTGGGCTTCCTGAATTTAACGGAGGAACATCTTCAAAACTTTACGTCGTCCCAGACTCACCTCTTCTCCCGCCTCCTCCGCCTGGTCTTCCGCCGTATCTACCACACAACAGGGATAGCTACCTCATCACCACACAACAGGTGTAGCTCTCCACCACACAACAGGGATAGGTACCTCATCACCACACAACAGGGATAGCTCTCCACCACATAACATGGATAGCTACCTCATCACCACACAACAGGTGTAGCTCTCCACCACACAACAGGGATAGGTACCTCATCACCACACAACAGGGATAGCTCTCCACCACATAACATGGATAGCTACCTCATCACCACACAACAGGTGTAGCTCTCCACCACACAACAAGGGTAGCTACCTCATCACCACACAACAGGGGTAGCTCTCCACCACACAACAAGGGTAGCTACCTCATCACCACACAACAGGGATAGCTCTCCACCACACAACAAGGGTAGCTACCTCATCACCACACAACAGGGGTATAGTATTTCCAGCAATATTATATAGTTGCGAGGCATGGGCTTTAGATAGGGTTGTGCGGAGGAGGATGGATGTATTGAAAACAATGTTTGAGGACAATATGTGATGTGAGGTGGTTTGATCAAGTAAGTATTGAAAGGGTAAGAGAGATGTGTGGTAGTAAAAAGAGTGTGGTTGAGAGAGCAGAAGAGGATATGTTGAAATGGTTTGGTCACATAGAGAGAATGAGTGAGGAAAGGTTGACAAAGAGGATATATGTAAGAGAGGTAGAGGGAACAAGAAGCGGGAAACCATATTGGAGGTGGAAAGATGGAATGAAACAGATTTTAAGTGCCTGGGACCTGAACATGCAGGAGGGTGAATAGCATACGAGGGACAGAGTGGATTGTAATGATGTGGTACACAGGGGTCGACATGCCGTCAGTGGACTGAATCAGGGCAAGTGGAAACGTCTGGGGTAAGTCATGGAAATGTTTGTGGGGCCTGGTTTTGGATGGGGTGCTATGGTTCCTGTGCGTTACACTTTACACCTACTTGATAGATTTGAGAGAATGAGGCCTTTCTTCCTCTGCTCCTGGTGCTACCACGCTAATGCGGGAAACGACAAGAAAGTATATATATATATATATATATATATATATATATATATATATATATATATATATATATATATATATATATATAAATACCCCCGTATTATGTGTGTCGTAAGAGGTGTGGGAGCGAGGGGCTGGGGATCCTCCTCTCCACATGTACAATGTTCAGGCAGCAGCAGCAGAAGCAGCTCTAGAATTTTCCTTGACGTGAAGTGACGGTCAGTTGCAAAGGCAGTTTTAATACACACACACACACACACACACACACACACACACACACACACACACACGGCATCACCTGTGCCTCCTTCACGTGTTAACAGTTTTCCGTACATTTATAGTGTTTGTATCACCAGTTCAACATACCTAAGATACACAGTTTGGTTTCCTCGGAAAAGAACTTTCTGTAAATTACACACATCATCAACTATCACAATGACACAGAAACTTCAGCAATTAATAAACGTCTAGAAAATAAAAAAAAAATAATACCCATTGAACCAGACTGAGATCGTAGCCAAAACAATACTAAATATTTGGATGTAACGCCTTCCGATCCTCCTCTGTATGGCAGACAAGACAGAGCTTCCAAGCACAGTTGCTGCCCACTGTGGACAAGTGACGTCATCATCACACAGTGGAAGGTACGGACGGACCAGCGCTACAGTGTCGGGGCGATGAGTCGCGTCCGCCTGGATGTCGCGTCGGCGGCGGACCGCATGATCAACCAGCTTGCAGGACTGCGGCTGCGGCCGCGGAGGGTCGTGATCCGCATGAGGGTAGAAAGGACTTAAAATCCCTAGTTGTCTGCCGGAGGTGATGGGGTGAGAGTGGTTATCCCCTGTGCAAGTGGACCTGTAAGTACCCCCAGGTTAAGTGGAGGTCACCAGGTATATTACTGACCCACACGTCCTGGAGGTACGGGTCAGGTCAGCTGGGTCAGGAAGCCGAGGAACATGACCTTAAGTTTATCATGGTAACGTTCCAGGCCTGGTGTCCGGTGGAGACCTCCTCCGCCATACTGCTTCACTTCCAGGCTCCCTCTGGAGTTCCAGTGTCTGTCTTCTGTCGTTCTTAACCACCTTCTCCCTTATGATAACTCCTCCTAGCTCTTGCCACCGCCCCCCCCCCCCCAGCAACCCCTTCCTAGCCCCATACCTCTCGACATCCAACTATCAGCCTCTCCCACTGATATCTACTCCCAGCTCCTGGTGCTCGCTCCTAGCGTGGAACACCTCCTAGCACCTAGCAGTTTACCCCTATCGTCTTGTAGTTACTTGCAACATCTTAGCTGACGTCCTTCTGAATCCCATTTAATGAATTGCAGGAAAACATGTCAGGCAAAATATCTGGTGTGATTAGAGTCGTGGAAAGTGACCCTCCCATTCGTTGTAGTGGGTTTTGGAGGGTCTGACCTCCCTCACAGGTGCCCAGACCCAACCACTCCTTGGGTGAAGGTTTGTAGTTCTTGGAAAACTCCAACTTCAAGGAAAGCGAAGGAAAGAAAACATACAAGTGTTAAGAGCCAGAGGAATATCTGGATGGACCAGCTCATGTATGTGTGGTAATGTCGCCTTATAGTTGCTTAAAGTCATCAGGTGTGGGTGTAGCACGGGGCCTCCACCTCATGACGGCTTCACCAGGACGAGTTGTACACCGGTGAGCTGGGAGGTGAGTATACAATGTGCTACACACACACACACACACACACACACACACACACACACACACACACACACACACACACACACACAAGTATCACAAAGTATTACAAAATTCAATTCTGAAGTCATTTATATTCTGGGGAGTACCTCACCCCGCCACATTTCACTCCAGCCTCTATAATTATGCTGTTCTGGCTGCCACATCTGTATACTATATGAATACCTTGAATTTCCTCCGCTTGATTATATTGGTGAACTTATAGCCTAGTAGACAGCAAGCGCCCCGTGGAGCCAGCAGCCATCGTGGCCAGCTCCTCACCCACCACACACACACACACACACACACACACACACACACACACAAACACTTTATCCACTTTATTCTACGTATTTAGTCTCTTCCTTGACCCATTATGATTCCTTGTGACCTTATAATGAACAAATCATTTTCATATGTTTGTGGAACTTTATCATTCAGGTTACACAGTCTTACCCGCTGTTTACACTGCCACACACGGATCAAGTTCTTTCTCTGAGGACTTTGAGGAGTGTGTGTGTGTGTGTGTGTGTGTGTGTGCTGCGACCTTCCTGATGACAGTGGTTACGGAAGTATTTTCTTCCTCGCTCACTGAGGATGGCAGACATTCAGCTTGTAAGACAAACTCTGACATTTTTTATCTGAAATTTAAACTAACTGGTGACCTCATCATGGTCGTGGCTTTGATGTTTACATCTGGGCTACAAGATGTACCTAATGGTGGACACATAACAAAGATGACGTATGTAAGCCATTTTAACTCAAATATTATGAAATCACAAGAATTATAACAAAAGATCACAACCCCAGGAAACTTCCAGGCGCTTGTGAATTATGACCCCAGGAGAGCCCCGGAGGGTTGTGTGTTATGACCCCAGGAGAGCCCCGGAGGGTTGTGTGTTATGACCCCAGGAGAGCCCCGGAGGGTTGTGTGTTATGACCCCAGGAGAGCCCCGGAGGGTTGCGTGTTATGACCCCAGGAGAGCCCCGGAGGGTTGTGTGTTATGACCCCAGGAGAGCCCCGGAGGGTTGTGTGTTATGACCCCAGGAGAGCCCCGGAGGGTTGTAACTCTACAGCAGAACCTGAAGGAAGCTAATGTGTGGATACTCACTGGCAATGCCCTGTAGACTCATAGAGTCGTAGTGACGCCACATGCCGTGGTTCATCTGGGCGTAGGCTTGGTATGGGCTGATGGGCGCCTGTAGACTCTGGCTCCCGGCACCCTGCAGGTAGCCCTCACGTCCACAGTTGAAGCCCAGGGGCGAGGAGAAGGTCTGGTCGGTGGGCGGGGCGGTGGGCGCCAGACCGGTGTGGGCGGGGGTCTGCCACATGGAAGGCGAAGGCGTAGAGGGCTGCACCAGCTGTGCCGAGTACGAGTTGTAAGGCAACATGTGAGTGTGGGCGTGCGAGGTGTACATGGAGGGCGTGAGGAGGTTCTGCCCGCCCTCCTGCCCATACCCGCCCGCGCTGCCCGGGGGGAACATGGCTGGGAACTCCACCCCGACTGATTCCCGCCCACAACACCCACAACCTCTCCTCCGTCCGTCTGCTGTCTCCGACCTCAAGCTCAGAGCGCCGCCCGGATCGCAGGCTGGTGGCCTGGGAGGCCGCTGCAGCCAACAGACAGACAGGTCTTGATCTGAGGCACACACAAACACGCACACAGACACACGTTAGCCGCAGGCGTGGGTCATAGACGTCAGCCACAGACAGACCTGGGCCACAGCAAAACACTTGAGTGCTTGCGACACAACACGGACACCAGGAAGGCACGGCGGGATGCCACTTGTGGTTGACTACTGCGCTACGGACGTGGAGGGAAGGCACGGTCTGTGTTCACTGTACATACGTACATATGGTACGTACAACAGCTGGTCACCTTACAGACAGACACAAGGCACAGGTGCTGGTCACAGATGCAATCAGGCGTTCACTCTACGAACATAAGGCACGACCGGCGTTCACTTCACAGACGTAAAGCTGGACCAGCGTTCATTGTGGACTGATGCACGAGTGACGTTCACTGTGGAGGCAGAAGGCACGTTGTGAGCGAGGCGAGGCGAGGCAGTGGTGTAGTAAGGCACGGGAGGAGTTGTCGTCGTTGTTGGGTCCTGTGGAGGGTAAACAAGGTAGTGTATTAGAGGTTGTAACACATTGTACATCATACTGTAGGAGTTATCACAACCCTATTGATATTGTGTAAGTGGAGTTAGTGGTGTGTGTAACACAGCTCGGGCAGACTAACACTTGACATATCTTAATTTACTCTTGTCTTTTCTTGAAGATAATTACAACAGAAACATCTACAACCGTACAAGATATTTACGCTGCAGCTGTAAGACAAGAGATGAATTATAACTTGTATTTTGATTAATTCCATAATAACGTACTACATTGGCTTTAGCTTCCTGTGTTAACTCTACCCTCAACAAGAAGGACGTAACTCCGTGTCCTCAGGTACGACCATTCGCCTCGCATGATGTGTTGCTACAAGGAAATAGACGATGATCCACGTGGAAGGTTCATTCCAGGGAAGCAAGACAGGTTGTACCACAGTATGGTAGATGTGTTCACTACACCTCACTCACTCCACACACACACACACGCCACTGGAAAAGGCCCGTAAGACGTGATGATGATTTAGTTCATCTTAAATATTGTACAGAAGAATGTAAGGATTACATAGTACAGGGCTGTACCTGTACGTTTGTCTTTCTGTGTGGTTCACTAGGATGAAAATATCGGAAAATCCAGGCATCGGGTAACACACTAGGACGAACCTAGTTCATGAAGGATCCACGACCATTCCCTTCTTCCATTGGTCACAGAGCAGCTCATCAAGAAGGTCAACTAAACATGACCTTGTGATGACCAGCCGTGGATAAGGTCGGCAAGCAGGGATGCTCGGTCACTCATGTAACTCACATAGACGGAAACAACCCACCAGAGGTCAACAACTACCATCAAGCAGAATAACATGAAAGCAGTCAGCAGGCGAGCATACAGGTAGGTCGGTAAAGGAGCAGACAAAGCAGGCACCAAAAAAGCAGCATTCAGGCAGGGAACAAGCACTTTAAAAGCATGAAGACACCAAGAAAGCAGGTGTCAAGAAAGCAAGTATACACCAAGATATGAGCATCAATCACATGTAATATGACCATTGAGGAAACACTGATGCAAGGAAAGTCTGTAAGCAGATAACATTCAGGTTAGACGTAAGCAGGCGAGATAAAGAGAAGCAGGTGGAGCTCACACCTAGAGTGGCCTGGCCTGGCTGGCAAGCACACGGGCATGACGGTGTTATATACAGGACACATCTGAAGCCAGCTTCCGCGTCCATGGCTACACGTGAGAATTTATCTGCTTTGTGGGAAGCTAAATAGAGCAGGTTAGGCTGGCCATCTGGCCTACACTCTTGACGGCCACCTACAACTACTGCTCCTCTCACATGCTTCGGCCTGCCATCACATGTGCCTGTTACATGATGGTGTTATCATGGAGTGGTGGTGTTGTGTGGTGGTGGTGTAAGCCGTGTTATGGTGGCGATGATACATTTGGTTCGTTATGTGATGAATCGTTACATGTTGGTGTTACGCGTTCATTATGTTAATCTATAGTGGTATGTAGTGTGTTACGTGATGCACGCGTTAAGAAATGACACACACACACACACACACACACACACGTGTATCATGAGAAACAGTTCATACAGTTCAGATTATTCCTTGGAGTCTTGTGCCAGAAAGGATTATCAGGAAATACGTTGACGGAAAGTATTGAAGTTCAAAGAAAAATGTATAACACAGTAGAGGTTGTGGCAGTTATTACAGGAATGATCATCGTAAGTCAGTGGCGGGCGAGGCAAACTGGTCCGCCTCCCTGAACCATTATAGTCAACAGTGACGGGGGAAAAGTAGTGAGATAATGCCAACGAAACGTCTCGTAAGTCCTGTGCGCCTTTCAGTTCAGAAGTGCATCAAGCAGCAACCATAATTAGTGCTGGCACTACATTCATCTGCGACCTAACTCAGCAACAGAATGACCAATAAATTCGTCTCCATTTACGAGGAAAAAATCTTTGTTTAAGTAAGAACGCGATAAGAAGGTCTTACAACGTCCCAACATGAACGAAAATCAGAAAAGCATTTTGTAGCTGGAGATGATGGGGTCTCCACACCGTGGGAGACCTCAGCAGACCTTGCGAGACGGGCAGACAGTAGGAGATTGTAACAGACCAACGCAGGATATTATAGGAGACAGTCACACAGACCGCACGAGAAGACCGTGGGAGACTGTGGCAGACCGTGGGAGACTGTGGCAGACCGTGGGAGCAGAATTACAACATGAAGTTAAAGGATTTGAAGGTTCGGAGCGGAGAGGGACTTCCACCCCCGCGGAGAGGTCTGCCGCCTTGTTCTCTCGTGATCTCTGAGCGTGTGTGTTGCCGGTGTTGTCCATGTATCATGTGTTGCCGGTGTTGTCCGTGTATCATATGTTGCCGGTGTTGTCCGTGTATCATGTGTTGCCGGTGTTGTCCGTGTATCATGTGTTGCCAGTGTTGTCCGTGTATCATGTGTTGTGGAGCCTCTCTGGTCTGGGTCATGTACAGTTTTGAGGAAGTTTAGTCATATGTTTTACTGAACCAAGACGGGCGGTAGAGGGTCCAGTGAGGGAGGGAAGCCAAAAGAGGTGAGGTTAGAGATGAGAGCCCGATACCTCCCCTGTATGCTGTCTTCTTATCAAGACAATGTATTATTGTTGATACCACTGACTTGTGCTGCTAACATCATCTATGTATGAAATGCTGTTGTATTACTAATATGTTTGTATATCTTGATCATGGTGTATATCTGATGATATGGTACTGTATTGCAGTCATGGTGTATTTTTCTTACCATGATGACAATCTAGATATCATAATAGAATTAAAAGTTCTAGAATTAGTTAAGCCATGGTATGTATACTAGTTTATATAGTCCATTGAGCTTATTCATATTGTAGTTTATATAGTCTTCAGAGATTCTATACATAAAAGTTTATATAATCCACAGAGCTTGTATGTATAGTAGTTTATATAATCCACAAGGGATGTATATACAGTAGTTTATATAGTGCACAGAGGTTGACCATACTGTGTCATCATGTACGTGGAACACTCAAGGACATATAAATATACAGTGTCATACTCGGACATACTGAACATACTTGGGCATCCTTACCCCTAGGATATAGTACGGTATATTATGACGTTCTAGGAATAGCGAGACATACTAGAACATACTGGGACATGTTGTGACGTACTGGAGCGGCCGGAGTGTGATGTTGTGGGTATGACGGAGGAGGAGACTTGGGTCTCTTGTGTGGAGGTAAGGTCGGCCATTTTGCATAACCCGTCGTGCACCATTTGCCTGGGAAAATGGCTCATTCCACCGTCACCCTCACGACCCAGAGGCACGCAAGGCTCCCCCACGTGGACCACGCACTCCCCCAGCCCGCCTCACCCTCCTGGTGTACACTACAGTATCATCCGTTCATCTACGCCACGCACTCACGCCACGCACTCACGCCACGCACTCACACCACGCACTCACACCACGCTCTCACACCACGCACTTCCCCTCGTGAGACACTCACTCATTCACCGTACACTATCGTCATTCTCATTCATCAAAGAACAAAGCAGCAAGTTATGAGTTATCAAGCAATGATTCACGAACTTACTCATCATATACACTGAATTCATCCTTCATTGTTTACGTTGGTGGGTACTGAAGATTATTTCTTAATGCCGAAAGCAATAGCATCGTAGATCAAGTGTTATTCAAAGAATAATGTTATGTTTCTGAAATCTGACATCCCTCAAGTGTACCACTGGTAAGATCTGACACACACACACACACACACACACACACACACACACACACACACACACACATACACACACCTGGGGAGACGGGTATCTGTGAGTTAGCAGTATTGTTATAGTGGCCAACCTGGCTGTTCGTGGCCACAGCGCACTATGACTGCCTGAGTGGCCAGACAATAGAGGAGGTTCCTCTGGCTGCTCTGTCTGTCTGTAACACATGGCATTGATAACTTTCCTCCTCACATTGTTTGACGACTGTCTTGATGGTCAGCACTCACTAACACCCAACTCTTCCTTCTTCTCAACTATTCCAATATAATGTCAAACTTGTTAGAATTACACGAAGCACTTCCTCCTCCTCACAGTTGTATAAAGTGGTAGTTATAGATCTTTTATATTCATTTTTGATTCCTGACATTATCATTTAATTCATGTTATTAGTAATTCTACTAATGTTCAGGGAAGTTGTTCCTTTTCCATCTTTTGTATTGTGCTTCTCCTCCTACACCTTAGTACAAGGTCCTCTTTTTTTATTTCATGGTTTTCTAACAGCTACAAGCAATATGTAAGTCGTTACTTCGCGTATCACGTTTCACTGTGCAAAATTCTGAGTGAATTAACTTGAGGTAAGGTTTGAAAGCCGTACTTTCAACACTCATGCTTTGTTCAGTCCCTCTTCACAAGCCGTTAGAAAACGGACGATGGGAGCTGATCTTTGGAACAGATGGTCGGTTTTCTTGAGACTGGTTTACCTTACCCGCACCTGTAGTGACGGGTGCGGCATCATTTGTCCTTTGTTATCCGGTACTGAAAACAAGATGTTGGAAAAACCTTTTTGCATCTTGTCAATGCACTGTCATATATCACCCGTCTGTGCAGACGACAGAAGTTGCCGATCGCTCTTTAGAAGTGGAGTGCACCCACTCCTCACTGCTGATATTCATCTTCGTTAGTTTAAAGTCTTCCTTTACAATAGATTATTCTCAAACTTACCCTTGTGTACGCCTGAAATGTGTAATATTTAAATCATGTTTTAACGTAAGTTACATTACTGAATATATGATGAAAGTTAGTTATCATTTTTTTAGAATAGAAATCACAACGCGACTTCATTTGACCGTGGCGTCATCATTGTAAACAAAGAAGTACTTCATAAGATCGCCCATTTCCACGTGATACATGTAGTCTTCTGTGGGGAAGAGAGGTAATTTGTGCTTACTGAGTCAGTGACGCGATACCCTGCTGTTTGACAACTTTGAAAACGCCAATTGCAGTAAACAAAATCCTGCAGGAGGCGCTGATATCATTAGCTACAGTAGGCATTCACGTGAAAGCGGGTCGTGTTGTGTGGCCGGTGTGTCGAGGGAAGGGGCAGTTCTTTGTGTGCTGTTGAAACGGTTGAAACAATTTTTGTCAAAAAAAGTTCTAGTGTGATGATGTCTTGAGGCTTCACCTTACTTAAGTGTGTGTTCAGAGAGCTTAACAGGCGCAGATACACTTCTAAGACGAAAATAAACATGGAAACAATACGATATAAGGGTAAACACAAGAAAGAACAGTACGATATAAGGGTAAACATGGAAACAGTACGATATAAGGGTAAACACAAGAAAGAACAGTACGATATAAGGGTAAACATGGAAACAGTACGATATAAGGGTAAACACAAGAAAGAACAGTACGATATAAGGGTAAACATGGAAACAGTACGATATAAGGGTAAACACAAGAAAGAACAGTACGATATAAGGGTAAACATGGAAACAGTACGATATAAGGGTAAACACAAGAAAGAACAGTACGATATAAGGGTAAACATGGAAACAGTACGATATAAGGGTAAACATGGAAACAGTACGATATAAGGGTAAACATGGAAAGAGTACGATATAAGGGTAAACATAAGAAAGAACAAAGCGAACGGAGGCCAGCCTGCCGTTAAGGGTATGTCTTACGACCTGCCACAAAGGTCGTTGTACGACCTCCGACAAGGGTCGTCGCACGACCTGTCGCAGTGGTTGTACGACCTACCACAGGGATCGTCGTAAGACATACCACAAGGTTGATCGTGCGGGAGGTGATCAGGACGAGGGAGGTGAGGCGACAACATGAGACCGAACGACCAACCAGCATACTAATGGTTCTTTACAGCCACCACGGACGACGACGCCCTCCTCCACCACCATCACTAACACCACCACGGACGACGACGCCCTCCTCCACCACCATCACTAACACCACCACGGACGACGACGCCCTCCTCCACCACCATCACTAACACCACCACGGACGACGACGCCCTCCTCCACCACCATCACTAACACCACCACGGACGACGACGCCCTCCTCCACCACCATCACTAACACCACCACGGACGACGACGCCCTCCTCCACCTCCATCACTAACACCACCACGGACTACACCGTTACTACCACCACCGCCCTAGCCTAGCCCTAGCAGATCTGGCCGTAGCAACACAGGGAAGGTAAGGCACGTGTGTATCCCTACGTTAAAATGTTGTCGGAGGCCTACCACTCGTGCTTCCCGTGCTTTTATAAGGATATAAGACTTGGGTTGTTACCTACGTCACACATTTGTTACATATATGTCGCGTCATAGTATGAAGTGTTACTTTTGCTATAATGTGGCGCACCCTGGCTTGATCTGTATATTGGTCTCTTACTACGGGTTACTGCGGCGCAGTATGGCTTAAAGTAGCAATATGTCGCACCGTCATCCGTTATATACTTGGGTGTGGCTAGATGCTGTCCGTTTTAATGGTTTAACCTTCCAGTTCCGTGTTTCTGTAAGATTTCGAGGATGTCATCTGTCCGTCTCGTTCTGCGTGATGAACTTCAAATATTCGTCCTTCATCCAGTCTTTTCAGATGACCTAACCATCTGAACTTTGTTTATGGATTTCTTGTCGTTACTGCTGTCAACTTTTGAGTTCTGTTTTCTTTGATTCGTTTTCTATATTTATTTTTTTTCATTCACGATGACTTCCTGGCTTCATTCCACCTGGTGTCATCTACTTATGCCAGTGGTGGTGTATGTAAGTCAGTGTTGAAGGTCCACGTTAGTGTTGGTATGAGTATAGTGTTGTATATGAGTATTTTAACTTCTTTAGGAAGTGATGGCGTGGAGGGGGAGGGGGATGACTCAAGTACCTCTGATAATTTTTTTTTTCATTCATTATGTTTATATACCTTCCATTGTTAATGATTTGACTCTTAGGTACCTGGATACTGTTCTTTCAGGCAGTATTTTAGTACTTAATCTTATATTCACACCTTTTTTGATCTCTTGTAGGCACCATACAGAACCACAATCTTGATCTTGTTCAGTCATTTGATGTTGTGTCAGCCATATTTCCGTGGCTTCCTGGAGAGCTTCCCTGCTGGTATCGTGGTGACAGACATCATCTTCTCCTGGTGATTCGTGATGATGGTTGACCTTTTAATGACTGAGTTTGTTATGAATGCAAGTGGGCACAGTATATACATTATTATAATGCCCTGGTTATAGCAAACTGTTTGTCTTTTTGTACTTTTTATGGCTGTCAGTAACTGGCTATTTACCCAATACGCCGAGAGACAGACGTCCATAGTTAGCATCTCGGTGCAGAATCAAAAGCTGTTAACAGGTTAACAGATAGAGAGCTGTGGCAACTTGCTATGTTAAACCACGAGTTCTGGCATGATATGGACCAATATACAACGTTCTGACATACTTTGCTATGCTATATTTTAACAAGAATTACATATGATATAACCCTGGGAAATATAAGTGTCAGAACTGGTACAGCTGCCACTTGACATACGCACAAGGTTCACGCGTGTCAGATGGATTTTACATGTCGGTAAAAGGAACGTTTTACAAAGTGGTAGTGAACCCGAGATGTGGTGCAGTATGAATTCACCTGAGCAGTGGATAACGAAAGAGGATGACGTCAGAGCAGTGGATAACGAAAGAGGATGACGTAAACACGAGCAGGACGAAAACCCAGTAAAACATGACAACACAGATTCCTGGGTTCCGTACGTAGGGAAGGCATTCGAATTCAAGCCTAATACACTGATCCTCACTCTTCAAAATATCCGGATGTATTACCGTCTTAAACCCTTACATTACGTTTCCGCCGCCTTAATCGAAAAAAAAAGTATATAAGGTACAGCGGCGAGCCGCCAACCACAGCGGCGAGCTGCCAACCACAGCGGCGAGCCGCCAACCATCATGTTTCCCGGTCTGATGAGCCAATTCAGAGCGCCGACGTTGTGACTTGAACTTAGAAAAGAGAGATTTATAATGAGATATTAGAGAAGAGATATAATACAGGTATTCAGTATAATCAAAGGGTAACACATGCCCCTGTAACGCCTGTATAACCAGGTGCGTCAGGGTAACACATGCCCCTTTAACGCCTGTACAACCAGGTGCGTCAGGGTAACACATGCCCCTGTAACGCCAGCTTAGCGTGGAGGAGCAGAGGAGGATGTGTTGGCCGGTGACACAACTGGCTACACCTTCTGATGAGTATTGACGAATAGATAACAGTAAATACTCCATTACGTACACCGGTACTGGCCACGGACACGGGCGAGTCACACACACACACACACACACACACACACACACACAGTACGAGTAACGTTACAACACAAGTATTTAACTTTCTTGCCTTAACAAAACTGGTAATCACACACACATACACACATACCTTTTTGCAAAAATTTCCTCTTGCTCTCTGTGTGTGTGTGTGTGTGTGTGTGTAAATTATCAATTAATACTAAGCGGTTAAAGAGTTGTGTGGGGCCGCATCACATAAACTTTGTCTCCTGTCATACTGTCACTCTCATGTTATGGTCTAGGGTTGTTCTGTCTTTACAACTTTCACAAAAACTGTTTACTGTTTGCTTCATTAAACTGGTTTAGGAATTAAGGTTGTTTTCAAGTCATACTTTCCATTTTTCTGTTCCACTGTGGGCAAACTTGTGGCCTCTTACAGTGAATGTTATCGTAAACATCTGTTTGTTTTGTAGTGCGATTTGAGAGTGGTCAAGCTGCCCTCGCAACCTACGATATGGATTAACGAAGAATAGCAAGGCATCACCTATATCCTTCACTTCCTCCATTGATCCTCTCACTGTTTGTTGCCTGTGAGGTTAGGTAGTAAGCACAGTTGTGCGGTTCCAGTTCCCTCAACATACTTTTGGTTAGGAAGATTTCATTAACCATTCACCTCGCCAGTTTTGGACCCTCTAGGCGTCCTTATAAGCCGTCACAGTCAAACTTTGGTTCTCGTATAAGCTTGATATAATCCTTCAACTCGCTTCAATATACATGTTCTCCAGTGACACATTTGCATAGATCACAAATACTACTGACTCCGGAACAACGCCCTCAGGGATACGTGCCTTCTGTTCCCTTCCCTTTGCATTTGTTATCCAACGAAGGAGCGCCTGTTCTACCTTTCTCCCAGGAGCAACAGTAACAACATCTCTCCAATTCGCTTTGAAGAATAAGAAACTTGTCCCACATTGTGTGTGTGTGTGTGTGTGTGTGTGTGTGTGTGTGTGTGTGTGTTTGTTTCATGGAAGTTTGATAGCTTGGTAATGCATGATCTCCTCACCTTGAACAGAGACGCGTATCGAGTATTTTCCACTTACCAAGAAGACAATAGTTTTTCCTTTACAACATTTTCTACCAGCTTCCAGACATACAGCTGTTAAAAGTACCGTCCTGTAGCGTGAAACAGTGTCTCTGTCGCCTTCCTTAAAGATGGGCATAACGTTGCTTTCTTGGACTCCCTTGAAACTGATCCTTGATCCAGTAAATTTTGAACCCCTCAAGTTTCACGTCCTGGGTGGGCTTCACCAGAGAGTACGTCTTCCAGAGGTTTAGATCTTGTGTTAGGAACTGTAATTATTCCACGAGACACACGCGTCTCAGTATCACCATAATAACAAGTGGAAAACCACTTCCTGTTTACAGAAAGGAGTTAAAGTCAGCCTGCATAACGACACTACACCAGTATAGTTCATCATTTATCACGTGACCTGCTGCCTCCCGCTTAACTGGTCTCATTCTGATAGAATGTATTGCGTGTGATATTTTATCTTCAGTTATCAGGTTTTCGTAGAAAGTTTATAACGATATTTTTTTTTCTTCATATTTTGTTGTAACGATCATACTTCACTTTCCCTCTTTTTTTCTTCACCGTTTGACAAGAATACAGTTGAGGTCAATATGGATATTTTGTACTCAAAGTTTTCGTGTATCATTTACATATATTATTTTGTCCCGGCAGATCCTGTGGGATGCATGTTGGAGGACATGATACAGGATAAACAAGTATTAAGGTTTATATGTCAGTATAAACTGATGCTGTGAACAAACTTAAAAGGTACAGTCACTTGCCGCCTTATTGTTGAGTTGTGACATTAATGCTCGTCATAGGTCCAGTTGGTAGGACGTTCTTGTGATGGCTCGCTCAGGAAGTGTTGATGATAATGTACATCACACGACCTGTGGAGGGACGCGTCCTCCTGGGTGACGGCCTGGCGAGAGTGTGTGAGGGTTCCTCGTGAGTGAGTGACTATCCTCACACACACACACACACATAGTTCCGTCCTGGGTATAATCTTTGTTCAGTCTTTCACAGTTGCTCTCCCGTCGTACATATTTCATTACTTGTGCTGTTCTAAAGAGACCTTCTTACCAATCACCCTAATCATTATGCGTTTCTAAATCACGTTACCAGTCATCCTAATCCTTTTGCGTTTCTAAATCACGTTACCAGTCTTCTTAATCGTTGTATTGTTCTAACCATCATAGTAGCAGTCGTGGTCCTTTACGAAAGTCTTGTGGTCTACAGAGACACTTGCACGTACTTCCCACTGCATGTCACACCCACCAGGTAACAAGTCTCTTTCTCCAGTTGGGTATTAACGACCATCGTATACAAGACTCATTTCCATCATTTTCCTTGTATACATTTATTCTCAACCTTTGTAAGCCATTCAAACACGGAACTTAATCAGAGCGACAATCAAAGGTCGTAAGGTATTAACTAACTCGGAAACTTCACCAGCTTGAAAACAGTGATATTGACACACACACTGCAAGACACACTGCAAGCCCATCAGGGGCGTGAGTTCGTTTCCTGTACAGTGGGAGACAGTGTCTAACATGGGAGGTACTCGATTACTCCGGGGTCGCTTCAGCACTTTGTGATCGGTTGTCAAAAAATCATAATCTACTGACCTCCACATTTCCTCCAAATGCCTCTCATGTGGTGTCACTCTGTGCTTTGACTTCTGAAGGACCTTCTGGACGTGCATGAGGAAGATGTCAACAGGTTATTGTCCATACGAGTTCCACGGGTGATTGTACAGCGGTCGGGCCGTCCTCAGAGACGGGGTCCTCCTCCTGTGGTCATTCATTGTTTACCCCGATTATGTAGAGCAGTTCCCGTCGCAGCAGAACCTCTACATGACACGTAGATTACTCCTGTCATCACTACTTTTTTCAGGATGTCTTATTATTATTATTATTATTATTATTATTATTATTATTATTATAATTATCTGCAAGTTCGGGACTTCGCTAGTGTCTTCACACTAAACTCTGGAATATAAACTCTTTCTCCAGCGATACAGATGACTTACATCAGGATGGAGCTCTATGTATCTAGTTTTGGAACACACAAACTGGCCATCATGTTCTGAACGTCATCAGTTATACAGGCCACCGACTTGTCTGGGTCGAGGGGAAGAACTGCTTTGAGAAGTCAAGTGGTTGGTGTGTGGCCTCACTCGACACTGACTCGGCTTGGTTCTTATTGTCTTCCTCATTCGTCAGTCATCAGTGTAGGTCGGTACGTTTTTTTTTTTTTTTTTTTCTTACGGAGGAGGAGGACGAGGAGGTCGGCTTTGATGGCAGTTCTTCGTCTTTTTGCGCAGAAAAAAAAACTTTTGGGAGTTTCTCCGTCTGCCGATCAGTTCTTGTTATTTCTGCATATATTGACCATGACGAGATGTCTCCAAGTTTTGCTTAGTTTCTACTTCCTTTTCCAGACGTTGCCTGCAGTGGAGAGAGTTGGAGGCAGCTGGCGTATACTCCCGTCGTCAGCTTGGAGGTCTTATTCCAGGTCGTTTCTTTTCTCCTCGTTGTCTTATATAAATACATTTGAGTTCATCTGAAAACATTTCACAACTTTTCCTTCACACACCAGCACAGGGACACAGACGCCTCACACTTTGTAGCTTTATATTTGAGGTTTGGTTTTGTTGGTTTCCCAGTAGGTTAGGTCGCTGTTGAAGTTTGTTGATTCGTTTGATCAAGATGGTCCACAAACTAGAGTCATTCTCAGTACAGTGTAGATAGCCGCCAATAGTGTAGTCAAGATGTTATGTGTGTGTGATGTTCTGCTGATGATGTTGATGTAAATCATATCTGTTATTTCTCTCTTCTTGTTAAGGGTTAACTCACGAGATGAGGAACGCTTCAACACGTTCTTCCCTTTGTAGTTGTTTATATTCATGTGGTTATTTGTGTGTAACGGGGAGAGAGTTTATATATATATATTCCCTGCATGTCGTAGAAGGCGACTAAAAGGGAAGGGAGCGGGGGGCTGGAAATCCTCCCCTCTCATTTTTTTTTTTTAAATTTTCCAAAAGAAGGAACAGAGAAAGGGGCCATATGAGGATATTCCCTCAAAGGCCCAGTCCTCTGTTCTTAACGCTACCTCG
Organism: Panulirus ornatus; assembly: GCF_036320965.1. Lineage (NCBI taxonomy): Eukaryota > Metazoa > Arthropoda > Malacostraca > Decapoda > Palinuridae > Panulirus > Panulirus ornatus. The sequence continues at coordinate 1,477,104 of NC_092282.1, forward strand.
CTAATGCGGGAAATGGCGAATAGTATGAAAAAAAAAAAAAAAAAAAAATATATTCCCATGAGTCCACGGGGAAAACGGAACACGATAAGTTCCCAAGTGCACTTTCGTGTAATAATCACATCATCAGGGGAGACACAAGAGAGAAATATAAGTCATTTGGTAAACTTATCGTGTTTCATTTTCCCCGTGGACTCATAGGAATATCTTGATCACGCGCAAAATTTTGATCCTTTCCAATATATATATATATATATATATATATATATATATATATATATATATATATATATATATGACTTTTGCTGAGACAATTATTTCCAGTCCGTTTATCTATCAGACGCTGATTAAAGAGACCAGGTGGCTAGGGCGTGTCCCTAGTGGAGCTCCACATCCACCCAGGTCACCCCACCCTCCCAGCCTGCCGCACGCCCACTTCCTGACCTTTGACCTGTATACCACACCTGCACAAGCTGATGAATAATGCTTCTTATAATGCAAATGATTTACAGTGATAAATGCTTATGTTTTTCACACAGATCTGTATGTAGAGATAAAAGTTGTCTTTCTTTTCCTAATGTAGTGTTCACATTATATGAAAAATGATGTTTTTCCTATCGTGCATCTGTCATGAGGTGATGTATGTACTTGTTGTTCATTCTATCACCAGCCACACACACACACACACACACACACACACACACACACACACACACACACACACACACACACACTCGCCTGGATTTTTCCAGCCAACCTGACCCATGTGTCGCATTATTTTCGTTTTCTTTCATGTTTTTTTGTCATTCTCCCCGCTAGAGAGATAGTACCAGGAGAGAGAGAGAGAGAGAGAGAGAGAGAGAGAGAGAGGTGGAGGAAGGTTTAATTCGCTCACATGCATTATGTAGGTGTTTGTGTAATGCACCGAAGCAGTATCCCCTTATCAATAAGCACGTTTTCATGTCTTTCCGCGGTTTCCCTCGGCTGCTTCATATGCCTTACTTAAATCCATTTTCTGAACGTCGTCCCTTGTATACCACATTTCTCCAGTTTGCTCTATCCCGTGCACTCCTTTCGTCTACATGCCCTTTGTTGCCCTCCCAGATAGCGAACTCTATTTCCACACATTCCTCAGTGCTCCCAGAACCTTCACTCCTTAAACCACCATATGACTTACTTGCAACAATAATAATAAATAATAAAAATAATAATGATAATATTAATAATTGTAATAATCATAATAATTAATAATAATAATAATAATAATAATAATAATAATAATAATAATAATACAGAAGATATATCTATGTGTGAATGTATGTTTGTGAACAATTAATTGAGACGGTCGATTTTTTTCTTCAAAGACTTAAATGAAAAATGTTTTAATTTGTGGTTCATATCATATAGCTGTCCTTCAGTTGATTATTTTATATTTTGTTCTGTATGTATATTTAGAGCAGTAATATCCTGTAATACTAATAATTATAATAATAAGTAATAATCCTCAAGATAATGGACGCAAATCAGTGGTGGTTTGAGAAAAAAATGCTTCACATTTTCACAATATATAAGTTCAAGATTCTGCGGATATTTTTTGGGTGGTGGGGGGAATGTTGTTGTTAATGGGTTTGTTTTTGATCTTTTGATGTTTAAGTTACAAGTGAAACCTTTGGTAGATTTGACGAAGAGAAAACGAGGATACTAAGAGTTTTTATACTTTATTTTTGCACCTAAGCTGAGCCATCCTCTACACCTAAGCTGAGCCATCCTCTACACCTAAGCTGAGCCATCCTCTACACCTAAGCTGAACCATCCTCTATACCTAAGCTGAACCATCCTCTACACCTAAGCTGAACCATCCTCTACACCTAAGCTGAACCATCCTCTACACCTAAGCTGAACCATCCTCTACACCTAAGCTGAGCCATCCTCTACACCTAAGCTGAACCATCCTCTACACCTAAGCTGAACCATCCTCTACACCTAAGCTGAGCCATCCTCTACACCTAAGCTGAGCCGTTCTCTAACATTTCTTATTAGTTTCCTTCATTTAACACAGAAAAGTAAATAGCGAGCACATCGAGGTCAGCCAGCTCCGCAGGAGCTGAAGACGCCGAGAGGCTAGTAAAAATAATGTCTACACCAATGACGTTGCTGTTCAGATACGAAGTTCCACTTGCGAGAGAACACATGGGGGAGTCTGTAACAATGGGTGGACATCAACAGCCATGGTGGACATCAACAGAAGCATCAAGAGGCATGGGCCTCCCTCATTTATGAGCCTTTCTCTTCATTACCGTTTCTTTACGGTAGTTAGCAGGCTAATGATGTCATCATTAGCCTCAGCCCATCAATAAATCTTCCTACTCGACATTCACCCATTCCCTACCCGTTGATTGGCCCCTGCAACGTCAACAAAGACGATGATTGGTGGATGTGTGTCGCCATAACTCAAGAGGCGATCCGCCAAGTCTTGTAAAAACACCATCATAGTTCTGTACGTCTTCCTGACGGGTGTGCCATTCTGCTCCTCGGTCATTTATTTCTTTCATATATATTTTACAACTTCGTCAGCCTCGTGCATTAATTAATAATGACACGGAAACTAATTTGTTGTTACCTCAACTCATGGTCTGTCACGTCTTGCCTCGCAGTGAGACATAAGTTGACAGGCAGACGAATATATGGACAGCTGGGGGTGTACTTGAAGGACGAGCGACCAGACAACTGGAGGAGATACGGACGTCGACAGATGAAGCAGTTAAGAGATTTGGGAAAACATTGAGGACAACATCAAGTGTAGGAATTACCATCAACTTATATTTTCTCTCCAGACCTGTAATTATATCATCAGTCTCCCTCCTCCTTCCCTCTGTTTGTCGCTGTCAGTATCCAGATCAACATAATGATGTAACAAAGGATATGCAAATGTGGCGTCTGTGGCAAATGTGGCGTAAAATGTGAAGGTGACTTTCATGACCAAACGTTGGAAGTGGCGCGTAGCAGCGACAACCCTTCCAGTCTTCACTGTTGGGTCTTCATGACGTGGCTCCTGAGGTTAATACGTCGTAATGTCTGCTGATCACGAACAAGAAAACTACTACTGACTTGTTTGCTGAAGCTGTTCCACCAACAATGACTGGCCATCGTGGGATGTCACAGCGCCAAGAGTTTGAGACGACCCCTCCCCAAAAAAAAAAAAAATTGTTACCCACATCAGCCACGCGCCTTGCCTCACCACAACCAGCCAGCCGGTGACGTGGCCGTCAGTACAAACACACTGGATGCTATGGCCGGGGTATGCGACCAGACCCAAGATGAATTTCTGTGACATTTATCTTTCCTCCCAGCATCACCACACAGCTTCACAGTAGCTGCAGGTCCCGGAGTCTGTATGTGCATTACCGTACTAGACTGTGTCGTGAGCCAGTTGCCTTCTGGAGTTTGGAGGGTCACTGGCTCTTGACAGTTTAGGTTTTGAATTATCACAAGGTAATGACTACACTAACCTTCCCTATATATTGAAGAATTCATCGTTGAAGCATCACTAGCGTCAAGAGTCGCCACCTACCGCCACTTTCCACATCTTTATAAGAAGTTTTCACGTGTTGGCTCAGGAAGGAGGGAGTCATCATGATGCATGTCAAGGAAAGGAGAAGATTTGTCAACAATGCCTGAGAAGCACGGTGGGGGGGTGTCAGGTGGTCGACCGCCGGTGCCAGGGAGGCTGTCGAACACAGCCGGCGGCTCAGCCTGGCGGTTCTGGGCTGTACACAGACAGGTGGACGGACACACATACATGGTCCAGGTTCCTGGGTAAATGATTCTTGCAACTCTCTCTCTCTCTCTCTCTCTCTCTCTCTCTCTCTCTCTCTCTCTCTCTCTCTCTCTCTCTCTCTCTCTCTCTCTCTCATAACTCGTAAAACCAATGTCCTTCCCGGTGTTGGTGTTAGCCTGGAGGTGGCTGTTTTTTCCTACTTTCGTTATCTATAAAGATCAGACTCGTATCACATGATCTTTGTAGGAAGTCGTAATACCTTTCAATATCCTTCTGTTCTCAAGACCTACTTCGTGATGCCCAGTGTTTTGTGAGTCTCAGGATTAACACAGTACCACAGAGTCTCAGGATTAACACAGTACCACAGAGTCTCAGCATTAACACAGTACCACAGAGTCTCAGGATTAACACAGTACCACAGAGTCTCAGGATTAACACAGTACCACAGAGTCTCAGGATTAACACAGTACCACAGAGTCTCAGGATTAACACAGTACCACAGAGTCTCGTTCGTCTCAACCCATGTTGGTTCCTGCTGAAGGTGGAGACTGTGTAGTTCTCGGCTGTTGTGATTTTTTTTTCAGTATTTTCCAATGGAATGTTGTTGGTCATCCTGATGATATACTGATTCTTTTCCCTCAATTTTCATGTCTTGCGTCAGTGATAATGAGTCACGGGCGGGGAGGTTCCCGATCCTGGGGTTGTGACAACCTTCCCTGAGGCACACACTCTCTGTGCATGACACGGCCCAGCTGGGAACCTCCCTTCCTGGGACGACAACCTCACATTGTACGGACTTTCTACGGCAGTGTGTGGTTGGCTGGTGGGGGGAGTGAGTGTTTCCCTTAATCTCCGTCATTCGTATTGACAGATAACGTATCTTTAGATGATCATGTGGGACACAGTTTTAGTCCATCCCAGGCACACGTGCAAGTCTTGAAGTCATATATGAATTTTGTTGTGTTCTGAGGTTGAGTCTGCACTTCTCCAGGTGTGTGAGCAACACCTGCCACGCTGGCTGCTCTGGTCTGCGCCAACCTGTCTATCGTAACACTAGGTACACACCTTCCAATACTAACATGCAACGTTGTCATGTGTGGCCAGGACCATCAAACGTCATGCAAGTTTCCCTGCATGACAGGACTTTCGAGGCAGAGAAAAGGCTAAGAAAAAAATTGCTTCTGTTATTCACAGGTGTTAAGCAGCACACCTGCATTATGTTGCATCTGTTCACTGCCTCATCTGTGATGCTAAGTATTAGTTGTATTATGTAAATTACTTTGTGAAATTATGAATGATATTACATTATAACATATGTAATATAAACATTCCAGTTACTGTAATATGAAGATACCAGAATTAACAATAGTAGAAATGACAAGGTTAACCAGTCGACGACTGTTGAGGGAGAGTGGCTGACTGGACGGTGAAGTGTGACTGAACAGCCTCATGATCACTGTTATGACTGATACACTGGACTGGTGTGCACTGTGGTCCTCCTCCTGGCCACAGATACAGACGTACCCTTGCGTCTCGAGTGTAAATGTTTGATTGAAGAGATTAGATAACAGAATAAATATTTAAATACGGAATATATATATGTATATATATATATATATATATATATATATATATATATATATATATATATATATATATATATAATCTTGTACTGCATTGGGCGCCTGAGCGAGATGACGCCAGAAAGTGATGAGCGGCCGCCCTCGCTCATAACCAGTCTCTAGTTATCAAGTATAATGCAGTACGAGCAGAGCAGAGCCTACCAAGCCCAGCCAAGCCCCACAGTCCCTTCTGTTGTTCCCCTGACTCATGCCTCATGTTTCCTGCACACTACATCATCCACATTCATCGTCTGCCACACACGCCCCTGACGCACCCGAGTGTTCGGGTCACAACCAGAGCATCACTCGCTCTGTTCTTCCATCATCATCGTTTCCGTCTTCCCTCCTCCCCCACATACATCCTCGCAGGCACTCATGACTCGCTCATCCTCTCAGGTCCAAACCATTTCAACACATCCTGGTCAGCGTTCAGCTTTGTCAGTCAGATTGAGTTTCCTAACACACCATGTAAACTGTCATGACTGTGTACACACACACACACACACACACACACACACACACACTAGATACACACAGAGGGTGAATTATTACCTCTGTACACTATATATCCTCACGTTTAATATCTACACATAGATAAAGAGTAAACAACTCGTCCAGATTATTTTCTGCCATGTAAACAATCGTGTTATCATCAATAACCTGACGACAGGTTACCACGTGACTGCTGCATGTGAACCTCCAGCCAACTGGCTGACCTGTGGCCAGCCAAGGTTAACGTGTGGCAGTGTTACGTGGCGGGAGTCACTGCTACTGACCAAGTGAGGTTGTACCAGGTCATGCATCGTGACCTGGCGGGAGTCACTGCTGCTGACCCAGTGAGGTTGTACCAGGTCATGCATCGTGACCTGCCACACTTACTGTGACGCTTTCTAAAGCTTATCACTACTGAAAGTCTGGCTAAAGAAAGTTTTTACCTACGCTGCTGAAGAAACCACAGCATCGAAACCAGTCCACCAGAAAACAAGAAACCGCTCTTTACGGCAAAACCATTACCATGAGATGGGTTTCCAGGGCTCCTCTCGAACCCGACTGTTGGTTCAGACCATCGGTCCACTACGACTCAACCTGCACGTCATCATGAACTGGGTCAGACCCCACCTGGGAAAAGTTTTTGGCATGAACAGTGGATGACATTTGGAGGAGGTAGCAAAGGTGTCCGGCCACACAGGTTGAACAATTCACGAAACTCCACAAAACCAAGTTTTTACCCAAGCAAAAACTGGACTGTCTGCCCTGCCTGAGTAGTCTGAAGTTCCAGGTATTAATGTTCTGCTGTGTAATAAGCGGAGAAAGCCAGCTCTCTAGCGGAAGAGTTAGATGTTTAATGAGCGTGTTTGCTCAATTAACGGAAATGAAAAAGAAAATGTCATTAATATTGTACATTAGAGACATTGGTGAGAATGACTGCCTGATCTAGTATTAGCTGCAGCGTCAGCAGAACATTCTTAATAACATTAATGATGGTTAAAGTTTGGTCTCTTACTATTACAATGTTCCTCTGCTTAATTACTTGACTGAGCCGCCAGCACTACAAGGAGTCTTGTGCTGACATTAATTATACAGTGCATCTATAATGCAGCACCGATACCAGTTCACCTTTACTTACTCATATTCAGACGTCCGGCCGCTGCAGGTACAAGCCATTGGTATGAATAAATGCAGAAGTACCTAATCGATTACCTAATGATGCATCTGGAGGGTAAGCTTGTTACGCGTCCTCCATACATCTTAACTTACCACTTCTGTCATCCAAACTTGAATGGCTGAACTCGGCCACTTCTTTCTCTTTGCTTCAGTTGTTTCATATTTCTACAGTTTTGTTGGCAAGTTGATTTTATTTCCTGGTGATCACACTTTGTCTTCGTCGTTTCTCGTCGTACATCTTTGTGTTCTGCTTGATAACACTTCCCATTTACCTGGTCACCGCTCACGGTTATCTAGGTCGGATTGCAACGTCTTCCATTCTAGTACTCTGCACTTCATTAAGATTTTCACAACATATGTATTGAAGTGCTTCAGCTTATTCTAAAAAAGATGTTTTGTTGATCACAGACAGCAGTGGTTCTGTGAGAGTGTACCATGATGCACCTTCGGGACTCTCCCAGGTTAACTTCAAAACTTGGTCCTCTTGCTGTACGCTGTCTTGTAAGCTTCACATAAGCTTTCCTGTAAGCTTTTCATATATTATAATCTTAATTTTGTGTGTGTGTGTGTGTGTGTGTGTGTGTGTGTGTGATGTTGTGAAGGATATATGTACCTAATCTCAGCCAAGTAACGGGAAGTAGAATAATTATTATATAAAGAATCTGTCGATTTTCGTTCAGATTTTGTCCAGCATGATCAAGATATATTTAAAAATATTTTGCTGGGAACTATAAATCATGATATGAATTTAGATTATTGCGTGATGATGTCTGTAATTATGAGTTATGAATAAATAAATGTATATTATTACATAGAAAAGCTATCAGTTATGTATGAGTTATAAAGATACCCAGGGTTATATCTGTGTCCATTATGTTAAGTTATAGATAACTGCTTCCGATGAATCAGTACAGCTGTATTGTACCACGTAAAATACAGGAACATACAAGAGCGTCTGGAAAGGCCGTTGGTCATCTGCGTGACCGCCTACGTCACAGTACGTGAATCACTAACTTGTAGACGATGACTGATGTATAATGTTCCACCGGAAACCCAGAGTGCACCAGTCTGCCATCTGGATGATAGCAATAGTATCTTCATGAGTTGAACTCACATGCAAGTAATTTGTGTACTTGTCAGAAGTCTAGCGTGAGGATATTACTGTATTTTCAACCCTCTGGATTTACAGTTTCTTGAAGCAGAACAATACTAATCTCTCGTCTTCATGAAGCCAACCTTCTGCCAAAGATTCTATCCAGAAAATGTTGTCCTGAGTTAGGACGTCATGTTGCAAGTCTACATCACGTGTGACCTGAGTCCTCCCCACGAACTACTGTGGCAGCACTTCACCTGGCCCACAGGACAACCACACCGCGGACGACATGTTCATGTGTCATGTACAGTGTGGGTGACGATGCCTGGCCACAGGTTCCTGCTGCAGGAGAGCCAAGATTATTTGCAACACATTGTGTTGCTCCAGCCTGCAGCTGTACCGCTGTATTATCAAGTAATACATCACCATCTCAGAGATATGATATCTTTTGTTAAGGTCCGTGAGTGTTAAGAGTTTTGGGGTTGATGAATATTGTTTTTTGTAACTTCATGTGTTATTCAACATTAATTTCTTCACATGATTACATATTTCTAATCTTAAGGCCGCTCCTTCATATGTCGAGATGGTTAGATGTACTAACACAAGTATCATCAGTGAGTGTACGTATGATAACAAGGTAATAGATGTGGAAACTGGCAAAGTTAGTGGTCACTGTGAAGCAGAGGAGCCTCATCTTGTGTGTACCTGGTAACTACGACTCGTGGCTCCGACACTCGCTCCATCGCAGTCTTCACTCATCGCAGCGATAAACCCTGTCTTGTGCACTCTCTCTTTACACATTCATCAACCCCCGTAAAAGCTTGTGATGTTAATGAATCGCCTTATGGTCTGTAAGTGTGAGGGAGAGATCCGCTCCAACCGTCACCGCTGGTAATTTAACATGGACGTGTTGAGTTAGGTGTGTCGGCTCCCCCCCCCCCCCCTGCTGGCCCAGGACAGACAGCGTTCCCATCTTAGTGTCCGAGTGGTGTGACGGATGTCATTAATGTAGTGGCCAGTAAAGAGGTGAAGTGTGTAGCCGAAGCAGGTGGTGCGCACAGCACCTCCACAACCACGGCATCAGATAAGGCGACTGTGACATTTATTTCACTGCGGTCCTCGGCTGTCCCCGCAGGACGACGCATGCGCGGCAGCTGACGTCACGTGCTGGGTAATTTATAGCGGTCATGTGGAGGTTGTCCAGACCCCGACCTGTACCGCTCACTTACCCCGTATATATGGCGTCGCTGTGGCTGGTGGCAGGAGTGCCACAGGGGAGCAACAAGGTGACGACCACACGTGATGCACCGCTGGGCCAGGCCGTCCCTGAACAGTGATCGTGCAAAAAAAAAGAAAAAAAAACCAGGCAGGGTCACTCTGCTTCTCCTGATTTACGATAACGCTAAAAATCGAGAAAACCCATCAGGGTAGAGTGTCGGGGGCGCGAGGCGACGCCCATCCACATCAGGTGTCGTCCCCTAATGGCAACCATAGCGTGCGTCTGGTCCCGCACAACTGGACACAGTCTCATGCTGCTCCAGAGCGGGGGTCGGGAGGCTGGTCGACACTGAGTGACCTGCACTAGCCTAGGGAAGCACGAGCTACTGCTGCATGGACGACAGAACTTCATTTCCTCAGATCCAAGAAGTTCCCGTGGGAGAGTCGACCAGAGTGGAGGTGGGAGCGATGGCTGGAGGCGTCTGGGAGTCGTCCCAGCCAGGCTGGACCGGCTCCACAACCCCGCAGTCGTTTATTTACTGTTTACGTCACTAATGAGGGTGTCGCGGGCCCATGAAAGGTGCCGCACGCCCAGCTGACTGAAGGAGGCGCGTTAGTTCCCGGCGCAGGTGACCAGTTTGCACCTTGTGGTATGTATGTAGCGCGGGGCGGGCCAACCTCCCTCACACCTTCTGATACAAACATGTTCACTGCAGAATGTGGCGTTGCTCTAATGTAAAAGTAAATTATCATTGTCAGTATATCTCTGAATAAAGAAATTAATTATATGTAAAGGTGTTACCGGACCCCTCCGGCAGGTGGTGTCGAGTACCTTCTATTTGAAGGAGTCCCACCTTACCCTGCTGCCTCATGAAGCACAGCCTGGAAGCTCCAAGGACTCCCCTCCCTCCATGGAAAAAGGTCGTGGGTTACCTAATAATAGACCTCAATATGAACGTGATATATCTGCAGCTCTGAGCCCAGACCTCCGTCCGTGTCAGAGAGCCCGGTGTACCTCCATCTGCAGCTCTGAGCCCAGACCTCCGTCCGTGTCAGGGAGCCCGGTGTACCTCCCGGCGTGTGGAACACTGCTGTCCACGATAGAGCAACGAACACATTCCTGGCGGGGTTTCCTGAGCATGGGTCCAGCGTTGACACGACTGAAGTACTGCGTGAGGAGCCATGCCGGGCCACCGACCTCACCTGACGCCCACGAGGGTGACGCACGTCGCAATCATGACGACGGCGACGAGGAGCATCATCAAGGCCGGCATCACCACACGCCTCGACCACAGTGATGCACACATGACGACCGGAGTCACCACACGGTGTTGACACCACTGCACGACTTCCGCCACACTACCCCCCCCCCCCCCCCGGGTGGGGTTAAATGGCGCGGAATATTACCCCACTTTAACACGACCAAAAATTCCCGGAGAATCAGCGACAACATACGCTGTCGTCCCTCCCTCTGCAGCTCACAGTCGTTGTGTCAGCGTGTGTAGTGGACCTTGAAGGTAATATGGAATGTATTGGAGTCGTCACTAGGTAATGGGTGGGAGGGGAAGGGTGGAGTGGGGGTCTGCAGGGCGTCGCCCACCCGAAGACCACCTGCCGAGGGGGAGGGGTGGGTGGCGAGAAATGTTAATTCTGGTGTGAAGTTTTATCTGATTGACGAACAAGAAATACTGAACTTGTTACGATACTTCACTTCCGCTCTACACTGAACACACTCTTAAAGTGATACACATGGCAACATGTTATATATATATATATATATATATATATATATATATATATATATATATATATATATATATATATACTTCCCACGTATTCCTTTCGTGTAGTAAAAGGCGACTAAAAGGGGAGAAAGCAGCGGGTGGAAATCCTCCCATCTCGTTTTTTACTTTTCCAAAAAATGGAACAGAGGAGATGGCCAAGTAAGGATATTCCCTCAAACGCTCAGTCCTCTGTTCTTAACGCTACCTCGCAAATGCGGGAAACGGCGAATAGTATGAAAGAATATATACACGCGTCGAAATATGGATGTCGTTACCGTGAAAGATCACCTTATTTGAGGCTGTATCGCCGGAGGACAGTGTCATCAAATGACTTGACTGTAAGGGAGACCATCCTTACCTTGCTACAGATTGCAGCGTAACTTTGGGGTTGCAGGATCCCCTGGAGAAGGGGTCCTGTGGATATGTGTTATAATAATGATAATAATGATAATTATTATTATTATTATCATCGTAAAATGATGATGATAATGAATTATAATCATACAGATACATACCAAATACACAAATTTTAATGTCATTTCTTTTTGCATTTTGTTTACCGGAGCAAAACATTGTATGTAGATTAAATGTTTGATATCCTGACCATGTCTGACACAAACACCCCTGGACCAGACATAAGAGGCACAACAATAAATCACGCGATGAACGATACACTTCAACGGTCAGGACCATGGAGGAGGTCCTCACTGCCCCCAGCTGAACTGTCTGCAGAGAGAGATTTCCCTGTAGCTGGCGCCTGTCTTGAATTGTACACAGACACATGCGATACAGCCCACTCCACCGTCGATGTCGGGGAAGCTGTACCACACCTGAGCACCAGTGCATCGTGCTAGGCTCGGGTATAGAGGATGTAAGTGGCTGTATGTACTGCACTTACCCCTGCCAACCTGACCTGAGTGTAAACAGAGTATCGCACGCCGCGCCCCCACTACAGTAAGGTGACACACGCAAAGTCGTTATTTCCGCCTTCGTACAGGAAAAACTTGTAATGAACATTCCACGTTTATACCTTTCACATTGCATTACGAAAAACGGCCAAAATTCGTATATCTTACGTAATTCTTATTTCCCCTTTTATACCTTGACATTAAGATGAATATAAGAGATACGTTTCAGTATTTCTTTCTCGAGTGAATGTAACGCTGATATATTCGCTGTAAATATAGATCTTGGATCAATGACATGTGTGTGTGTGTGTGTGTGTGTGTGTGTGTGTGTGTGTGTGTGTGTGTGTGTGAGAGAGAGAGTCGTGCAGGCGACACCACACCGTACAGGTCCAGCAGGAGGTGAGGGGGAGGTAAGTAAGATCCTAGCGAGGAAGTAGAGGCATCCCCCCCCCCCCCCACCCCACCACTAATAATTAGGACCTGACGATGTTGTTATCATTCATAAGTGCTGCTCCTGGCTCATTATGAATTAATTATTATTGCTCCTGCTTTGGGGCAAGAGGTTTTTCAATAATCTATATATATATATATATATATATATATATATATATATATATATATATATATATATATATATATATATATATATATTCCTATGAGTTCATGGGGAAAATGGAACACGATAAGTTCCCAAGTGCACTTTCGTGTAATAATCACATACCCGTGGACTTATAGGAATATACTTGATCACTCGCAAAATTGTGATCCTTTCCAATATGTATAAATGTGCGTGTGTGTGTGTGTGTGTGTGTGTGTGTGTGTGTGTGTGTGTGTGTGTGTGTGTGTGGTTACGCCTTGAAGTAAAAGTCACCTCCGGGGAAGTTGTCTTATCGGAAGACAATCTCATAAAATAAATTCGCACTCTAAAGGAATCCACCCTTTCCCAGCTACTGATTGTAGCGCAGCACTGAACCTGCAGGAACCCCAGAATAAGGGTACTAGGATTATATATATATATATATATATATATATATATATATATATATATATATATATATATATACGAATAGTGTATATGAACGCGCACTTTCATAGGACACATAATACCCTCCAACAGCCAGAATTCGAACCCGGGACCTTTTCTGTGGTATTCGGGAACGCTAATCGCTAGGCTATGATCGCCTAGAGGTTAGCGTTCCCGAGTACCACACAAAAGGTCCTAGGTTCGAATCCTGGCTGTTTGATGGTGTCATATTATATATATATATATATATATATATATATATATATATATATATATATATATATATGTATATATATATATACATACACACACACACACACGTACACATACGTCAAAGAGGAAACCCAAATCCCACTGACCAATAAAATTCCATCTACAAGAGAGACTCTCTAGGTATGCCGGGGAAGTGTTTAAAATGTGCGGAATCCAGTAATTGGCGTGTGATGGGCGGACAGTAAGAGGAAGGCGCTGAGGGAAGCCGCCCAGGGTGGCGTGGAGGGTGGAGGGAAGCCGCCCAGGATGGTGGGGAGGGTGGAGGGAAGTCGCCCAGGGTGGAGGTAAGCTTTGTGAGGGGAGGGAAATCTCCTACCATGGCGAGAAGCTTTCCAAGTTGGAGGGAAGCGGCCCTGGGGGAGGGAAGCGTCCCCAAGTGACGTGGAGGGTAGAGGGAAGCGACCCGGGGTGGCGTGGAGGGTAGAGGGAAACGACCCAGGGTGGCGTGGAGGGTGGAGGGAAGCGACCTAGGGTAGCGGGGACCTGCCTTAGGGAAGGAAGTTCAGCAAGGTGGTGGAGGGTAGCCGCTGAAGGAGGAGGAGGGGGGGGGGGGGAGTGCCCGCGTCCTGATGGGTGACATGTGAGGCAATGAACCGAGGCAGCCGGAGGGCAGTGGAGGGTGGACACAGGTGAGATGATCCCCATCATGGTGAGCTAGAGAGAGAGAGAGAGAGAGAGAGAGAGAGAGAGAGAGAGAGAGTATCTGTGTTCCGCCACGTTACGGTCATAACGCTCACACTTCGCAATACAACTTTTCTCTGGAGATGTGTCAGGCCACAGGTACGGCCGTCAGCAGCCAGGACTGAGCCTGGGAGGACCCCGGACGCACCGAGCCCTCGCTTAGATCTCCAGGTTCTCACTCTGGACTTTACCTTTATTATTCACATGTTCTTCAGACGCAAAATCTTAGCCAGTATCGAAACCGAACCTTTCTCAGTCCCTGGTCAGTATGAGACACATTGGGGAATATGAAGAGTAAGAGCTTGAGAAGTTTTGTAGCATGAGAGCACGTGTGTCTGTGTCTCAGGCTCTGCGTCTTGCAGGGAATTTCCCAGAAGATGCAGCGCCATGCGTAGCCAAGACCCAAGTCTTCTCCATCCCACTTCTTTCAACGTCTGTAGACGAGTGCGACAGCCAGGTTGTGTCCAGGAACGGCAGGTGACAGAAGGCAAGCTGCGACAGTCGACGTCAAGATACGAAAGGCACTCATAGACTGTTCCCTGTGATGGGTAGTGATAGACGCAACATATGCGACAGATGCTCGCGACAGTGGAGGTAGTTATTACAGCGATACTTAGTTGTGACGACTCTCCGCCAGTCGCGTCACGAGGTGTCAGGTTATGACAGGAGGGTGTGGATGCTACAAGTCACGTCGGGCCGTCACGGATGGTGTCAGCCGAGGGTCGCAAGGAGTTGCGATATTCAGGGTGACAAAACATGGTTCAGGAGGTGACAAGAATGTGGCCAAGTGGCATACCTGCTGCTCCTGCTGCCTCACCTGTCAGAACTGCCTTCTTCAACAGTGGCAGACCTGCTGCTACTAGACCAAACTCCCGCTCACACCACCGTCACCACCTTCCTCGTCTCCTGCAAGTTTCTTTTCTCCTGTGCTGCAGCTGACCCAACCCCGAGTACACGTCTGTGATCATGGCGTGTGTTAACGCAGGGCTGATGGTTATGGCTTAGTGGTGAGCAGTGTTTCTGACCTATCTCGCCTCTGCCGTGGTGATTTACCCATGTGTACTAGTATCGTCACATGATGTTCGGTTGTCGGCAGGTTAACAAGAGTGTGGTCCCCAACACCCACTCTGTCTCGCTATCATCATTTGGCGACGCCTCATCCAGTATCATCAGCCAGCAACACCTCCGCCACCTTCACCATTAGGGACAGTGGAACCATCTACACTACCACGGCTATACCACTCCTTCCCCATACCCTGCAGGTGACCTCTTGCGCAGCGCTCACGGACACACCAGGGACTGACTATCTCACGCTGACACACTGACCTAACATAGAAAGAGGTGATGACCGCTTTCTGTTATCTAACTTGTGAAGTAAACAGATATGTTCTGTTAAATGGCTGGCCACTGAATGATACCTACACATCCAGCGTCTATACCATACACATTACAACACGTCCACTATGAGGGACGTGGCTTAACCCGGATTTAACGACAGCGACCGTAGCCTTCGTGATAGCCCGTTAATGCATGGAAGTGCCACCAGATGCCACCCCCGCTGCTTAGGGACGCTGAGACAAGCTATAAAACGTAACGCATTCAAGAAAACCCCAGAGTGTCCTCCCCAGTCTGGTGCGGGAGCTGCCTTGAGTTCCTTAACAGCCGAAGGTTGTGAAGGAATGGTTGTAGCGGCCAACTTCAGGAAGAAAAGTAGATTTTGAAACACATTTGTGTTTTTCGTTGGTTAGTTTGCCACGGGCGAGTCCCAGACGACACAGGAAATAATTAATCTTTATTCCTGTATTTATATAAACTTAATTCGTCAGCTGTTCCTCCAGTTTAGAAGGAAATCTTTTTCATTATTATTATTTTATTTTGTTGAGACGTGTAGCCGTAAACAGTCAACACGTCACCTTATACTGTCATTAGGGTCTCTGCATTGCATGTCACGCCAGGTCAAGACCTGGACTTTTCTCACTTTAAAAAAAACGTTTTTCCTGCCTTGCATGATTCATTAACAAGGCTGTTCTGACCGTCCAGACCATACAGAAGCATCCGACTAATCTTGACGACAATTTACGTTTTTTTTCCTAAACTGTCGAACATTGTTACAGGGGAAGGCGAGGTAACTGTTCCTGGACGTGATGTAACATCCAGGAAGTTTACACACACACATCAGACACACACACACACACACATCACACACACACACACACACACACACACACACACACAACACACACACACGGTGGATATGTATGAATATGTACGAGAAACTTTTAAATTAGTTGAGAGAACAAAAAGAGCTGAAGGACTGTATCAGAGGCCGGTAACGTGTCACAATCGTTGATGATGGATTAATACACTAATTCCCCAGAACGATGCAAACTGTTTACAAGAAATTAATCACTCAAGCAGAAGGTCCACACTGAGAGAGAGAGAGAGAGAGAGAGAGAGAGAGAGAGAGAGAGAGAGAGAGAGAGAGCTACGTTTATAACCCACATTTCTGCCGGTATTAATTTGTCGAGGGACGCCAGCAGCTGGCCAGTATGCAAATGAGCGAGTATCAAGGTGGTTCGTCCCGGGGCGGTGGAGGACCTCACGGATCCTCGATACAGATGACACATGAGATACTTACCCTCCCGCCAGTACTTCCCGTCACCAGTGACGCATGTGCTACGTACTTACCCTCCCGCCAGTACTTCCCGTCACCAGTGACGCATGTGATACGTACTTACCCTCCCGCCAGTACTTCCCGTCACCAGTGACGCATGTGCTACGTACTTACCCTACCGGCAGTACTTCCCTTCACCAATGACGCATGTGCTATGTACTTACCCTCCCGGTAGTACTTCCCGTCACCAGTGACACCGCCATCAATATTGTGCACGTAAGTTATAGCCGCATCCCTGGCCACACCCATGACACCAAGAGGATGTATAACTCCCTCCCTCAGACAACTCGGTAACAGTGTTCAGAGGGTCGTCTGGGCTGCCGTGTAAGAAGCGTTTCCCTCCACACCAGAACACCGTCCGCCTCAGGTTTTTGTCTCCATATCCAGTTTTTTCAGGGTGGGGGAGGCGACAGTTGTCTCGTTGACCTTTGACTCTGAACGAGGTCATTCTTGAAGTAAACTCTGTGGGTGTGAGTGTGGGTGGGGCTTGGGAGTGTGGCTTTGGACTTGGGTGAGTGAGTGAGTGTGTGGGGAGAAGGACTGGGACATTTTATGAGCGTGTATCCCGTAGCCTGACGGAGGCGTATCCCGTAGCCTGACGGAGGCGTGAGGTGTAACCTGACGGAGGTGAAGACGGGGCAAGAGATCGTCCCTGCCGCAGACAATCTTTATTACCGTGTAAATGTTGAGTTGGGAAACGTTTAAGGGGAAGAATGACACAACGAACTGTGTCTACAGTTGAGGCGGGAACTGTGAGGTATTATGCGAGATTACAATCCTTTCCTGTTCTCCAACATCCTGTATCTTGGTTAAATGAGAAAGCTAGTTCGATTCCCGGTTGGGGAGCAAGTTTCAGGTCCCTACAGGGTAATGGCATCCGATAGATTTATTAATCACTTAACGGACCGTAATTATTGACTGTCGTAAAGTGTTTCTCCTGAGGTGAGGACATGATTGCAGTGGCAAGGTAATATACCACGTACACCAGCACCCTGTGTATCAGCATACCCTACCGTACATACACCCAGTGTGTCAGTCCATCCTCCTTCACGCACACCCAACTCCACCTACACCCAGTGTGTCAGTACACCTCTCTTCATCTACACCCAGTGTGTCAGTACACCTACATCCTGTGTGTCAGTACACCTACATCCTGTGTGTTAGTACACCTACACCCAGTGTGTTAGTACACCTACATCCAGTAAGTTAGTACACCTACACCCAGTGTGTTAGTACACCTACACCCAGTAAGTTAGTACACCTACACCCAGTGTGTTAGTACACCTACACCCAGTGTGTTAGTACACCTACACCCAGTAAGTTAGTACACCTACACCCAGTGTGTTAGTACACCTACACCCAGTGTGTTAGTACAACTACACCCAGTAAGTTAGTACACTTACACCCAGTGTGTTACTACACCTACACCCAGTATGTTAGTACACCTACACCCAGTGTGTCAGTACACCACCCTTCACCCTATAAGACACTAATACAGGAAACGTTTAAGGAAAGGGACAGTAAAGAGGTCACTTGTTTTATCTATTCCCTAAGCTTGATTTGTGTATCCGTCACACCTGTTGCTTCCCTCCAGCCCCCCCCTCTCTCTCTCTCTCTCTCTCTCTCACACACACACACACACACACACACACACACACACACACACACACACATATCCATAGTTTCCCTAGCTTATTATCAGTCATTTTGTTTTGTTTTTTTATTCAGTGTGCAGTGGACGATGGCTGTCTCCCTTAACCACACATGACATTCCTCTATCATAGTTGGCAGTTGCCTCCACGACGTAGGTACGTACACCCACCCACCTTGCCACACTAACCACCTGACTCCCGCGCTCATCCGTGCTCGGCTCCCTTTGTACGTTGACCGGTGAACAAAGTCACACACAACGAACTAATTACGTAAGAGAACCAGCACTGTTTGTGGGAGAAGTATGTAGACTGCTTACTTAGTGTGTGTGTGTGTGTGTGTGTGTGTGTGTGTGTACAGTAATAAGGAGAGATAATGGTAGCATAGGTAGGTAGGTAGGTGGAGCTGGGACTACAGGTGGCGTGGTGGAGAGTGGAGGTGGAACTGGTGTGGTGTCAGTCTTGCATGTGTGTACTGTAGCGTGTGGTATCGGTGAGGTGCCTGATGACTATACAGAGCAGTGTTTGTTCCATCGTATATATGTAGAGGCAGCGACAACGAGTGTTCAAACTACGGAAGAGTAAGTCTCCTGAGTATGTCACATTGTATGGTGGGGTCCTGAGTGATTAGGTGGATGGAACTGGTGAATCACTTGTTGGAGAGGAACAGGGAGGGTTTGGGAATGGGAGAGTCGGTGTTGACAAGCCTCTACAGTAAAGTAAGTTTATGCATTACTTATTTATACACAAAATACATATAATAAAGCACATGGAAAAGCTATTTGGGAAGGTCTTGCTGTATAAGTTGGGCCAGAAAATGTTTTGAATGTTGTGGGAGTAAGTGTAGGCAGGAGCGTGTGTGAGGACGTCATGGCTGTGTCACGTCATTGTGTGTATTTCATGAACGAGGCCGGACTGGGCACTACGTGAGGTGGGAGCATGTTGAGTCGACACTGGTGTACACCTGAACCTGGCTAGAACAGAAGGGAAGCAGCCACAGTTGTTACACACACATCAGCTGTGGCGTTGGCTGAAACCCAAGTAAAATGGAAGAGACTGGGGACCCGCTCGATGACATGTGTAGGAGGAAAGTCAAGACGAATTGGAATAAAAGTAATACTAAAGATTTTGAAAAAGGACTGAAGCTCAGAGTGTGATGGTGAGGCTTAGTGTGTGGTGAGGCTTAGTGTGTGATGGTAGTTGAGTGATATTGAAGCTTAATGTGTGATGTGATGTTAGTGTGGGTGATGGTGAGGCTCAGTGTATGATGTGATGGTAGTGTGAGTGATGGTGTGGCTTAGTATGTCATGTGATGGTAGTGTGAGTGTTAGTGGTTAAGCTATGACTATTTGACTATAAAATTAGTTGAGGATGGTAAAGCACTGGTGAATGTAAATTGATAAGTGCAGAGTGTTAAGTAGGTTGCATGAAGACGTACTTGTGCCAACTCTGACGTACATTTGAGAAGTTTATGTAGATCATGAGAGATCCAGAAGAAGAGAGCATTAAAGATGATAACTGAGGTAAAATAAATGAAATCAAGAGAAGAGAAATGTGAGAAGGATGTGTGGCATTCCGCGATTATTACAAGGGCATATGATGGCCGTCTTTTGATAATGTATGGTCTTGTAGAGCGTATGGCAGGTTGTTGTAGGATATACTACAGCAGTACAGGGGAAGGTACAGGATGGTATGGATGATATACTACAGCGGTACAGTAGAAGGTACAGGAGGAGAGGGGGAACGCCATCAAACTCCAAGTGAAGGATTTAAGGCCCAGTTACGCCACTAACATGAAACCACCATATATCACAAGCTGGGAGCAACGTCTCCCCCAGGTAAACCACCTCCCCAGCCTCACCCAGGTACACCTCCTCCCTAGCCTCACCCATGGTGCACCTCCTCCCCAGCCTCACCCATGGTGCACCTCCTCCCCAGCCTCACCCATGGTGCACCTCCTCCCCAGCCTCACCCAGGTACACCTCCTCCCCAGCTAAGACAACGAGGTTCAAGGGAAGAAGTAATGTAACAAACATGGGCAAAAGTTTCTTCATCAGTGAAGATACAAAGCACTAGGATAAAGCTTCCTCTTAGCCGGCAGCACAACCAAGTATATCAGTGTACATCAGTGATATTGATCATTAATGAATAAGAAATTGAAGGTCCATGATAAGCCAGACGGGTGACGGCAGTGTAGTGTGCATATATTTTCATTTCTTTTTCCTCCTCAAAGTAATAAGTCCGGCGGCAGTAAACACAGAGGAGTGTGTATTTCGTTCACCTTTACCATTAACAATGTCCACGTCGGTATACCGCGTGCGGCACATGGTGTCCTCGACATGTAATGTCTTTCCTTCCGGCTGATGTGCCGAAGTGAGTGGTGGGTAGGATGGAATCCTCCACATCCTCGTCCCGTCTTCATTTATACAGATTGATCAGTTTGCAATACTACTGCTCTCCTCCACTATATAACCTGATCCTAGACCACCAGGGCGTCTGTGATCAAGCGTTCGCATGGGCCGTGTCCTCCGGGAGGCCGTCAGGAAAGAGGAAGGCCGTCAACACCTGGGACGCTGCCTGACATTTCTCAAGAAATCCTGTGCCCCTGCTAGGATGCCGTAGGAGCTAAGACGTCTGTCATGAGTCTGTCCGTGGCCGGGGTGATGCCAGAGGCTGTCCGTGGCCGGGGTGATGCCAGAGGCTGTCCGTGGCCGGGGCGATGCCCGAGGCTGTCCGTGGCCAGGGTGATGCCAGAGGCTGTCCGTGGCCGGGGTGATGCCAGAGGCTGTCCGTGGCCGGGGCGATGCCAGAGGCTGTCCGTGGCCGGGGTGATGCCAGAGGCTGTCCGTGGCCGGGGCGATGCCAGAGGCTGTCCGTGGCCGGGGTGATGCCAGAGGCTGTCCGTGGCCGGGGTGATGCCAGAGGCTGTCCGTGGCCGGGGTGATGCCAGAGGCTGTCCGTGGCCGGGATGATGCCAGAGGCTGTCCGTGGCCGGGGTGATGCCAGAGGCTGTCCGTGGCCGGGGTGATGCCAGAGGCTGTCCGTGGCCGGGGTGATGCCAAGAGTGTGCCAGGGGAGGAGGTCGTCCTCCTCGCCCAGTAATGGCACCGATATCCGGGGGACGGCTTCGTGCTCTCTTATCTGGCCTGGCATGTGTCTTGTCCATGTGTCGCGCACCACGCCCTCCGCGCCCAACACGCCTCCCAGGCCCACCACGCCTCCCTTGTCAGCTTCACACGCCACGATTTGCCACACCAGTACATAGAGAGTAAGAGACTCCGCGGGGACACTAGGAACAAGAGGAGGGAGGAGAGAAATGGAAAAGAATATAAATGAAAAGCGAACGACACACAATGGCTAATAGGGAACAGATTCTATTTTTCCTCTTCCTGTGTCTTCCCCGCCGCAGGCAGGAGCCACCACTAACAAGACAGTAACCTGCCCTCCTGCAGCCGACCGGTCTCGGGTTGTGTGCTACGCGACACCCTCACCAAACACCTAAAAGAGGGTTACGGGAGGGTGTAAACCGTGGCCCGTTAGCAAACGGAAGGGTGTGAAGGGTTACCCGGCGCCAAAAACAGGGTGTGAAGGGTGACCCGTTAGCAAACGGGGTCGACCCGCATAGTTTCAAGTCTCGGATGCAGCAGCCGGTCCACAGTCAACCCACCTGTTTATCCTTCTCTGGGAATTGATCGATAGAATGGGCGCCTGCCTAGGATTATATATATGTATATATATATATATATATATATATATATATATATATATATATATATATATATATATATGATGCAGTTGACCATTGCCTCCTGCAGGATCGTACAGACGCCTCGCATCACAGACACGTTGTTGGCGCTCGTGAGAAGTTGTCTGTTTCCAATATTTAGTCTCAGTTGACTGAAGCTATTACGAACAACAGCATAAAGTACACATTTTCTGTTCGAGTTGGGTTGTCTGACCTCTGACCCCATCAAATTCTTGAAAAGATCGTAATCACATACATGGAAAACGAGTCTAGGGCCAGTGGACCCCGGATCAGCTACACCTGCTGAGGTTTATGACTCATCTCCATAACGAAGAAATGGCGCGCGCAGCTTTCATCGTCCAGAAGGAGAAAGACGAAATCAAGTCAACAAAAACCAAACTGAAAAACAGATCGGATTAGGATCTTCATTTACAGTGTTGATTATTATATGTTCACAACTGTGAAGTAGATGTGAGGTGGAACTCTGAACAAAGCTGTGATGTTTCTTGATAGTCTTCAATAACAAAAGAGAAAACAATGGTGGTCAAAATGACGGACAAAAACGAGAGAGTCAACCACAAACCGTACAAAAACAACAGCGATTTACGACAGACACTGAGAAAAATATCATTGCCAGCCAGTAATTGCAACAGACAATTACATTCCATAGACCTGCTAACAACAACAGTTCCCGCCAGCCAGCCAGGTAGACGAGAATAAGACGAGTTCCAAACTGCAGGGGAAACGAGGGTCTGAGTGACAGCCAGCTGACCTGGAAGACTGGCTCAGAACAGTGGATACGACAGACGACAGGAACAGAAACCAGATCAGCAGGAGGTAGACTGCTTTACCAGCACTAGCAGTGAACCCAGCAGCAGTAACAACAGCAGAAGCAGCAGCAGCTGGTCGTGGCACCACTGCCAGGGTGGGTGGAGAGTGCCACGTGCCTGCCGACCAGCGCCATATATCATCGTGGACGGCACCCACACCCCACCACCGCCAATTATTGCCCCTTGCCACCACTACTGACACCACCACCACCACACCACCACCACACCACCACCATCACCCAGCTGGCCACGTGTGTGCCGTATATTCTAATGCACCTTCCTCAAGAGCTCCCCCAGCGCCACCTCCCTACTCCCTCTTCATTAGCCGTCCATTCATTAGTATAACTATCTAATTGTTTATCTATCTATCTATCTTTGTATCAGTCCATCTGTCCCCTCCTTTCCTCTCTCTTGATGTAATTGCCGATGATAATGATCTGACTGTCTCATCTCTGTATCAGGCAACATGAAAATAGTGTCTCACTGACATTTAAGTGGCGTTTCATCTTATCATTAAGTCGGTCTGCGTCTCCTGATGGATGAGACACACTTGATCTCTTACTCCACGCACTCCATCATACAACCCGTCCGTTACCCATGAGTTAGGGTAGGGTGGTCCCTGAACCACCATGATGGCACGAGATGTCTGAGTACAAATAAGACAACATATGTGTGTGTATTATTGATAAGGATCACAGGAGCGAGATACCCTAGATAACATCAAGAGCCACGCACTCCATCACAGGAGCAGATTAACCCTTTACACGACGACATTTTGAAAACCATGCCTCTCCTCCCGCCAAGCGACCTCAAGCAAACCTTTACACTCGGGGTCCCTAAACCCAGAACCATGTCAACATTACCATCCGTACACTCGGCTCTTTGTCCTCTCAGTCCTTTGTGCGGCTTGTAGCGAGCTGTGGGCAGCAAAATACAACTACAACAGCAAGGCACTACAATGGCAACAATATAATACAAACTACATTACCTCTCCGAACATTTACTTCAGCCAGGACGCCAACGAGGTGAAGTAATGACGTCATCAAGATAATAGAACGTCCACTAAATAAGCCGACGAGTATATTTGTGTCGGGCGGCGACTCAGGACAGCATCGGATTCCCACAGGCGGGAAGAATTCCTTACTTTAACAGGTTTAGATGCCATAAAGCTCGGCAGAGTGGAGTCGTAACCCACAACACGTGATTATAATTGTTGTCGCTGATAACACTTACGCACATACCTAGAGCGCCGCAGTTTGCCTTAATATTCTGACTATGGAGAGTTTAAACCCCCCTCCCCGCCCCCCATTTACTTCTTCCAATATCATCATGAGGGATCCTGCGCAGGAAACATGCGCGGCTGTATTCATATAAGCTCGTTCATCATGTTGACAGACTGGCGGGGACGTGTACTGTTATTACCTCACCTCAACACTCGAGCTGCAGGACGCTTCTTTGAGTCAGTGTGGCCGGGGATGTAACGTGTCACACGGTAACACAGACGCTCGTTGATCACACTGGCCGCTGTGAGACGGTCAGCCATACCGATACACTGCTGGGTACAGACAGTGGTATCCAACCAATGGGTGGAGAAGAAGAAAGGATTTGCGTATGTTCGGTTGAGTGAGACACACCCGTTGATGATATATTAGATATACAACATTATTATTGTTATATGTTTACGTGTGATGCTGGTTATGATCTGCTGTGTTGTCTTGCTCTACATCACATCACTAACATCAATACTCGGACTCCAAATATGAAGGGAACAGTACCCTCCGTGGGCCCACCTGTCACCCTCGTAAGTCGGTGTATCGTGCCCACTGTGGTACGTTCTCTACTGGTCTACACACACACACACACACACACACACACACACACACAGGCCAGGTATCATGGACTCATGACGTTAATGTAATGCTTCCTCTGTGTATAAAGAGAAAAATAAAGATTTCGAAATGTATAGATAGATTATGGTCTGCAATCTTTAGAAGATAACAAGAAGGAAATACACATACAACTATAAGAATTTCAGTTTTCTAATAGTTATACAAATTTTTTTATACATCTTTATATTCATTTCTGTACATAGATGAATAAAAGAATTTGAATATCAATTTGCCTATAGACTTGCTAAAAATGATGGTAACATGAACATGTTATATTCCTCAGAAATTATAATCAAACGAATCCAATATATAAGTTTGAACATTTGTAGAGAAGATATGGAGATGGAATCCTCCACCGTCACCCACGGCTTGACCAGCAGCAGCCAGACAGTGAGACTCACGACCGGCGGCCAGAGCTGCGTCATGGTGTCTGTTCGGACATCCACTGCAGGAAGCAGCCATGCTCTCCAGAGAGATCTCGAGCTGCTGATGGCTGTGGATGGTCACGTTTTACATCCACCTCAGGTGGATAACGAAATATTATTGACCGGAAAATAAGTGTAGAAAAGGGAATGTTACCGCCATCATACAGCGTCATATAACCTCCAGAGACCAGCGGGTACGTAACGAAAGGGACCGACCAGTCCCCTGGGCTGTCCTCCCCGTGTGCTACTAGTGTGGTGGCTGTTGTGGCCACGTCCCTCACTGTGGCAGTTGTGGCCACGTCCCTCACTGTGGCAGTTGTGGCCACGTCCCTCACTGTGGCAGTTGTGGCCACGTCCCTCACTGTGGCAGTTGTGGCCACGTCCCTCACTGTGGCAGTTGTGGCCACGTCCCTCACTGTGGCAGTTGTGGCCACGTCCCTTACTGTGGCAGTTGTGGCCACGTCCCTCACTGTGGCAGTTGTGGCCACGTCCCTCACTGTGGCAGTTGTGGCCACGTCCCTCACTGTGGCAGTTGTGGCCACGTCCCTCACTGTGGCAGTTGTGGCCACGTCCCTCACTGTGGCAGTTGTGGCCACGTCCCTTACTGTGGTAGTTGTGGCCACGTCCCTCTTTTCACAAAATATGAAGTCTAGATATTCAAACATGTCAGCAGTTGAGAACTTGTATTTCGGAATAGCAAATTTATATATGTATGATGATATGTGTCTGATGTATTTCCAGCGGTGTTTTTCCTCAATGGACTATTAATCTGAATTAGATAATTCGTTTGAAATGTTAGAATTTGAAGTACAGAGAGGAGGTGAGCCGTCCGGTGGTGAGGCAGTAGGAGTAGGCAACCATCCCGAGGACGGTCGTGTAAAAGGAGACCACAGGAAGAGGAAGAATGTGTGACTAGGTGGGAGTGTCAGTGCCACCACACACCACATGGATGCAGACAATTTGGCACTCAAAACCGTGGCACCATAGGCCATCCCTCTCCTGGCTCAGATGCTCACCGTGCGCCAGTGGACTCAAAATTGTGCATTTCTTTCTCATTATTTCATAAGTTCATGAAAAGCGTTGTTTACGGGTCAGAGACAATTACGGTCAGACGGCACATGATGTAAGGGGTCACGGGGTCATGTGCCAGATGAGGGGAGTAGCGCACTGCCAAAACCAGAGGAAGACACTGCCAGGTGAGGAGGGGACCGTGCCAAGGAAGCAGGCGGACAGTGCCAGGTGAGGGAATGTCAGTGTCAGGGTAAAGGTAGACAGTGCCAAGGAGAGAGGAGGACAGTGTCAGGAGAGATAAGACTAGTGTTAGAAGGAAGACGAGAGGAAGTGGCAGTACCTGGAGACCTGAGGGACGGGTCAGGCCTCATTGCCCTCCCAGAATGAGTCTTTGTCTGCACGTCGTTCCTGCCCACCGCCGCCGTAACGAGCTCGTGGGGAGAGGGCACGTTACGGAGGGGGAGAGGGCACGTTACGGAGGGGGAGAGTTCTCCTCATGAGGCTGAGGTCGTCGGAGTGACAGGAACCGAAGAGTGACGACGAAGGATGAATGAAGTCATCGATTAATCAAGAACAAATTATGAAGATGACCATACGAGTCCCTGAGTGGGTGTAGCAAGTTATGATGACCATACGAGTCCCTGACTGGGCGTAGCAAGTTATGATGACCATGCGAGTTCCTGAGTGGGTGTGGCAAGAGCTGAGGGCGGCACGTGAAACGGACGGCAGGAAGGTACGCGGCTCCTGTGAGGGAGGCCCCGGGCGCCAGGCTGTGTAGGACACTACGGAAGAACCAGCATGATTATATCAGACCAGGAAAGACGGTGAGTATATTGTACACTGCTAGCCAACCTGTGGCGAGTGACACAGCAGAGGGTACAGTGTGGACGAGAGGTCCAGGGCCAGGTAATCAGTCATTGTGTTACATTAGACGTTACTCTGTGAGAATTGTGTGTACAAGAAGCATCGTGCACGTCAAGAAGTTGTTGCAGAGGACAGGCCTGACCCAGTTTATCTAACTATACGCTCTCGCACATAAAGAATCAGTACAATCTCTTCATGTAATTATGATGAAGAATTTAAGACGTAGAGAGAGAACTGGTCTCGAACCTGTCATCCCTGCTGTGGTGGGGAAACTGCCTTCTCCCCCGGGTCATGATGAACTCGTCTTGACCTGACAGTGAGAGGCACCACCGCAGCAATACGCCACTCACTGCACCTCATCCTCCTCTCTGACTGCAACAATAACATCCATGTTTTATAATGGGTTGCCACACATGACACGCCTCTACAACCTTCTTCTCGGGTCTACAAGACTCTTCAGAGCTGGATACATAGCTTAAGGTCGTAACTAAAACAAAATCATCAGCGATGAAGGCTGGAGGAATCAAGCTTGCAAGAATCTGTGTTCCAATCCAGTCCAGCTTGACCTTCCTGCCCAGTATAAAGTTCCTGCCTCTCCTCCAGTGCTACACCTTCCCTCCGTCAGTGTCAGCATTATGTACCTGTGTCAGATATCTGCTTCCATCCTGATGATTTAATTTTAGCAGTTCAGTGTGAGGCCAGTGTGAGGTCACTGACAAAACTTGTGGAAAGCGCACACCCGATGTTTTGTTTGTTTGTTGAATTACATTTCGCCGCCAGAGAGAGAGAGAGAGAGAGAGAGAGAGAGAGAGAGAGAGAGAGAGAGAGAGAGAGAGAGAGGGGGGGGGGGGGAGGGGGCACCAGGCTGGGAGTGCCAGGGTCGCGCTAAGGGTCAGGTCTGGCCGGACGGGGTCACGGGGGTGGCCCTGGAGGGAAATAATTCATGTGTGAGGCAACAGAGGGGAAAATTGTCTGTCTGGTCGAGTGAGACGCCTGATGGCTCCACCTCCACCAGCCTCGTCCACATCCCCCACACACACACACTGGTAAAGGCTTGTCTCTCTCCGTTCAAAAATGCTATTTTATTTTTCTGAGAAAAAAAAATTGCGATTTCCGATAAATCTGAGAAATTCCTTCAATCTTTTATGGATTTTAAGATCATAACATCCTGGTTACTGTTGTTGGTCCACACGATGTCTTCGTGTGACAACTAAAACCGGCATTGAAAATCATGATCAAAATGTGAATGTCCTCACCAGCGACACCTGGTAATGGCCTTTTATCAGGTACACCTGGGTATGGCCCCTCATCTGGTACACCTGGTTATGGCCCCTCATCTGGTACATCTGGTTATGGCCTCTCATCTGGTACACTGTGGCACAGTTTTCAACGGATAAACAGTTACAGGTCAGGAGACAACGGGAGTAGAGTGGTCTTACCGTAGCCACTGCCGCGGTGGTGACCAGGAGAAGGCTTACTCTCTGTGAGAGAGTTAACACAAGACCCGGGGAGCCAAGCTGTCCTCTCTCCAAACTACACGTCCTCCGCCGGGTATAAGGCAGTCTGTTCCGTCAACCACAAACCTGGGCCTCATCTCCTGTACACTCAGTCCTTCACCTCCACCCTCCCACACCCTTCCCACCTTCCTCCTCCTCTTCCTCACCATCAGGAAGAGGAGGCGAGCGGGAGGGTTGGAGCGGTGGACAGAGGGGCGTCGTGGGCAGGTCAGGACACTACCCAGAGCCTCAGAGGCTTTTAAACGTCTACAAGAAGATGGTCTTTGTGGCGGAGTTGGACAAGGCGGCTCTGTAGCCTCCCCTGACCGGTTGCTGGGGGGGAGGCACCTACTCCGGCCGGAGGCGCTGAAGAAGGCAGCTACACAAATTGCTCTTAAAAGCCGCTTGGGAGGGAGTCCTGAGGGAAAGATTCAATCTTCAAAAGCTCTATTTGGCTGAAGACGACATACGTCACCATGATGATCACTGCAGCTAACAAACATCATCAAGTATCTAGTTACTTAACGTAGTTACTCACTGTTATCATAAACCAACACAGAAAAACTCAGACCTAAGATTGATTAACAGCAGAGTTGATTAACATTACTCATTTGTAACAAGAAATTATGGAATAAGAATCTTAAAGTAAATATTTGTTCACAGTTAGTACACACTACAGACCATAATGTCCCGGACGTATTAGGAAGGATACAGTAAAATCCTATTATCTGGGGCAAAGAAATTATGAATGAGGGGAAATTTGTCTGCTCGTAAGAGGATCTTGATCCATTGCATAGAATTACAAAGCTTTTACACAGAAGTTCCGGAGGTAAGTTAGAGCGTCAGCTAAGGCAGATGACTCCACAAGGATGGAGGGAATGTGGCTGAAGTGATACGGCATTTCTTAAAGCAGATCCTGGGAAAGTAAAGTTTCCAGTTCGGCTGCAGGAAATGATGGAAGATATAGCTGAGACTTAAGAGGAGAAGTAATATACAGGTGACTCTGATACAGTATAGGAAGAAGCGGAGAGCAAGATGACCGACGTTTAATCGTTCACAGACAAATATAATTCGTAACGTTTCCTGAGGTGTATAGATGCTGGTGATGTAAGAAGATCTAGTTGTGGTTGAGGGAGAAACCAACAGGGGAAACACTGCTTGAACCAACGCTAACCACAGCTTATAATGCAAGTATCATGCATCATCATCACTACTGAAGTTACTGTTGTGAGATATCACTGTATGGCCAGGGAGGAAGTGGCGCATATTGACGGAGAGAGAGAGAGAGAGAGAGAGAGAGAGAGAGAGAGAGAGAGAGAGAGAGAGAGAGAGAGAGAAAGAGAGAGAGAGAGAGAGAGAGAGAGTTCATTATGAATGTTAACAGAAAAACGGACCCCTGTTCTATCAAGTACCATTAAGGATGAACAGCAAAAAACAGAACAAAACAAACAAACTGATCTACAAATGATAACCAAAAGGAACGGTACAGAGACGTGGACTGGAGTACTCACAATAAACAAACAATCAAAGAGTGATTTCAAGACAGAGTGGGTGGAGGGGAGGGGAGCTCGCAGATAGAGTGGGAGGAGAGAGAAGGGTGAACCCACAGAGAAGACGGGTAGAGAAGAGGGAAGCCACAGACAGCTGGACGTATATAAAACATAATATCACAGAGGACGATCAGGGATGATCTTCCAGATAGTAAAGGAATTATAAACAATGTTTGTTGAAGGAAATGATGAATGACTGAACAAACACAGAAGCAAGATTGACGCAGACAGGACGGGATAAGTGCACACAAGATTCCTGTGAAAAACATGAATTCAGACGACTTAACTACATGGTGCTGGTTGACCGGAAGACCTCACAAAGGACTCACAGACGAGATACAGACGGACCTTAAGTCTCTAAAATTACTCAGAAAGAAAATGCAGTTGTACACACGATGATCACATAGTCATCTGAGAGAAACACGTGCATGTAGATGGGACGACCATACAGACGAAACTTGGAAATTGAAGTGTTAAGAAGTAAGACAGGTTGACAACGTTCTTACAGACCAGACCAGGGCGGACGGGATTGAACGAAGAACGAGTAATTTATCTGCCATATTATGAAGAGAAGCCTCCCCAGCTGACGCTCTGGGTGCGTGTGTCTGGTGTATATAAGCGGTCGAGGGTAAGGTAGGCTGGACAACGGAGCTCCTTCTACCGGGTATCTGGCCCTCTCAGGGGTGACTATGACAAATCACGTTAAGCTGGAGTTCTGTCGCACCCGGCCCGAGGAGGGGATGAAATGGGGCCAGAGAGGCCAGCACTTAGGTGAGCCGAGTAGTCGAATAGCTTCAGCTAGGTGGCAACTTCAGGTGAAGAAAAATAGGTTAAATGTTCATTGACCCGATTTCAGGTCATGGAGGGTCTGATAAATGTTTAAACCGTCCTAAAAATGAAGAAAGTGAACCATGATGGACCAAAACAAACCAAAGAGTGTCATAGACCAGAATGCCAGGGAAGCACCCGGGGATGAGGGTAAGTCAATACAGCCAAAGAGATCATAAATCGTCCGTCTGGGAGGTCGGCCTTGCTGACTTACGAGGAGGAGGAGTGGACGCGTCCCCCTAAGGGTTATGACGTTAATGCTCCTCACTGCTTGAGTTACCTCTGAGATGTTGTTTATGTTAGCAAATAGTAAGTAATATATGGCAAACTAACTCAGGATAACCAGTGATATATATATATATATATATATATATATATATATATATATATATATATATATATATATATATATATATATATTCAAATACGCTTTAGTATACGGTTATGAATGACTATATATATATATATATATATATATATATATATATATATATATATATATATATATATATTTCTTTTTTTCTTTCATACTATTCGCCATTTCCCGCGATAGCGAGGTAGCGTTAAGAACAGAGGACTGGGCCTTTGAGGGAATATCCTCATCTCGCCCCCTTCTCTGTTCCTTCTTTTGGAAAAAAAAAGAAAAAAAAAGAGCAAAAGAGGCTGTGCTGAAACGGTTTGGATGACTGGAGAGTTTTGTTAGGAAAGGCTAACAGAGAAGTGGAGGGAACAAGGAGAACGGGGAGACCAAATTGGTGGTGGAAGGATGAAGTGTAAAACATTTTGAGTGATCGGGGCCTGAACATGCAGGAGGGTGAAAGGCGTGCACAGGATAGAATGAATTGGAACTATGTGGTATACAGGGGTCGACGTGCTATCAATGGACTGAACCAGGACGTGTGAATCGTCCGGGGTAAACTACGGAAAGGTCTGTGGGACCTGGTTGTGGATCGGGAGCTGTGGTTTCGGTGCATTACACATGACAGTTAGAGGATGGATATGAGCGAATGCCGCTTTTCTTTGTCTATTCCTGGCGCTACCTTGGAAACGCTGAAAACGGCGATCAAGTTTGGAAATATATATATATATATATATATATATATATATATATATATATATATATATATATATATATATATATATATATATATATCCTCTCCAACGGTAGGGGTCACGTCTCCCTGCTCCCCGACCATTACAACCTCCTCACCAACTGCTGAAGTTCTCGACAGATTTTTATGTCTTCATTAGTCGAGGGTAAGGTAATGACTGGGGGGTATGGCCGTCCTGGGGAAGGGCAGGTCTGGGGAGGTGTAGTAATTCCATTCTCATCTATATATTCCCAGGATGACGTCCATTCTATCAACAAACCTGAAATTAAAACGTTTTGTCAAGTGTTGCTGGAGCCAGCCTCAGGCGTCGTGTGTCCCCGTAGCCTGCACTACACTGTGGCCGGACCATCGATCACCATAATCAAGGTTGGTTGATTGATTGATTTGTTGGAATGTGTAGAGGGTACCTGTTAGCATGAGAATGTGTAGAGAGTACCTGTTAACATGAGAATGTGTAGAGGGTACCTGTTAACATGAGAATGTGTAGAGGGTACCTGTTAGCATGAGAATGTGTAGAGGGTACCTGTTAGCATGAGAATGTGTAGAGGGTACCTGTTAGCATGAGAATGTGTAGAGGGCACCTGTTAGCATGAGAATGTGTAGAGGGTACCTGTTAGCATGAGAATGTGTAGAGGGTACCTGTTAGCATGAGAATGTGTAGAGGGTACCTGTTAGCATGAGAATGTTAGAGGGTACCTGTTAACATGAGAATGTGTAGAGGGTACCTGTTAGCATGAGAATGTGTAGAGGGTACCTGTTAGCATGAGAATGTGTAGAGGGTACCTGTTAGCATGAGAATGTGTAGAGGGCACCTGTTAGCATGAGAATGTGTAGAGAGTACCTGTTAGCATGAGAATGTGTAGAGAGTACCTGTTAGCATGAGAATGTGTAGAGAGTACCTGTTAGCATGAGAATGTGTAGAGAGTACCTGTTAGCATGAGAATGTGTAGAGGGTACCTGTTAGCATGAGAATGTGTAGAGGGCACCTGTTAGCATGAGTAAGATATCTAAATACGAAACTGTTCACATAAAGTTATGTATTTTGGCTCCCGCTAAACTGTTGGTGAGTTGTATAGATTTTCTTCAGTTGTTTGTATTTCTTCAATGTTTTGTGTACTTCACTTCTTGTTTACTTCGTATTTGACTATGGAACTCCAGTCGTCATGCCATCGCATGAGTCCACGTTGCAAGTGCACGTGATGCATACTGGTGCAGGTCTTGCCTCAGTGAAGTAGCCTTGGCTCAACACAGTACGTATCACCCACCCTGGTCTGTTGTATCCTCTCCTATAGGTCACCAGATACCCGGCTGTCGACCATCCTCGAAGGACGGTATCATAACCTGGGTTGATTACAAATGTCCAGACCTAATGATCATTGTAACTGTTTACGTATGGATACAACATCAGGATGTTTTCCTCCGCTGCGGCTGGCTGGTCTTCACATCACTTCCGTTCTCATATACCCAGTTCATCCTGCCGTTTACCGTATGTACCAAAGGTCCTTCCTGGCCCAACCTGCTGACTTCTTCCCCAGCGCCATTGTGGCCGTCGGTACAGCCAAGATCAGGAGGAGCAGCAGTATTAATAACAACACCAGCAGGAACCATCAACTCCCACTCAAAATCCATGGTTTTCACAAGGTTAATTTCCTGTGTGGCGGTAGTGTTGGTGCCAGGGTGAGGTGAGGGGAGGACGGGAGGAGCCGTGGGGTTAATTGTGACATTCCTTGCGTTCCCGGGACGCTGACGACCGACCTCAGACACCAACTTGTGACGCCTTTCCTGCGGTACCTCTCAGGTCCTGCTGACGGTGCCAGGGGTCGCTCGCGACCGACCTAGTCACCTACTGGGACGACCTGCCTGAGGTCTCCCTCGGGAACTCCTGGGAGGCCCGAGGGATGGAGACATTAATGCGGGAGACCACATTACTATAGCAACGCTGAGTCTGTGGTGTACAGGTAAAGGAAAAACTGGAGAGAGAGAGAGAGAGAGAGAGAGAGAGAGAGAGAGAGAGAGAGAGAGAGAGAGAGAGAGAGAGAGAGAGAGAGAGAGAGTACGTACCTATTAGTAACGACGAGATTTTGACGTGATGTCAGGACTAGCGCTCACCGCCAGTCTTGCCTGATTATTAAGTGTTGTCAGGTGCCACCAGCATTACATGATCATCTATTCTTGGGACTGATTAAAATCACACGTCAGCTATTCTTTTAAACGTCTTCGTAGTTGTCGTATGCATATGTCTTATTCCTTCTTACAATTTGTTGAGTAGTGTTTTTAGGTTCCTGGTTACAGTGTCATATATTTATGTCTATTTACCTTCGGTATGTTTGATGGTATTCACGAAGATGTGATAACTGTGCAGTGTTTACGTAGGTGAGGTCTGAGACGTGATTCATTTACTTTAAGGACTCAGACCAGACAAGTTCTGACTTAGTATAACCTACACCAATATCCAGCACTCGTGCAGTCTGGCCTTGACGTTACTCATACATAGTATACTCCAGCATGACAAGAAGGATACTCGCCACAAGCAACAATCAACAGTCGTATCTGGGTCGTATATTTCCGTGGAGAAGTAAACGTGTCATCACTCCTGAATACATAGATGTAATCTGTCTTTAGGAGAACATGTTGTCTGGCTGTTTCCCTCAAGATACTGGACTTCAAACCCGTGGAGACCCAAGCCATGAACGTTCACGGGGGTCCTGGTGAGATGTGGACGTGTTGAAGCGAGGCTTTGTACTCGCTCCTACAGTGTGGATTTGTTGGTGGATTATGAAAATGCAAGAATTTAAGTTCAGCCATAAATCACTAAAGAAAAGACACTAATAACTGAGAAATTATACATAAAAATGTCTGAGAGAAATCCCCTTGGATATCTTTTATGCTACAGTCAACATGTATAATGTATGTACAGCCGTTCTTGTCATGTA
Source organism: Panulirus ornatus (assembly GCF_036320965.1). NCBI lineage: Eukaryota > Metazoa > Arthropoda > Malacostraca > Decapoda > Palinuridae > Panulirus > Panulirus ornatus. The sequence continues at coordinate 1,512,153 of NC_092282.1, forward strand.
TTGAGATTTTCAAAATTATTGTGTAAAGTTCCACATCAGAGATGATTAGCACAACTTCGTATATTAAATAGTTAGAAAATTGGTTGACTGAACGTGAATAAAATATTTTATGATTAACGGTCATGTGTGAGAACGGTAAGACGTACCAAGTGGTGTAAGGCAGGACCAGTTCTCTTTCTCATATATATTAATGACTCTGATAATGGCCAGCATTGTGAGATAAACCTCGCAAACTATACTGAGCTTGGAAATAAAAGAACAGAATTTGGCAGAAAAACTGACAGACCGGGCTACAGGTGGCAAGTAAATATTAATACTGATAGATACAGTCTTGCTTATCGATTGTAAAATCGAGAAAGTAAGTTACTACATAAGTCGCGTTGAAATGTGAAAGATAAGACAAAACTTTAGAGTAATAATCTCTGTTGAACTGAAGCCAAGTAAACAGTGCGCAGAACCAGTAGAAAAGGCGATCAGAATTGTATCCCCCATGGGAAGGACTTGGAATTTACGACGTAGAAAGTGATCCTCCTCAGTCTTTATTCAGCGTTCGTCACCTTAATGGAAATAAAATTACCAGTGGCAAGCACGTCAGATGACTCCCCGAATGTACAACAGTGCTGCGGGAGCCGCCCACACCACGTACACTTATCGTAGAAAAGAGAAAGTTAAAGAGGTGATTTTACAGTGGTATTGAGTCATCACCTACTGATAATCTCGAGCTAAGCTGCTACTTAAGGCTAAACTTGTCTGATTTCACTCGTGATGATACTTACACACTCGAAAACAAACGTTTTACTTCCACAGAGTCAAAGAGCTTTTCTTCAAGTACAACGTTAACGTATGGAATGATTCACCATGAAGTCTGGTTGAAGGCAACACCACAGACACATGGAAGAACGCACACCACAGCTTGACGTCCACGGCTGACAATATCTGCGCCTCTTTACTTATAGAAAAACTTTTCAGATATTTCTCCTAAAGTCTTCAGTTTGTACTGTTACGCACTCGTCTCTATGCTTCTGATCTGCTATCACGAACCGCCTCGAGAGACCGCAGTGGAGACTTGGTGTTTGTGTTGTATTCTTTGAAGTAGTACAACTCCTGCCGCCAGACTTTGCAAGGCCACGAACGTCTTCTGTAGTAACTCTGCACACTCAAGTTGGTCGAGTGTCTGTAATATCTTACACACACCAGACGGACGGAGTGGAGTAGGATAGTAAGTAGAATGAGGAAAGCGAGGAGGGGAGTTTGGCTTCTGCCGCCCCTACCAGGCTGCCTGCATGTCTGCGTCAGTGATTCATGAGAGGGACGACAACTCCAACTCCCGGGCCTCAGGTCAGGGCAGGTTAACTCAGAACCTTCACCTCGGGATCACGTCTTCCTTTAGCTTTATTCAATGTGTCGTAGTCCCTGATGCTTGCCTGTTCTCTTATGATATATCTTGGTTATAAATGATAAATATGATGTTAAGGTAATCTTTTGAATTTGAATGATTTGGAGTCGTAACCGCTGGGAACATGTTTACAGTGTGGGTGGAGGGGTGAGGTCGAGGTGTGGGAGAGAAAGCGGGACCCTCTGGCACTCCGCTACCTCAGAGTTGTGTTGTCACACTCCATTAATACTGTCATTACCGCCGCTGATGGCTTACTTGGGCACAAACCTTACCCAGGGCCGCAGCCCCAGGCATGTGTGGGATACATGACACGCCGCGGGAATGTAAACACTGTTCCCTAATGCTTCCACATGTCAGCCAACTGTGCCGGATATGTAAACATTTACCTGTCCTCCAGGTGGATGGGAAATGTAGGGGAGGAAACAGTTACGTGAGTTGTAGTACCTGCACGTGTACCATGTCTTCTGTAGACTCTTGTAGATGTGGGAGGAAGAATGCGTCCATGTAAACATTTGTAACTGTTAGCGTGATAGGTATCTCTCAGACCTGAACTCCACTAAACTCAGGTGAAGATACTGTATGTATGTACATAAATGTTTCCTCTGATTCGAATTGTTAAAAGAAGGAAACTGTCATAAAGGACGTTTGTGTGGTTATACCAGGGATCTAAGTTGAAACTAGTAGCTTTGATCTGCAAGTTACTGATGGTTCATCTCGCTGTGGTGCAGCCTAAAGTTAGGATGTTGATGTGTACCACAGCCACAAGTGTTGCACAGGATCGTTGTTCCTCTGGCATTGGCGGAGGGAAGGGCGTAGCTGACCTGCCACGGCTGGTATAGTGTAGGTATCATCTGGTCTGCATGGCAGGTTGCTGATCTTCACAAACTGCTCCTGTTCATTGCCTGTTTTGTTCACGAACGGGTTCTTTTTACCACTGGTCGTGTTCATTAGGTAGTTCTGTTAACTGCCTGGTCATGTCCACCAGCTGGTCGTTTTCATCACCTGCTCATGTTCATCTGGTTGTTCTGCTCAGTGTTCCGTCATGTTCACCATCTGGTCCTAATCATTACCTGGTCGTGTTCACGAGATGGTCCTGTTCACCAGCTGGCGACATAGATCACCAGTTGTGTATCTGGAGCCATCAGGGACCCAGTCCAGAGCCAGACCCGAGAGGATAACACGTAAGTCTTTCTCTCTTTTTTACGACCACATTATCTTGTCCAGATTGTGATGCTCTGCCCGCCCTACCCGTGGCCAGGGGAAGGGAGAGGAACGGAAGATAACCTGACTCCTACAAGTGAAGCTTTCACCTTCACCTTTTGTCAGGGACCTTCACCTGCGTTTATCACTTCAAGGTTTCACCAGGAATCCCTAGCCTGGGGCCCTCGCTAAGGACTATAATTAAACTCCACATGACGCGTGACATTTACTAAAATCCCTGAGTATATGACCGTCATGCTTCACACTGGGGTTTCATCATTAATCTTCACTTAGAAGGTTTTCAACGAGACTTCCATTGTGAACATACAAGTACATGTGAAGCCTCCAGCCAGAGGCACCACCATGGAAAGCCTCCAGCCAGTGTCAGGTGTGGATGCCGTTCTGTTTCAACTCTACAGTACAAACCAAAAGAAGTAAAACAAAACTTACTTAAAACATTTTAGTATAAGAAAAGGTTTTTTACGCCTCATCTTCACAGGTTTTCAGAATTCCGTCCTTATCCTGTCTTACGTTGGATTTTCTAGCATGAAATTCCTCTAGATGTTTTCGCTTCAGTACTGTGCAGAAGAACGTAAGACCAACGAATAAAAAAGATGTATTGTTTAATGATTTCTAACACGACATCTATTACGGTTTTTGTATTTATGATCTGGACATGAAGAGAAAACATGGTTTAAGAAGTGTATATTTGCCTTATAATGCCATGAAAAAGAATATTTCAAATAGTTTTTAATCTTGACCATATCTGACATACTCGACGGATATAACTATCGCAAGAGATAACGAGATAACAGCTTATTTGGTTGTACCAGCTTTCCCTCCCCCTCCCCCCCCCAAAAAAAAAAATAAAAATAAATCAGGCAGGATATGTAAAATTATTGTCATTAAATTATGATACACTTTTGTTAAACAATTCTCCAGGATTCGGAATGTATAGATTTATGTTTGTGTGATAGGCTATCGTGACTGTAGATTCAACAAAACGATGACGTAATAGTCAAGCATAATGTTGTGGCTGCCTCTGTGGTGTCCTGGATGACGTCACTTGTTGCGGGTCACAAGTATCGTGTTCGAGTCTGGGACGTAGCCGACAACAACAACAAGTCTTCTGTACTAAGGCAGGAAAGATACAGAATCGGTCTGTGGTGCAGAGGTGCAGCTGTAGGCATGGAAGACTTCCTCTCGCAACCAGTGACTTAAAAACCAAGCTATTATTATCAATATTTACAATCTTATTGTTGAGAAATAGAGGGAAGTCAGGCAGGATGTTCATCCTGCAGCCGTCGGCCAGAATGTGAGCGGAGAAGACGTTCTGGATGCACTGAAATACACCATCTTAGTCCAGCCCTCCGAGTGCCGCAGACACCAGGAAGACCACGTCAGAATTCAGTCCTTATTGTAGATGTTTCCTTACACTTGATATATCTGCTGCTGCTGTTCATACACTGTTGCTGCTTCTGCTGCTGTTCTTGCTGTGCTGCTACTGTTGCTGCTGTGTTCCTCTTGCTGGTACAGTAACAGTTAAAACTAACTAACAGTAGCGAGATCTGATTTGTTCTTCAAAGAACCATCCTTGTGGTTGGAGGAGAGAACACACTCAGACCATGGATGTTAGTGAGGACATAGTCTGTCAAAGCAGCAGAAAAGCCTGCTGAGGTTCGGCTCATGTACTGTGCATAAAAGAACCTTAAAAGACGTAAAAAGGATGGAAGAACAGAGTGCTTAGGGAGCCTGGTTTAGTTGCGCACGTCTGCGCTCATTAACTCGTTCGTAAGAACAATGGACAGTGGTTGTCTACTGCAGATCTGGGACCAGACCATGAAGATGATCCAGACCGTTTCTACATGTCACCCAAGAGCTGGAAATCCTTCGCTGAACCCAGCCAGGTCTTGTGAGCCAGGTAACGCGAGGGTTATGTGTTCGTAGCACAGCGTCACTCTGTGGCCCAGCCACCGACTATTTCGGTCTGAACCTCCCTTGCGCCGCTTTATTTTGGAGTTATTCACTTTTCCCATACAAGAATAACTGGCAGAATTATAAACAAACGTACAAATTTCTATCTGTTGTCAGTAAGATTTCACAGAATTATCACTAAAACATAAGACGTGGTACAACGGGAATCTTACGCATGAGTTGTTTTTCGTGTCGTCTTTATGTGGCAGTAATGTTCGTGACCCATTAATTGTATTCCAACTCCTGCGTTGTTCTTTTACATCTTCAATATTTACAGTGTTATTTTGTGCTTAATGATTTGGTATTTCTACCCGATTCATTTTTTTTTTTTTTAATCAATATTTCGCGGGCAAAACATGCCTTAGTCATGGCCATGACAGGTGAGCTAAAAGTTATAAGAAGAATGAAGCAGTTACTCGTAGCTCCTCAGATGTAAGTAAACCCGACGCTTAAAGGGAGATAGGTTAGAGGGAGACAGTGCTCCACGGTTTGCCTGTCTGGAGAATGGGAGAGGTAATGCAGTGGTCAGTCCTCGTTGCAACAGTTTCCTGACACAAACTAGTGCGAGTAAAGTGGAGTCAGTAAAGGCAATACACACAAGATCTTATTGGATTATATGAAAGTGTTTCACGTCCACCTTCTTGCTTTGAAAGTGGAGCGACCAGCGCCTTGCGTCAGGTGATCGTTTAATTACATATATTTATCACCCATCATCCCTTTACATGATCGCTGCTGGGAATTCTTACCTCTCATAAACTTGTAAAAATTCCGGTGTTAAGTGTTTTACGTATCAGAAAATTCCGTGATTAGCGCCTGAAAAATTGTATGTTGCAGCGTACTACATGTCCGATGTTGGGTTTACTGCCTTCGGTGGTACTATGTTTATTGCAACACGCTTCATGTTGCTCGTGTTTCTTGCTTCAGTCCTTTACCTATATAAATAAGGTAAGAATTATGGGATAACTGTATAATTTCCTTGTGTCACTATCGTGTATTTGTACGTTCGATATCTGTAAACCGGGTTAGGCAAACTAGGCTATGTTGCATTACGTAGCTAGGTTAGGCGATGTTACGTTTGGTTTCATGTTTAACTGAAATTCAGTTATTCACTCTGATAATTTTCTTGATCCGAGCCATCTGTGTGGGAATTTCGAACTTTAGTTGGTGAGGTAGTGCTGTTACTGAATATGGGAAGAAAAAATGTCTCGCATCAAAGTCTTACGTTTTACCATAAATCAGTTACCTTATTGACTTCAATGATTAGAATGATGGCCTACGGAAAGTAAATGTTAAACAGTACATCCAGGTTGGAGGTGTCTGTAGGCATTGCCACAGAGCCGGACGGACTACTCCGGTGTCGCATTGAGGGTGACATACACATTACCTGACGGTGGAGGGGCCCACTGGTGTGACACCCATATTACAACACCACTGGCGCGGAGAGACTTTATAAAACGTCTCTATAGTTCAGAACGTAACATCAGGAGCTGCCAGTGTTCAGACACAGACATTCTCTGTACCGCTGCTCTAATCTGTTATTCAGAGTCGGGCAAAAACTTAAATATGGACACTGATGAGGACCATGGTAATGGTATATTATAAAAATGATTATGATAATTATACTAATAGTAAATGATAATAAGTAAATATAAACTTCCGAATATTTCAGCAATACATATTTGTGTCGGTCCATCTGTCTCTCATGCATATCCTGTATATAATTATATGATCTAGTTACGTTTTTCAAAATGTAAAGAGAAACATTGTATATTTGAATTGATGTACGTTGAGCACTTGTGCATGAAAAAATAATCCTGAGAACAGTATCGTTGTGCGTGATACTTGTGACAACATGTTCTAAAAATTTACAGAAATGTAGGAGAGTTCGTACTATGTATGGCACCTGTGCCAGTGCTTCTTATACTGCCTCATTCTCGCAACAAACAAATGTTTCAGTTTATCTCATTTCCGAAAACAACAATATTGCATTTTTTTCTAGTTATAAGATTTGAAAAGATTGCAAGTGACTATCGGAGGTAGAAATTATTTCCCTTCCCGAGGTGGCTACACCATCCACCGACCTTCCCGAGGTGGCTACACCATCCACCGACCTTCCCGAGGTAGCTACACCATCCACCGACCTTCCCGAGGTAGCTACACCATCCACCGACCTTCCCGAGGTGGCCAAGCCATCTAGTGGACTTCCCTGGGATAGCAGGGTCGTCTACAGTTCTTCCTGCACCATATCTGCTGCAGGTCACCCCTGGCGGCACCCTCTGCCAGGTGCCCCGTGTGTACCGACCGGCGCGCCGTCAGGGTCGCTGCTATAGTGGCAATGTGAGGTGGGTGGACCAGCGACACGCACTCACAAGCATCTGCCATGGGCCTCGCCACCGCCGCCGCTGCTGCTGCTGCTCGCTCTGCTCGGGTCGAGTGAAGAAGAGATTATCTAATGATCTCCAGCAAGCATTTTTAGCCGGAGATTTTAGTTATCATCATCATCGTGATACCAGTCCTAGCGAAGGATTACAGTAATATACCATAAGACCGTTCGGAAACCCACGACCACCTGACCAGATCGCCAACACATCGCTCACGCGTAACCTGACACACCAGCATGTTGTGTTGTAACACTTGGAGTTCCTACAACTTCAGGAGGGTACTGGACGAGGTGGGGTAGCTGGGCCATCCTACAACCTGGTAGGGAACGACAGTCCTATTTCGGCCACAGGAGTAAACTCCTGAGTCCTCCGTCTTCGAGTCCTGTGACCGTTGAGAACATAGCGACGTCAGGAGGATGGTCGTGTGTCGGTGATACAAGCAGCCTCAAGCATTATAACCGGACGGCTTCCTTGGTAATGTCAGCACCTGCTGCCTCTTGGGTTCGACCAGAAACTTAGTGACCGCGTCCGAGCAGCAGCAGCCATGCTCGTCAGCCCGTCCGATGGCGGTGACAAGGAGCGGTCGTACTCGCTCACACCGGCAGGATCACCCGTCCGCACCTCCTCACACTGACGCACCGACCGGGGCCTCTCTCTAACCCCTCAGCAAGTGATAAATAGTAACAATACTAATGATGATGAACATAATAATAATGATAGAAATAATAGAATTAATATCAAATTTTTCGGTAAGTAATAAGTATAATCGACTTTAGTGTAATACTGAGTTCTTTATTATGTTTTCATCTTTTGTGTTAGCTGAAGGGCACGGCATCTGAAAGCCCCAGTCAAGAGCCAACTCCCTGATATATATATATATATATATATATATATATATATATATATATATATATATATTATCCCTGGGGATAGGGGAGAAAGAATACTTCCCACGTATTCCCTGCGTGTCGTAGAAGGCGACTTAAAGGGAAAGGAGCGGGGAGCTGGAAATCCTCCCCTCTTGTTTTAAATTTTCCAAAAAAAGTAACAGAGATGGGGGCCAGGTGAGGATATTCCCTCAAAGGCTCGGTCCTTTGTTCTTAACGCTACCTCGCTAACGCGGGAAACGGCGAATGGTGTAAAAAAGAAATATATATATATATATATATATATATATATATATATATATATATATATATATATATATATATTCCCCCCTTCTGTTTCCCATTTTAGAAAGTTAATACAAGGAGGGGAGGATTTATATATATATATATATATATATATATATATATATATATATATATATATCCTAGCCTAGCCTAAAACAGGTACCTATTTTATCGACCAGCTTCAAGGGGTGGATGAACAGCTGGGTTAACTGTGGACCGACTATCGCAACAAAGGTTCGAACCTAAGCGGTCGACAGAGTAGTATGTCTTTAATATAACACATGTGTCTGTAGTATATCGTCAGTACATCTAGTGTCACCATTTAGTATATCGTCAGTATATCAGTAGTGTCACAGTGAAGTATATCGTCAGTATAACAGTAGTGTCACAGTGTAGTATATCGTCAGTATATCAGTAGTGTCACAGTATAGTATATCGTCAGTATATCAGTAGTGTCAGTGTAGTATATCGTTAGTATAACATAGTGTCACAGTGTAGTATATCGTCAGTATAACAGTAGTGTCACAGTGTACTATTTTGTCAGTATAACAGTTTTGTCAATGTAGCATATCGTCAGTATAACAGTAGTGTCCCAGTGTAGCATAACGTCAGTATAACATAGTGTCACAGTGTAGTATATCGTCAGTATAACAGTAGTGTCCCAGTGTAGTATATCGTCAGTATTGCAAGGATAACAGTCAATGTTATAGGTTGTATTAATTCCATTTCACTCAACACAACAGCTGTTCTCATTGGAAAATATATTTCCAAACGTGTTAGAATATAGCGTTCTGCTGGGTTTTTTATTTCTTTTCTCGAACGCATGAGGAATGTATAGATAGTAAGTGTTTTGAGACATAACTATGAAAAAGCCTTCACCATAACATCTGATTGGTTCAGTAGACATGTGTGTTGATTATTGAGCAAAATATGTTTTGAAACAATTGATAATACTTGAATAACATGAAGGATTGAATAACATGAAGGATTGAATAACATGAAGGATGTGCCTTAGTTGTTTGAACTTCAGAGTAAGTATTCGGTATAGCTGCGCCAGCAGCCATGGTGTAGAGTAGTACGCAACGCATCTTACATTGTTGTCACGTACGATCGCTACGTGGCCATCACACTAGAAACCCATAAAGAACCATAAGTTAACACATCACAGACTGCCAACCACAGAAACCATCACTTAACCTAGTCAACACAGAGATGAATACAAAATATATCCATTGCAACAAACGTTTACAAAGACAGACGTAACCTCACCGTATTTTGAATTCCCTTTTGTAATGAAACTAAAATAATTCATTTTGAACTTATAGACAAACTTGATATGTGCAACTCAACGTTGAGAACCTACACGAAGTGTCATGGTCGTGATATAAAGGTTTAATGAAAACTAGTCATTTACTGGAGACTGGGTTCACTGTAGCTCCTGCCAGGCATCAACATGGAGGATAAATACAGATCACATCATTGAGAAGCGCCATTACCTGCAGGTGAAAATGTATGTGTTAAACACTTGCCTTCAAGTTCAAAACTGACATTATTTGCGTTACTAGTATTTCTGTAAAATTATTATTTTTTTTTTTTTTTTTTTGTACTCTTCATACTAAGCTACGTCTTTGTGATATCTGGTGCCACAAACAACCCAACAGTCTATTGCTTGGATATTTGGGCTTAAGACCTATCGGTTGCCAGTGTCATTACGGGCATCAACGTCGAGTTATAACCACAAGTCGAAGATCCTGAACACCTTCATGTGTTCACGGTGGTCGGGTAGTTGGCCTGTTTGTGTATCAACTGCCAGGTTGAGGAAGGCTGTCAGTGCCAGCACATTATCATCAACTGAAACATCTTGAACATCATACGTTCAACATATTTATGATACCACGCTAACTATATATATATATCTTTTCTTTCTTTTTTTTAAACTATTCGCCATTTCCCGCGTTAGCGAGGTAGCATTAAGAACAGAGGACTGGGCCTTTTTTGGAATATCCTCACCTGGCCCCCCTCTGTTCCTTCTTTTGGAAAATTAAAAAAAATGAGAGGGGAGGATTTCCAGTCCCCCGCTCCCTCCCCTTTTAGTCGCCTTCTACGACACGCAGGGAATACGTGGGAAGTATTCTTAATCCCCTATCCCCAGGGATATATATATATATATATATATATATATATATATATATATATATATATATATATATATATATATATATATGTGTGTGTAATCTTGGTAGATAATTATGAGGTTATATACTCACTGCACAAGTGACATTTTAATATTAGAATTTCTTTTCTCTTTTACCGCTGGCAAATAACGCGGCAATCATTCCTTTGGATTCGCAGGAAACAGGTTTTTGTAAAATCTGCTAAAAATAGAAAATTCTAAGTTTATTTTGAAGTTTCTACTGAGCTGTTGAGTGATTACCAGCCAAGAAAAAAAAGGTGTGTTTACGTGAGATTATGGACTCGCGGGTCTTGGGTGGGATAAAAAATGTAGGATTATAACGAAATATTTCCCAGGAAAATAGTGTGGTGTTGCCTCAGCCGACTGCTACACAGTGCACTCACTCATTATACTTATTTTTTCCTTACTTTTTAATTTCTCTGTAAGTGGATCAAATCATACCATTTATCTGATATAGCAAATATTTTTATAGTGTTAATTTTCAAGAAGCATTGTAACGTACGAGATCATTAGGAAGCTGGCGTTCTCATAATTCTTGGAGTTTCTATTATTATAGTTGTGTCAGTTGCCTGGACTGAATTCCCAGCGTGGTACGGGTAATTATGATGCAATTAGCTTATGTTAATTAGTGAGTGAGTTACATGTGTTGAGGCATATTCTTATCCAAAATTATCACAACTACGTTTTCCTAAATTGCTTTTATAGTGTACAAAAGACCATGATGTATGTCTATCATAAATTATAATAATAACCCAGCTAAGTTATTCGAAAAATTATTCGTTTAAAAAACTAAATTATTTAAAAGTGCTATATATAAGAACTTTATGTAAATAATGAGTAGGCGTATCGTGAAAGTATTTTTCATATATGAAACACACACAGAAACATATATATATATATATATATATATATATATATATATATATATATATATATATATATATATATATATATATGTATGTATGTATTAGAATTTTTTTGTTAGATATCCCATTTTTCCATCATATATTATTGGAGAGCTTCAGCTGGCAGTTTATCTTCGTGTTGAACATTTGTTCAAGTCTGTGCACTCAAGTTTGCTGGTGGTTTGTAATGTGTTGGCCACGCCATGGCGAGTGCAGCCGTAAACATGGTGATTAAACCGACTCCATCAAGTTAGTTTAATTTACATAGCAGAGTTAACATTGATAAGAGAGATTTCAGATTTTCTAATGGCTGTACAAATGCAAGTATACTTATGCATCATCCAATGAGAAAGGAAAAAAAGGTAGGCAATTAAAAAGCACAAGACGAACCGCGCGAGAGTGTAGGCTTCCTCTGGGGGTCGAGTGGCGGCATATAGAGCTAGGCTACCGCTCGCATCGTCGTGCGGGCTCTTAGATTTATGCAGGGACACTCCGGCACGGGCCTGCTGTGTGACCCATCTAGCCGTTGGGTAACAGCCTCTGGCTCATAAGTAATCGAACTGTTTTGCCATGAAGTTTCGAATCATCGTTTAGCGAAGCCTCGAGCTGTTTTCCGGTGAAACCTTGTGAGTCTTTGCGCTCGAAAATATGGTCCGCGCTTGATGTACTCGCCATACATACGCGCTCGGTTCAGTAGGTGCTCCTATCGCATGCTTCATGGGGCTTCAGGTGTCTCACGAAACTGAGACGTGAAATAAGCACTGACACTTGTTTCTAACGTGCTCTATAATTTTAAGTTACCTCATATGAATTGTTAGATGAAAAGAATAAGAAAGCGTTGTACACAGGCGACTGAGTGGACAGGCTAATCGACACACACCTCCGAACGGGTTCCGCTCATAGAACTCACCAAGGAGTATAATTTCAGTTGTTTATTCGGAGAAGGAGAGTGAAATATGATGAATTACTGCAGACTCCAGTCAATATCACAGTGACAATTAACATACAGTTGTAATGATAGCGCTAAGAAATATCACGAAGAGGGAATTGTTCTAGTTATTTGAAAATCTGAGCGACGGATTTTGTTCATATTCGCTCATGGGATCTTCCTTACCTTCTAACCTTTACTGTCTGACATCCACAGAGGTCATCAAAGATAACTAAATTAGAACGATATATAGGAATCAAGCCGTATAGTTTCTTAAAGGAATAACCTCAAGTTCCATGATCTACGGTCTGGTGTGAGCCACATAACTCGGCACTTTAAAGAAAGCCCTTGAACCTCATCGACCTCTATCAGGCAGGCATTCATTTCATTAATCAATGCATTAATCATAGGCAATATTCTCTGTGATGACCTTTACAACCAAAATTCTACACCTTTTTTTCCTCTTCACATGTGCGAAACCCTTCAGCACAACATTATCTAAACAGTACTAGGTTCGTACCCCAGACCTAAGTGCTGCCAACCTGACCTCACAGCCGTGTTGTGTTACACCCGTCAAAATTTATCCATCAAAGACTTTCAAGATGCTGCAGTATCCCGATAACATGTCATTAGTTAAGTTTGCTTATCAGTGCTCCTTGCAAGGCATGGAGGCAAGAAAATGATTACTTTGTTAGAATACTGCAACGGTTACAGGTTAGGGTTGGCTAGCGTGGGCGCGGGGCAGGTGACAGCCTGATACTGTCGTCCAGCCGCTCTAAACTGGGTTTTTATGCCCGCTATTTCGCCTCCTCTACACATGAACTCGACCTCAGTCCTGAATATTCCTCCAAATTACGCTTATCTCCGAGACATTAAGAGAGATGAGAAGTAGTTAAGAGATTGTGTTACATAATGCACTCAGGGCTGGCGGGTTGAAGAAATCATTGTTGACGGGTGAATAGCTGTTTATAGTTTAAGCTGCAAGTGACTCTACCACACCAGACGGCTCTTCTGTTTTCATAAACTTCACGTTCACACACCAGGGAAACGTTCACGTGAATCATCTGTTGATACAGAAAGCGGTTAAATCGGACATATGATGAAGCGGACTATATGTGGCATAGCAAAAAACATGCACAAACATGCACAAATTTGAGACATTGATATGATGTAGTGAACATTACGTTTACACAATATGAATATTAAGAATGATGTAACATTTGTCACAAAACTTATCTGGTATCAAATGTTTGAGAGAGTTTCAGAACCAACAACTAGTTCTTTTTTTTTTCAGGCCTGTGAACGGCAGTTTTCATTCACGATCTTGCTGTTTTACCAGTTAACCGATCATCTGGAAGAGTTCGTCGCCATATCCACCTAAGCAAACTGATAACCTGGTACGTAACACCTCATACCTGAACCTAACCCAGATACGTGGTGAGATCTCATGAACTCTGCTGGTTTCCGATCATGAAGAAACCGGGAACTTGTTATTGACGGAACCGGGTTCTGGACTCACTCCCGAAGCATATATTTCCATAAACTACAGAGCCCAGAAAACCCTTTACTTTCTTATTTCTTCACAAATACGAATCGTTCCTTTGTAAATGCAACTTTATCATTTCCTCAAAAGACTTTTCCCCATACATACTAAGAAGCCATCCCCCTCCCCCCTTCCGACTCCATGTTAATATAAATGATACGTTCATTAAATCTTACAAACATAATACAGAAAACGTCATGAATATATAACCTGTTTGGACGAAATATTGATTACCTAGTCGTATATATATATATATATATATATATATATATATATATATATATATATATATATATATATATATAATTGTGTGTTATATATCTGTGCAGTAATTTGAGAAAGTTTAAACTAAACTTATATGTTTACAACCAAGGTAGTGGGGCAGTGTGCCTGTACCACAACACAGCACCCACCAGTCGTGGACGCAGACGGCCCACATGAGGCTGCATATCGTCTTCTATGGGTACCAGGTAAGTGGTTAAGCTGTAAAGTCGTATTATTTTATTTCCCAATCTGTGTGACTCGTGTTACACGAGATATGATTGTGTTTATATTCTGAGGATCCTCTTGGGTATGTAGCGGGCTTGCATTCAGACATGCGAAGTGAGAAAGATATATATATATATATATATACACTAACGTAGGGCCTTAATTGAATTACAAATATGTCAATGAAATGGGGGGAAAAAAGGGAAAGTATTTACGAATTTTGGAGGATGTGAAAAACTTGTCTTTTGTGATGTGCCAGCTCATAGTTACTGTTAAAGCCATGAGAGGGTAGAGTTCCAAAGCTTTGAGGCAGGTGTGAGGGATAGAGACGATGATCAGTGCGGTCTGTTCTCGAGTTACCAACAGCCACACAGTAATCGTGAAACACAGCAGCTTACCGAGTCTTGCGTGGTCTACCTCCAGGTGTATATAAGACGTCTCAGACCATTGCTATTGCTGGTACGGATATTAAGAAAACGAACCAAAAAGGGTTGCAAAATAACATTTATTAGTTACCTTTTTGGGTATTCACTTTATATAAGAGAATAAAACAGAACTCGTAAATAAAAATCTACGAAGAGTTTTGGCCAAAGTGGAGGCTCAAATACGCGTCCAAAGTACTGAATCAATTAAATTATTTTCCGTCATTTCTTCTTCCACTAGTCAGGTTGAAAAATCATCGACCAGATAACGCATCAACACGAACCAACCAAGATTAATTACTACAAGTCATTTTTATTATTCTTTTTTTTTTTTTGCAGTACGGACACAAAAATAAAGCAGATCATCCGTGGCTTTTGTATGCAAGAAATCGAGCTGTTTAATTCAATGCTAGGCGCGGTTTTTGGTCTGTCTGTATGTGTTGTGTTGTGTGCCTTACTGTCTTTGGAAAATGATCCAATTTATCCGATGTGTGTGTGTGTGTGTGTGTGTGTGTGTGTGTGTGTGTGTGTGTGTGCATGTGTGTGTGTGTGTGTGTGTGTGTGTGTGTGTGTGTGTGTGTGTGACTGGTGAGTAGGTACTTATGTAGTGCTTCCTAGATTTTCTCTTGGCCCATATGTCTGAGTTCCCTGGGTATTCATCCATATCGTAATCAAGTGACTTGCTTACCAAAAGGCGTCCTAGCTACGTTTTTTCGTTGTATATCAACTGACTTACATTTTTCTTGTATCTCCCCTAATGGTGTGATTATTATACGAAAGTGCACTTGGGAACTTATCATTTTTCATTTCCCCGTGTACTCATAGGAATATACTTGATCATGCGCTCAATTGTGATCCCTTCCAATGTATATATATATATATATATATATATATATATATATATATATATATATAATCAACGCATGAAAAATACATAACTAACGGAAATACTTTTAAACCTCCGCCATCATGTGCCACAAGTATATGCATTATGAAAATTTCGCGGAGGATACCAGTGTCTGCCGATCATCAGTAAACTTCGTGAAGAATAAATAATGTATAGCTATTGGAATATACAATTTTACTGCATTGTATCATGATAATCTCATGCAGGAAGATGTACTCAAAGATTGGCGGTATTTTAAAGAGATAAAGATATCTTGGTAATTTATCATGAGAAATATTTTCATTATTTCGTTATAATGAGCTAAAAGTGAGTTTTGAATTACGTATTTTTTTTCTAGTGGTGATAATTCTAGACTGTCTTGAAAGACAGGATGAGGAAAGAAATAGTAATTATTAGAAGCTGAAAAAAGTAAACATTCAAAATTCACATATGAATCTCATCAACAGTAGTGAGGGAGGGAGTTCGGGGATGAAAGAGTTGGGGGACTTTGCTTTAGCATAATCTAGTGGGATGGCGACGCGTCTCAATCATAAACTCAACCACCCCAACTACGGACAGATTGTTACATTCTCTGTAAACAACATGGGTCAGTTACATAGTGTGTGTGTGTGGCCGTAGATTTATCTGTAATGCCTGAATGTGTCCAAGATTTTTCGGTTACCCCGTGGAGTCTTCAGGCCCACACAGCCCCCACAGCCTGGCTGGTCTGGTACACTTTGTACGTACTTGTCCAGTGTACACTTGACCATCTCGACCGGTGCATCCCAGGCTGTTCCTGACGATGGTAGATGGCACGGTGAACCGTCTTGGGTCGCGGATGTTCACGATGTTCTCCCTCCGTGCATATAACACATTCAGATTTTCGAGGTCGTATTTTAAAAAGTCTGTGTGTGTCGTGCGAGTAAGATGTTACTTGCGGATGTAGGTTACGAACCATACCGTCTAGGATTATCCAGATATGGATGATGATATACCTCTCCCATATGCGCTTCATTGTGTTCAGTTGTTCCTAATGATTTAGTTCATTTAACCTACTAATATGGGCTGTGAAAGATCTGGGGACACTATTGAAATCCACAATTTCGCCTGTCTTTTACAGTGAGGTTAGAACGCAGCAATACTCAATTCGTGAAATAATTAGTGTCCTGAGTACTATTAACATTGGTTTTTCTAGCCTTGCCCTGAAGGTTTGGTCTTTTAAGACATCATTACGCTGAGGTCTGTCACATTATTCATTTGCTTTATGATGGCGTCTGTACATTCTGCTCGGTATTCTGCGTTGTTTTTGATTCTTCATTTTTCCCATGCCGGAGGGGTTGAAGTTCATCTCCATTGAAAAGCATGTTGTTATTAGTTGACCGATTAAAGACTTCCTTTATGTCTGTCTCTTTGTAGCCTTTCGGTGACTTCTGTTGTTGTGATTTTCAATCCAAATTTTTGCATGACCTGCAAAGGATGATATGGAACTGTGGCTCGTGTTTGCGTCAGTGTCACAATTAAAAATGAGGAACAGAAGGGGTGCCAGTCCAGTTCCTTGTGGGACTAAGCTTTTTACTTTAGAGGCGCTACATATGGCAGCATGGTTTCCAACTACGTGTTGTGCTTTATACGTTAAGAAGATGTACATCTGTCTCTCAGTTTTCAGTCACGTTCGACCTTGGATGTAAGTCTTCGCTAGTACCCGGATTTTGCAGTTAAGGTATGTGCCGCAGGCTGGCCTGCCGTCCAGGCAGCAGCTGCCCCACACTCACACCGCCATGAACGATACAGTCTCACACCAGCGGCTCGAACACAACAACTCGGATTGGTTGGATAGTCATCCCCATCTCAAAAGAGCGATCTTGAAACTTCATTTCCAGTATGGATCGTAACCATCTCAAACGAGATAAGATTATGAACCTTCTCGCAACACCGAGACGAACGTTAACATTTTGTTGGGGAAGATCCTGGCTATCGCCTCGAGCAGTCCACGCACGCGCAAGATGGCGGCCGAGATACACACCAGGAAACAACGTACGTGTCTTTTTTTCCCTCACTTGTCAGGTTGTGTCAGTGTTATGATCAGAAAACATGATGATCATAATGTGAGGATGATGAGGAAAAAGAATAATAAGAACTCTACGTGTAAATGATGACACACAGCTGTATCATGAAGAAGATATTATATAATCGTTATTGTAATATATATACAATAACATCAATCATAAAACTTGTAGGGGTAGAAGTAGTTAAAATGATAATGCTGATATTACTACTACTAGTAGAATAATAATAATAATAATAATAATAATAATAATGATAATAATAATAATAATAATAATAATAATAATAATAATAATGGTAATAATGATGAACGTAGATTCCGTCGACTAGTTCGGCTTAGCGTCAGAAGGAAAAACATTGTGGCAACACAAAAACAAGCAATCGGTGTTTGGCTGAGGTTCGTGATCATCAAGACGGTCGTAAACGTCCACGGAGGAGGACACACACCTGGTACACACTGATGTACCGGTCATATGGCAGCATGTGACCAGACACCACGTGCTGTGGCTTGACACCACGTGCTGTGGCTTGGCACCACGTGCTGTGGGTTGACCTGATGTACGGCTTCTTAGCTTCACAACCGATATATTATAATCTCTCGTGTGTTTATTCACCACACGTCCGATTTAATCATCTTGAGTCCGAATTAACGAAGTTGGATTTATCGACCTCACAACAGCACGTCACCAGCTGTGGTATAGTCACAGCTGGTGCTTCACAACAGCACGTCACCAGCTGTGGTATAGTCACAGCTGGTGCTTCACAACAGCACGTCACCAGCTGTGGTATAGTCACAGCAGGTGTTTCGTGACTATAGATATGTTGATTTTAGGAAAGAGTATTAGGGTCGCCAGGTTAACATTAAAGTCACTAGGAAGTAAATGGTTAATATCAGACGACATGTAACATTAACATGTTTACCTTCATAACCTCGCAAGATTCTAAAACTTTTGCAGATGTAGTTAATTTTTGACAGACTTACCACCAAACCTTTGACGACTTTAATAATACTTTAACATTCAGTAGATTTAACGTTCTTGTTAACATGAATTAAGTTCAACAGATAAACCTTTTCAAATCCTGACATTGGAATGCTTTTAATTGAATAATTTTTGCGGATATATTTTTCATTAAGGAAAAAACAAAATTATGGTCACGCAAAGTTTACCGTGCAACACGTTGAGAACACACAACCGTGACAGGTAATTCTGATACAGTCTGGTAACTTGGATGTAAACACAGGGTAGACTCTGACAAGTCTGACAAGAAAACTAGAGATACTTCACATCAACCTGGCCCTTCCCGACAACCCTTGATACAAAACTGTTAAAACTGTTTAAAGTCAAACAAATTTGACAGGTGAACTTGCAAAATATACATACATACATATATATATATATATATATATATATATATATATATATATATATATATATATATATATACAATGGCCTGAGCCAGGTACCCATTTTATCGATCAACCCCTAAGGGTGGATGAAGAGCTGGGCTGAATGTGGATGGAGTGCCGCATATTAAGTGTTTGTGGTTTAACGTTATAAAAGAAAATTCTGTACTTACGTGACAGTACGAGCGAGGAGTCAAATACGTTCTGAAACAGAGAAAGAAATATGTTAGACGTAAGTTATATAAGAGGAGTAATTCATGACATATACGATGAAGCGTGTGAAACATCAAAGTTTATGGTCACAATAATAATAATAATAATAATAACCACAGATTCATTCTACACAATTCACTTGTAGCATTTTGATAAGGTTTGCAGTATAATTAAATATCATTCAATGAACATAAAACTAATATTCTCAACTTAGGAAAATGAGGAAAAACTGCACAAAAATGATGTTCTTCTAAAGAGCCGTGCAGAGAGGAGGCAACCCGTCATCTTTATAAGAAAATGATAATAATGATGAACCAAATCCGTGAGGTTCCTGCACGAGCATGACACTACCCAGAACATGCAGTTGACGCTACAACTTACATAAACCATTTGTGGCATAACAATAACAAGCCAGCGTGCGTGCGTTAGTGCGCACAGCCCAGGGAGGGCAAGAACCGTGAGGCGAATGTCCAGGCTGGATACAGAGGTCCTTTGTGCCGGACACACCCACACACGCCCCACTCTCCCCGACTCTCTCTCTCTCTCTCTCTCTCTCTCTCTCTCTCTCTCTCTCTCTCTCTCTCAATAAGCAGTTTTTATTCTGATTATTTTCTTGTGTGTGATTTCAAGCAGCTGTGAATATCTGCGGAAGTTAGGTTAAGTGTGTGTGATTTACAGCCATCTGGGCTACGTTCCGCCTCATTAACTCGGCTCATCGCTCTCCCGTGGCCATATTTATATAGAAACACGATCGCTGATCTATAATTATCTATAATCACCCTGTGAAAGTCACACTGGGATATTTATACTGCAGTACTCCCTCTGTAATTGTGTGATGATTGATCAAGGTCACTTCATGATGTAACCTGGTTGTATGTTGTGGTGTTGTTGTCTAGTCTTGGGTCAGCTCGTGTATCTGCAGGTTATTAGCCAGAGGTTGTTAGTTCTCAGTTATTAGGCAAGTGTTAAAACTACCTCTTGGTGAATGTGCTTTCTTTCACACTCTCGGTCAGTCTTTATATACTCTCTCTCTCTCTCTCTCTCTCTCTCTCTCTCTCTCTCTCTCTCTCTCTCTCTCTCTCTCACTTGTTTTCATAATGTATCAATCCTTCAGAGCTTCGGCTCTTAAGTGAGTCAGTTCGTCTGAATCAGTCATCTTGATCTTATCTCTCTTGCTTACTTCATCTCTCTCTCTCTCTCTCTCTCTCTCTCTCTCTCTCTCTCTTTGCTCCTTGATATTTCTATAGAATGTTTACCATCTGGTATTAGATATACCATATATATTGCTGTTTCTTGTTTCTGTGTGTGTGTGTGTGTGTGTGTGTGTGTGTGTGTGTATGTGTGTGCTGACCCAGCATGGCGTACTAGTCAAGAAAGTCCCACATTTTGCATCTTCGTCGTTAGAGTCTCTCTCTCTCTCTCTCTCTCTCTCTCTCTCTCTCTCTCTCTCTCTCTCTCTCTCTCTCTCTCTCTCTCTCTCAGGTCATCTCCTGGCCCCGTCTCTCCCTCTGTCCGTAATGATCATCATTTCAAAAGTTGTTCCGGTCAATTATGAGGTAATTGCTTGTTCCAGCTTTAAGCCTTCCATGTGCCAGTGTCGTTAAGGCCACGTCAAAATGTAACCAGTTAACTTTCAAGGAAGTTAAGGTCATCAAGGTCGAGTTATAACCATCGACCGAATATCTTCTTCTAGATCTTCGACCGGTGTTCACAAGATCATTATGAGAGCACATACATCCCCACTCTGTGTATGGTACCAGCACGGGAGTGTGGGAGGGAGGAAGGCAGGGAGGGAGGGGAAGTAAATTTTGAGGACATGATACACACTTAGCGGAACACAGAACTTTATGTTTATTCGTATCTTCGTTTTCTGTACCTTCTTGAACCCACATTACTTACTTCATCCTTTAAGCCAACCACGTCTAAGTGCTAACTCATTGTACTGCAAAAACTGTAACGTGTTTGGAAGAAAAAGGTCAGATTTTAGTTAGGTGGTCTTGTATGAGTGAAATCATTATATCTCGCTTGAGATAAGTGACCCTCTAGTAGCTCAACTATGGGATTACTAAAGTAAACATTTCCATAAACACTTGAGGGCGCCGGGAGACAAGAGGTTAACTGTTGATGCAGAAGACGCGACGTATGTCTCATTCTGTTTGTATAAACTGATGATGTGAGGTTGTGTGTTGATCTAGCAGCCACATCTCTCGTATTTCATTCACTATTTCCAAGCCAGATATGTTAACAAAACCTGTGTTCAGTATTGTATTGTTTTATCATCATCATCATACAAAACAGAAATTCTGTGTTTCATGAGGAAGGAGACTGTCAGAGTCAGTAGCCAATCAGAAAACAGGAAGCGAGTCCGGTAGATGGACGCGCTCACGTTAACAACAAGGAAAATCATTACACCAACCAACATGGTTAGTTATGTGTTATCATCACGTCAGATGATGACGTCAGGGAGGGAACACGCTTGTTTATCGAGATGTCAGGGAGGGAACACGCTTGTTTACCGAGATGTCAGGGAGGGAACACGCTTGTTTACCGAGATGTCAGGGAGGGAACACCCTTGTTTACCGAGATGTCAGGGAGGGAACACACTTGTTTATCGAGATGTCAGGGAGGGAACACGCTTGTTTATCGAGATGTCAGGGAGGGAACACACTTGTTTATCGAGATGTCAGGGAGGGAACACGCTTGTTTATCTAGATGTCAGGGAGGGAACACGCTTGTTTATCGAGATGTCAGGGAGGGAACACGCTTGTTTATCGAGATGTCAGGGAGGGAACACCCTTGTTTATCGAGATGTCAGGGAGGGAACACACTTGTCTATCGCGATGTGAGGGACACAACATGTTTGTTTGTCGTAACCTGAGAGCGACAACATGACTGTTTACGTCGTGTTCAGGAAACAGAACTTGTTTATCGTAAGACCACGAGCAGCACATGCTTGTTCTGGGTCATGCGTGGCCAGGCAGCCACACGCGTTAGAAGCTGGAACTGGTCCCTGACGAACGTGTATCAGGCTTATCAAGAAGTCGTGATATTGAGGTGTAGGTATATGTGATGTCAGAGGAGGTACAATCTAGTTCATAATGATGTCACTGGAGGTACACTCTTGTTTATCTTGATGTTAAAAGTGGTACACGTGTGCAGTCAGTGTGGTGTGTGAGGATGGCTGTATGATCGTACCACAGGTAACGCACACTACCACCAACCAAAAGGTAAAACTTGGAAATGAATAAAGGAAGAAATGAAGATAATACTTGATGTGAAAGAACAGTCACAGAAAATAGGAGTTGTAACAGTAACCGAAGAGATCAAATATTTATGGATGAAAATTAAAAATAAGCGAGAGAAGAACTGACACGTAGGAGTTAGTGAGGGTAACAATTGAATGTTATGTACAGGTTTACATGATGAACATTTCGGGTGATCTTAACATCATGAACAATATTGTATAGAACAATTCTATCACTTCTGTGAACAAAGACGGATAGGATTAAAATGCAATGGATAGAGACCGGGGCCTGTAGAAAAATACTAGAGGTTCCAACATGTGCACAGTAGACAACAGGAAGAGGTGACTTGGAGCCAGAAAGCACGCAAGCAAAACCTTACAAGCGGCAAAACAATTTGTACATCATATTGGAAAAGGAGGAAATAAATTGGTCAAGAGTAGAAGAAGAAATATTTGAACTGGAGAAGCTCAGCTGGAAGGATACGACTGGAAGAGAAGGCCTGGAGTAGAATATGTACTAACACAGGATAAGTGGAGAGAAGGGTAGAGGAATGTGGCTCAGGGGAATGAAGCAAGACATGGAAGGGAAGACAAGTGTGGCAGTTTATAGAGCACGGAACAGAACTTGAAGTAGAGCAGACGGTGCACAGCAGACCATCATTACAGTGTGGTACACGTGCAGGACATGTATGATGGTTCAGTGTCAGGCTGTGTTACGTATTAAGTATGGGCGGGATTACTAGTGTGACGTCGTTCATTGTAAGTCACTTATGAGTGCGTTGTGGGTGACATCCGTATTGGGGTGTTCACTGTCAGTCGCACTTCTGTATGTGTTCATTGTGAGTCACAGCGTCACGAACGACGGGGAGGGAAATGATTCCAGAAGTACTGTTCTGTGACGTATCTGTTCTCCGTCCCACTTCGCAAATAACGTCCAGACCGTAACAGCAACGTCACATTGCTTACCGTATCGTTACGGCAACGTGGCTGATGTTCGCAACTTTACGATATCATACGTTACGGTAGCTGGTGTCCATCATACGTTACGGTAGCTGGTGTCCATCATACGTTACGGTAGCTGGTGTCCATCATACGTTACGGTAGCTGGTGTCCGTAACGTTACGGCAGCTGGTGTCCATCATACGTTACGGTAGCTGGTGTCCGTAACGTTACGGTAGCTGGTGTCCGTAACGTTACGGTAGCTGGTGTCCGTAACGTTACGGCAGTTTTGTTTATCATAATGCAAGGGTAGGAGGAAGGCTGTTTACACTGATGTCAGGACTGAAACTCGGTTTTTATTGTGACGTCATTATAACATTAAGGGAAGACGCTTCTTTATGTTGACGTCACAACAGAAACACCATTGTGTACCGTGATGTCACGGTTGCAGCAAACTATAAATGTTTTCTGTGTAGATAGATAGATGGATAGATAGATAACTGTATTTATTTGATTATACAAACTTTCTTGTACAAATGTATTATGCAGGTATAGTTGCAGTAGTTGTAGTTGCATGAAGTAATTTGTCAATTTACTGGTGGGACTGACTGGTCGAGAGGTTCACCCAGTACTGGTCGAACTGACTGGTCGAGAGGTTCACCCACTACTGGTCGGACTGACTGGTCGAGAGGTTCACCCAGTACTGGTCGGACCTTGGTCGAGAGGTTCACTCGGTCGTTCCGGAAGTTGAGGGTTAGGCAAGAACCAACGATTCCTTTTCCTCGAAGTCGGTAGCTCCGTGGCCGTCCGAGGTTCCCCGAAGTCTATGTATCCCTCCTCCGTCTCCCTGGTGCTCCATCTGAGGCTCCAGACCTGACCGAGGTTCCCCGAAGTCTGTGCATCCTTCCTCGTCACGCTTGGACTGCCCGAGGTCTTGTGTCACCTGAGCGAGCCAGTGTACCTATCAAGTCGACCGAGTCGTCGTGCAGCCAGTGTTGGCCTGAGGGCGGCGCTGCGTTCAACGGCACGGGGATATAACCTGCCGACGTCTTCAGTGTCTGGATCATAACGTACGTGTTCCCAGAGTGGTACGAGGTATCAGTGATACCTATTGGAGCTCAAGTTCGTACCACAGAAATGAAAGGTCAACCTGTATGGTTAAGGAAGAAAATATATATAATGATGTATCTCAACATCTGGTTCACACATCATGCCGGCCATCCAGCTGTTTGATGGTGAGAGGTTGAGACCAGCGGTGACAGTGTAAACATCTGTTTTTCTCCAGTAATCACAACCAGTTACCTGATGTTGGCTTCCCTTCAAGTATCAAAACAAATTTTGTTTTCGCTTCCACTCGGGTCTCTTCACCTTTCATCTTTAACCACAGCATCTTGAAGACACTAGACTTCCTTCTTGTAGAATCCTCGCACGAGAAACAAGCAACATGTTTTAGATAGATAGTTGGATAGATAGATTTAATGTTCATCTGTGTATCAGTTGGTCAAGATTACTCTCGATGGTGAGAGGCATTCCCGCCTCCTCTGAGACAGATCAAGGTCGTGTTGGTGACGCTGCGGCCGAGCACCACATATATACAGGATGCACACACATAGAAAAGTAAGTGCCTTCAAATAAGATGAAACAGGAGTATGAAGGCATGGGATGTGAAGGTCACTTATGAGTGTCTCACTACCCCGTCACGCTTAAGTGGCACCACCACTACCCCCCCTTGCCCCAGCCAAGGGGGGGTGGGAGGGTGATCAAACCAGGGTCATGTTGGAGCCATCATGATGACACAGGAGGTACACAGCCACCTGCTTTTACCACTAGGATGGTCATGTCTGCGGGTGGATCAGGCCAAGGCAAGGAATAAGGAGTGTACAAGGTATGAATCACGAGGAGAGAGAGAGTTCTTCACGGAGCCAGGAAGGAGAATGCAGTTTCATTGCGTTAACAGAAAACGGTCAAGGGGAAATACGAAGTGTGTGTGTGCGTGTGGTGTGTTTAGCTTGTAAACGCTGCAGACATGGAACAATAAGAACTTTGTGTGCTCCAAGTGATATATCCTTCCTTCGTTAAATACTTTGATCATGTGAACCTGATTAATGATGATTACTCACCCAGGACATACTCAACTTGGATGAAAGACGATAGTCATCCACTGCACATAATGTTGCTCCACTTGAGGATCAAGAAAGGACGTTGATTGGTGGTAGGCTAGACGCCGGGGAATCCATGGTGCTAAAGCCATGTCTTACCACCTGCTAACTACCTGGAGAGCAGTCGCACAAGGTCACACCTCACACCCAAGACGACTGGATTACGACAGCGGGTAAAGTGTGGGTCAGGCAGGCCCTTGAGAGTATGATTTCCTGACGAGTACCACGTGGCGCCGGCAGGAGGCGTGGTTCCCGGAGTTAAGTCAGGTCGCTGCTAGAGAGATAACCCAGGAAATTTGTGTAATGACATTGAGAAGTGACGCTACAGAGTCGCCAGTGTTTTACCACCGCGGTTCATCGGGTGCCGCAACCATCTCTCAAGGGTTCCGCGAAATTCTGTAATCGTTAGAAAAATGATTGAGGCCCATTATTTCATGATTGAAGCCCATTACTTCATGATTCACAAATGGTGGTAGTCTATGTTGAGCTTGGCTAATGGTTCCTACGAAATTGCTGAAGAAACTTTAGAATTTTGCTCAAGGAAAGGGAGAGAATAGCTGGAAGACGTAGGGCTTCCATAAGATATTACGTGGTACTGACTAAGTTCATCGAAGATATTGCTAGACATGTCTCAAGTAATGCAACAGGTTTACCCTAGTATGAGGCAGCTTCCAGCTATGATATACATAAAGTCTCCTCTATGCACCAGTCTTCAGCAGCGTCAAGTCTTCAGCTGATCCTTCGTGAGTACTTAACTCTCTAATGTAAACAAGTTCTTGGTTAAACATTTGACAGTACTCCAAGATTTTTTTTTTCATTCCCAATGTTGACAAGATAATATAATGAATGGAATGAGAAAGCGGATGTTCTCCAGGCATATGGAAAAAGAAAAGGAAACGCCCCATAAATCCCGTACGAGCAAATGAAGAGTAACAGAGAATGAAATTGTTTTGGGAGTGTGTGGGTGGCGGTGAGGAGCATGCGTCGTGAGCCGCCGCGGGAGGAAGTGGTCGCTTGCTCTGTAAACATCGCACCCGCTATAATACCCCCGCTGCTATGCTAATCCCCAGGAATGTGAGGCTTAATTCAAAATGATTTTATTTGAGGATGACGCTGTGTAAATGTTGATTTTCTTCGTATCTGAAAAAGGTTCGGGTTAACTCGCGCAGTAAATTTTCGTGATTCACTTGAAGCGTTCGTAGATGCATCGTTTATTTGATTTTCCTTTAAGAAATATTTTTTCGAGCAAGGAAATTAAGATTGATATTATGAATGTCAATAATGTAAAACTGGGTTACAAAGGCCGAGTCATTTACATTACAACGATAACTTGACCATTTCTTCCTTGTAACAATAGTGAAAAAATGAAATCCTATATTGGTCAGTAGGTCTTCATGATGTCACTTTGTTTACATCGGGTCTCCTTCAGTGGTTTGTCTGGCATCGATCATCAGGACGTCAGTGTGTGCAGCAGGAATGATGATGCATCGTGCGCCAGCAGATAACTTCCCCGTGAAGGATCAAGTGTGTCTGCAAGAGCAGTGCGTGGTGGCCCACCCTCACCTCGACATAGACTTCAATGGACGTTATCCCAGTTGTGCGGTGGCGCTAACACTGCTGTACTGCAGACTTGTATATAGCGGCAACGTATCATTAATTCCTATACTGTCATTTTTAGATTTTGTCCCACTGGAAGGATAATTGTGTTTCACATGTAGCTGTTCTCTTCATAATAATTGATGTTACTTTTATTAGTACATTGAGTTCATTAATTGATTTTAAGATTCAATATGATGTTCCGCGGCAGTCATCATATATTTCAAAATATCCGAGAATCAGAACTATAAACCTGCATGAGTTATATGGACTGTAATGTGAGGATAATTGCAGCAGGAGGTCATTACCTGGAATATGGATACGACCGAACGTGTCACACATCATCAGACACCATCAGTTGATGGTGAAAGAGGCAGTAACATGCAGTAGCTGGCGGTCAGTGTGTGTCTCACTGTCATCGTAAATCAATTTCGGATATTTGGACTAAAAGTCTTTTTTAAGGCAGTTTTGAAAAGAAGTTCCTGGAAAGTGATGATGTAGAGTTGATTGTATTAAATGAATGATGCAGATAAAAATGCTAGCCAAAATGAATGATCAGAAAGTATGAGGGAGGCGCTCATGTGGCGGGCGACCAGTTCACTGTAGCTTTTAAGCATGCGCACAACACTTGGCGGGCCATGTGTAACCACTCCTACTGTACAAGTAATCTAACAATGGACAAGATTATTTGTATAAACTGGAAATGCCATCAAGCAAACCCAGCCTGCGTAACGTTAACCTGTAGATCACAACTCAGACACGAATGACGTCACGTCTCATCAACATCTGAAGTTGTTCATCAAGACATAACATGATCAGACCTGACCTGAGACTACGAGTTTGTGTCAGTAATGAAACGTTTCACCAAGATTTGTGATTTACTTTTGACAGATTGCATTATTGTGCTTGCTTTAGCTCTGCCAGTTGCTTTTGATATATATATATATATATATATATATATATATATATATATATATATATATATATATATATATATATATATATATAATTATTTTTTTTATAATATTCGCCATCTTCCGCGTTAGCGAGGTAGCGTTAAGAACAGAGGACTTTTATATATATATATATATATATATATATATATATATATATATATATATATATATATATATATATATATAGTACCTGTAAGTGTCCATAATTATTGCGACAGTTAGACTCGTTGTTGTGTACACTGTGCTCTGGTCGAGGAGTACTGGCTAGGGTGAACAGTAGGTCTGACGTTCGACCAACTTCCTTCATGGACGTGGCTGGTAGTCGCCCAGATCACGTGTTAATACAGTATTTCTTCCCAACGAGCCAGAAATCCGGTATTAATGGCATGAGACTCAAACAATTTGTGGTGGTTAACGTTATTATTCGTGAATGATGGTATGACTGGCCGCCATAAAACTGAAAAATGACACACAGAGAACCTGACGTGCTGGAGAAATGTCTCCAGTCGTCTGCTAGCCCACCTCCAGAGGGAACGAGTTGAAATCTATTTTTCTGTGTGTGTGTCTGACCTGACAAGTGAATCATTTCATGTCAGACTCAACCAGAAGGATTATGTTCACTTGAGAGGTTCTACGGGAATGATTATGTAGATTTGATTATGATATACAATGTTGCATCAAACTGTAGAAAATATCAAAGAAAATATGGAAGAGATAATCATAACATATGGCGGTGTTTATCCATTTATCTCTTTAATACGAATTTGCACATAGTAAATGTAGATAGACGGTAAAGAATTCGTGGACGTATTGGTTTAATCAAAATGTAGGTTGGCAGAACATAACACAAGGTATGGTAAAGTCTAGAACATAACACAAGGTATGGTAAAGTCTTGAGTATTTAAACAACTGCTCAAAAATTATATCATGAACAAGAACTGATTTACAGAACATAAACCAGATAGATCAGTGGAACATCTTTGTACAAGATGAAAAAAAAAAAAAAAACACGATCGTAAATCACTTATATGGCAAAATTATTATGAATACAAAATTCTTGATTGATAATATACGATGTCATAAAGCACGAATTTGAATCAAAATGTCGTGAAACATTATGAAAAGTATTGTAAATACTCCAGAAGTAAAGTTCAGAGTAATGTAACCATGGCTTGGTGTATTATAGTAATCATCTTCCAACGGTAATTCATTCCACCTGGTTATATCCTCGGAGCAGAACTACATACATTATATATATATATATATATATATATATATATATATATATATATATATATATATATATATATATATATATATATATATAATATATATATATATATATATATATATATATATATATATATATATATATATATATATATATATATATATATATGACATGCAGTAATTTATGAAGACGATACAGAACGTAATTGAATTATCATTAAACGTAATTTACTGAACCGTGAAATTTGCAACACCTAATCGTAAGAAACTCCTGGTAATTGTCTTCAACACTCACAGCCACGCCACATATTACTACGATCGTATTTCTTCCATCATAATCACGTTTATCTTTAATATACATGTGTGTGTGTGTGTGTGTGTGTGTGTGTGCGCGCTCGCGCGCGCGCGACAGAAGCCAATGTTATGACCAAAAATCTCCCCTAATGACGATGAAAAAAAAAAAATAGAAATCAGATTTTTGGGAAAAATAATCTTGAGGTTAGTGTCAGAAAACGAAGGTAAAGAAATATTTGACATAAGTAAGTAGGCAACCCTCCCGGGAAAAGTGGACACGTGAAGCTTTTATCAAAGTCAAATCAAAACAAAAGACGATATTCATGCGTTATATTGCCGTCATAAAATGTTCAATGACACATTAAGATAAGAACAGTGTTGCAGATCCTGAGGCGAGGCGATCCATCAGGAAGATGAACACATGTCGTGCATGGCTCCTCACTGCCCAGCACACAGCACAGGTAGCTAGCATGGCTCCACACTGTCCAGCACACAGCACAGGTAGCTAGCATGGCTCCACACTGTCCAGCACACAGCACAGGTAGCTAGCATGGCTCCACACTGCCCAGCACACAGCACAGGTAGCTAGCATGGCTCCACACTGCCCAGCACACAGCACAGGTAGCTAGCATGGCTCCACACTGCCCAGCACAGCACAGGTAGCTAGCATGGCTCCACACTGTCCAGCACACAGCACAGGTAGCTAGCATGGCTCCACACTGTCCAGCACACAGCACATCGGCTCCACAGCACGGCCCACTCCCGCCTCTAGTTAATATCATTATCATTACACATTCCCAGGACGCCTTGTATGGGGCTCCTGCAGCTTCGGGACTGCCTCTCGTCCAAGCAGACTGGTGAGAGGAGTTGGCTGGGAAGCGTCTGCTCTCGTGTGATGGTCCGTCTCGTGAGAGACGCGAACGGAAGTAGCAGTGAGGCCAAGTCTCACACCCGTTCATATGTTGTAGTTTCACGGGCTGCTAACCCGTCCTCAGTATGATCATTGAACCCTCTTGTGTTACAGTGTAAAGCTTCGCCCACACTTAACAGCACATGACAGGTTCCCTGATGTAGCGTCTCGCAGTAAAGTGACCTCTGCCATCGGCGTCGTCTGTAAAAGTGTGTCGGCGGAGTCTGACTGCAAGCAGAATAATTGATTCTTTTAATTCACTATTGTTGCCGTGAGATCTTGAGGCGATCGAGATGGTGATGTCGACACCTTTGGCATGTTACCTCGGCCAGTATTATCGAGGAGGACTTCCCTGATAATGGCAGCAGGTAGGACGTCTCTAACAGTAGCTGAGGATTATTATCATTTTAGCTTCCGTTTGTGTTGGTTGCCTGTGAGCCTCACCAGATGATGTGTAGCTGATCATGACACTCGCGCCTGCAGGGTGAGCGACACACGAGAAGGGAACCAGTGGTCCTCCGTTGTTTTACCTCGCTCGTTCATGTTCACATGATCCGTCATCATCGTCCTGGCCGGTGCATAGCAGGGTCTACCTCCCACTACCGTCTTAAGGACCAAGCACCAGCAGTGAGGAAGTAAGGCGTCCTGCTTTAATACCCCTCAGAAATTATAGCTTCTGTGACGAGGCAACATATTTCCAACCAGGAATATTCCTTATTCGTGTCTCCAGCCATATCTTGGGTTCTTACAGTAACTCGCAAAAATCTTAACGAAATTTGCGCGTTTCGTGTTGAAGAACTGGTGTTCACTGGCGAGGCTGTGACCAAATGGGCCGTAAATGACAATTGAGAATGTTAATAAAGTCCTCAGCATTTATTTCTCGCCTCCACACTGAGAACACAGTTTGGCCACCGCCGTCCACCACAAGTTCGCTGCACCTGATAAATTCAGTCAAGTCTGGAACTTAATACAACAGCGCAAGGCTAATGAAGGGAGGCAGGTGGGGTCGCACCTGTGTGTGTGTATGTGTGTTGGGCCATCACCGCAAGTGTGATGTTCTCCACCGCCTCCTAAAGGAATGATGCAGGGTTGAGTGTGTTGGCAGAGGGTTGAGGAGAGTGGACCAGCCCAGCTGGGTTGGAGTGGACGGGTCGAGTGACCTTCATCTTCCATCATAACACATCAAGCAGTAAACCGTCACAGTTCCACAAGTATTATAATCACAACATATTAGGGCATGACTCCAGCTGACCCAACCTCTACTACCGCATTTCCTTCGCTCAGGCCTTATTTTCTCGTGCACCGCAGTGACACACACACACACACACACACACACACGAAAGCAGAGTGAGGTCCAGGAGAGGTAGGGGAAGAGTACCACGCACGGCCAGGAACGTTCCGGAGGCCCACGATGCACGCGCCACCCACCACACCTTGAGTGGGGGAAGAAAGATGTGGTGCACTTAGGGACACAAGGCTTCATGTAGTGCCATACTTTAGTGGTAGTAGTATACACTGTGTAACCCCTACGAGGCACTCTGTCTTGGAGATATTTATTTCCCTCCAAGAAAGATGATACAGCCTTTCTAAAGGTGGCTTCTTGTGTGTGTGTGTGTGTATATATATATATATATATATATATATATATATATATATATATATATATATATATATATAGATTATGTGTGTGCATTTTATGTGCATACAGAAATTTATGACGTCTTTTCCATTACCTATAAATCAGCGTACCATGGTACACTCTTCCAGTTTGAGTGCTGACGGTACTAGACTGAGCCACAGCCATAAGGAGAGTCAAGCCATAAACGTCTGAGTAGTTTAATAAGTAACAGACTCAGAGTTGAAAGTTCATCTCACTTGGTAAGATGTTTTCTAAACTTGTAGAGTGACGAGTGACCAGTCTTAATATTACAACGGGCCGGCGGCGCCTCTCAGTCTCTCTCTCTCTCTCTCTCTCTCTCTCTCTCTCTCTCTCTCTCTCTCTCTCTCTCTCTCTCTCTCTCTCTCTCTCTCTCTCTCTCTCTCGGGTACATCGGAGAAGTCCTCCGCCCTTCCTGAGAGACGATGAAGGGTGAGGGTGTGGTAGGGTGTGGGCGGGCTGTGGGGCCACGATGAATCCACCGCGGGCCAGTGCGGGTCAGGGCCAGGTTAGGGTGAGGGCGGGGAGGACCAGAGGGCCGAGGGGTCCAGAAGGCAGGACATAACTAAACCAGCAGGATTGCGGAAGACCACAGAGGCCTCGTGAAGAAGACCAGGGAGGATTGACGGTATATCCCTAAGACTCGAGAAGACGCGAGTCGGACGCAAAACAGACCTGAGAGGTCCAGTATAAAGTAAGAACGACAACCATGAAGACCACACAGAACCGCAACGGACCACGAAAGACCAAGATGACCAGAAATGAACGAAAAGTGACCAGAGAGAAAATGAAAAAATATGGAGTGGAACCACACACGAACCAAGACGGTTCAAGAGAGACCATACAAGCTAGGAGGTTGTCAGGGTAAGTAGCCAGGACCATCCTGAGCCAAGAGCATTTACTACGTCAAGTTAACGACCTACCTCTACGGGGGTAACACCTGGTCCTCCCTCCTCCCATGACCTGGACCAGGGCACCCCACTCTCCTCCCACACGACACTTGAGTGAGAGGAAAAAATGAATGCAAGTGAGCGGACCACGTCTGAACATTAAGTAAGCGGTATGTATGGTACAGTCAAGAAGCCGCAAGCGGTATGTATGGTACAGACAAGAGGCCGCAAGCGGTATGTATGATACAGTCAAGAGGCCGCAAGCGGTAGGTATGGTACAGTCAAGAGGCCGCAAGCGGTATGTATGGTACAGTCAAGAGGCCGCAGGCGGTTGATATGGCGTAGTCAAGATATACCAAGCGGTGGCATCATCCCACCAAACGTGCAGGCGGTTTGTTAGTTGCCGCAAGCGGCTGACAAACATCGGTGTCAACAAGCCAAGGACCTGACACACGACACATGGTGTCACCAGCGAGGGATGTGACACGTGACACGTGGTGTCACCAGCGAGGGATGTGACACATGACACGTGGTGTCACCAGCGAGGGATGTGACACATGACACGTGGTGTCACCAGCGAGGGATGTGACACATGACACGTGGTGTCACCAGCGAGGGATGTGACACATGACACGTGGTATCCACGTCTGAATCATGTCTGTCCATGAGGGAGGCAGACGACTCTGTCCTGATCTTTGAGAAAATGATGACGGTTTATAACACAGTATCCCATGATGTGACGTTCTCTCACAACATATCCCATGATGTGACGTTCTCTCACAACATATCCCATGATGTGTGACGTTCTCTCACAACATATCCTATGATGTGACGTTCTCTCACAACATATCCTATGATGTGACGTTCTCTCACAACATATCCCATGATGTGACGTTCTCTCACAACATATCCCATGATGTGACGTCTCTCACAACATATCCCATGATGTGACGTTCTCTCACAACATATCCTATGATGTGGTGACGTCAACTGGCAGGAGATAGGTCGAGGCTCGAGGCTGAGGTTAAAGCTGGAGGGCGAGCGCTTGCAGGTAAATCTGGAGGGTCACCCCGGAGGCTGGGAGTGAGAGCAACTGCTTGGTGACCCTGATCAGCCAGGCTGTTGATGTTGGCGGGCCAGACTCCCTCACATGCCCAGCAGGCAGGACGATCAGGTACTCATGGAAGAAACTTAACAAGTTGCCTCATGAATAAATCCACTTATTTGTCCAAGTAGTTCCCTAAATACGGAGTTAATGAGGAGACCAGTTCCACCGTCCGGATGGTAAGACTGTAATCATCATCATAATTACCTTCTCTTACACTGTCTTGACTTCACCAACTCAGCCATGAATTCTTACTGGATGTTCTTGCAACTCTAGACGTTCTAGTGTTTC
Source organism: Panulirus ornatus (assembly GCF_036320965.1). NCBI lineage: Eukaryota > Metazoa > Arthropoda > Malacostraca > Decapoda > Palinuridae > Panulirus > Panulirus ornatus. Next base: position 1,546,596 of record NC_092282.1, read on the forward strand.
CTAGACGCACGAGTTTTTATTTCTAGGATGAGAGTGGCAGTCTCCTGGCTGGCGGTCCTGTTGGCTGAATTAATGAAAGGTATTAAAGATCTCTGGGGGCTTCCTTGTTCACTGGGAGGTGAAGGATCTCTGGGGGCTTCCTTGTTCACTGGGAGGTGAAGGATCTCTGGGGGCTTCCTTGTTCACTGGGAGTTGAAGGATCTCTGGGGGCTTCCTTGTTCATTGGGAGGTGAAGGATCTCTGGGGGCTTCCTTGTTCATTGGGAGGTGAAGGATCTCTGGGGGCTTCCTCGTTCACTGGGAGGTGAAGGATCTCTGGGGGCTTCCTCGTTCACTGGGAGGTGAAGGATCTCTGGGGGCTTCCTCGTTCACTGGGAGGTGAAGGATCTCTGGGGGCTTCCTTGTTCACTGGGAGTTGAAGGATCTCTGGGGGCTTCCTCGTTCATTGGGAGGTGAAGAATCTCTGGGGGCTTCCTTGTTCATTGGGAGGTGAAGGATCTCTGGGGGCTTCCTCGTTCTCTGGGAGGTGAAGGATCTCTGGGGGCTTCGTTGTTCATTGGGAAGTGAAGGGTCTCTGGGGGCTTCGCTGTTCACTTAGAGGTGAAGTCTTTTTATTTTTCTAAAGATGTCGAGGACATGAGTTATGGACGTAAGCCCTCGTCGAGGTCAGGCCTTATAGGACATATAATATAGTACAGTAAGCAGTAACATGACGAGAGGAATCTGAGAGTTTGGTGGATGTGAAAAACCTGTTAGGTGTTAGGAAAGACATGAGAAGGGAAAGAGTTCCAAAGTTCCGTGGTGAAGGGAAAAACACATGACAGCGACCCGTCACCCATAAACTGCCAACGGTCTTACAGTGACCGTGTGAGGCAGTAGTTTGCCCAGTATTATGTGGTACAACGAACGGTGAGGGTAACGCAGGCTGCCAAGTCTCAAGAGCAGACGCTAACTGCAGTGGGAAAGCAGCAACAGCATTGCTAACAGCATTAATAACATCAGCAGTAACAACATATGTAACAGGAGCGTCACCAGGAACAGGAAGGGCAGCTCTAGTGGGACAAGTAACACCGTCAGCTGTTAGAGTACCAGTAACAGCTACGGTGGGAACAGTAGAAGCGTCAGTCGCAGCAACACCAGTAGCAGTAACAGCAGTAGCTCAAGCAGCAGACTTAGTATACGGAGCTGTGACCGCTATCAGAGAAAGAGAGGCAGGAGTAGGTGGGAGCAGGGGTGGCGGAGGGAGGGCAGCACGACCTGGGGCAGACGCATGCGAAGTAGCAGCAGCAGCTGGAGGAGGAGAGGGAAGGTCGGCGGACACGCAGGAAGGGCGGGGTCTTGGGTGGGGGGCTGGAGGATCTGCCGGTCATAAAGCAAACATTGAGGAGGACGTCTGAAGGAAACGGCGGAAGAGGGCCTTTGAGGCAGACCCCCGTCCTCCCCTTCATCGGCCGGTGATAGGACCCTGTCAGCCGTAGCCACCACAGTTTGGGATATTAACACGTCTGTTTGTTTAATCCTCTCAGTCACTCGAATAACAAGGAAGCATAAAAACTGCACTAGACATAAATACTGGCCCGGGTCTGGCTCCCTCTCGGCCCACCAACACCCCTCCTGCGTAGCGGCTCTTTTGCTCACACTCGAACGCTCAGTGTTTACATTTTGTTGATTTATAGCTGTTCTCCCTCGTCGAATCGTAAATTTCCTTCATATTCTGGTCTATACATGTTGTGGTATCTGTGTGCAGCAGTTATAATCTTAGGCAGCTGTCTTGAGGATAAAGGAGTTGAGTTGTTTACAAAACCTAATTAACAGGCGCATATCTGAATGGCCAGAACGGGATTTTTTTCCTGGTTATGACTCGTTGGTTGGTGGTAACTATGGCCAGGCGTATTACTATATGGTTTGGATAATTAAGTGCTGACGTAAGTGTTTATAAAGACGTAATGCACACTGTTTCAGGGAGATTAATGAACTTAACTGCGTTTCGTTTCTGTGAGTCTTTTTCTTCAAGAAAAAAATAATGCTTTCAGTGTAAACTTGCTGCGTTAACATTCCACATTTGGCCAAATATAAATGTGAGCGATGCAGAAGGTAGAAAATATAAAGTATCAGTCACTAACTATTACCAAGACAAAGTGACTACAGAAACTGAGGTTTGTTTTGCGACTCTTGGAAGTGTTGTGAGTTAACTGTTGGTACTTGTGAGTGTGGATTATACGGTATCTACCTCGTACCCATGACTCCTCTTGACGCACGCCTTCTCATACACTCCACGCTTTCCCACACCCACACACTACACCCTTGCATATACAGCACGCCTCCAGTGCCACTTTGTCTCACCCCGTAGCTTGCTGACTTCCAAGAGGCCATTTCCATCTTCCAGTCCCTTACCTGTGGCGTCCCACAAGACACGAAAATAGGACCCTTGTGCTTCTCCATGCTTATATAAACGATACTATGAATCATGAAGCAGCTTGAGGGAAGTATGTCGACATCCCCTCCCACTCGACAACAACTGTCCCGAATAGCCTGCCCAACCGGACCATCGCCAGTCATGTCATCATCAACAAACCTACGACCATAGTCTTGTACATGATCCAAACCTCTAACCTTCTCCCTAACACTATGTCTCGTGGGGCCTCAGTCCCCTCCAAGTTGCTCAGTCCATCAAGCTTCTCCATATCTGAACATTTACCTAAAGTGAAAAGACCACGTCATCACCATCAGCAAATCCTCCAGCTCTAGCCTCTACTTTCTTCTGAACTTCCTGCACCACAACTCAAACACATCCACATAAATTTCATCCATCCTGAACTTGCTCATACCTTCCCCGCTTTCCTCACCTTCCTCCCAGCAGTCCACCACACCACAGCCGCTACTTGATAAGGTGCAGAAACGAGCATGGAAGGTGACAGTCGGTCTATCTTACACCAGATGTCAAGAGGCGCTCAACATTCTGTTGGTCCTCCCAGTCGTCTCTAACCAACTCATGCCACACCTCAGGAAAAAGTTACTTCATCGTTATCGCCGTCGTCACCTTCCGCCGTCTAATTTGCCTTGTGCGGGTAACCCCGGCAGATCTACTAGCATGCACCCCAGGCTCATCGTGTGAGAGGTAGCGCAGAAGGATAACAGATCCTTCGTCCCCGAATTAAGAGTCCACAGGGCACAACGGCCGCCTCAAGCTTATCCGAATTCGTACAAACTGCAACAAAAACCTCCTCATACCCACCACTGGGAGGGAGTCAGTGTAGTGTCACCTCTCTGTTTATGTAAAGACTGTCACTTTCACACACCCCCTCCCCTCCCCTCCCCCCACTTTTATAGCCTCGCCGTCTGTAGTGTTATTTTACGCCAGTAACAAAAGTCAGTTCAATATATCGTTCAACGTTACTGCTGCTTCTGTTACTAATATTTCTACTACTACTACTACTACTACTACTCGGCCACACACACACACTTTCTTACGTCCCAGCTCCATGCCTGCCCACACATCTACACACACACACACACACACACACACACACACACACACACACACACACACACACACACACACAGACACACACACATACACACACACATACACACACACACACACACACTGTGTGACTACACACGACCTCATCTCCTCTGTTGAGCAAGTTGAGTGCCTGAGCGTCGTTCTTCAGTATATGGTGATGTGTCTGTAAATGCCTTTGATGTATGTGGACATACAGACGTAAATGTGTGTATGTCTCAGTAAAGTAAGAATATACATGAATGGGAATGTGCATATATGTGAGTATGCAGATGTGAGGAGTGTGTATATATGTGAGTATGCAGATGTGAGGAGTGTGTATATATGTGAGTATGCAGATGTGAGGAGTGTGTATATATGTGAGTATGCAGATGAGAGGAGTGTGTATATATGTGAGTATGCAGATGTGAGGAGTGTGTATATATGTGAGTATGCAGATGTGAGGAGTGTGTATATATGTGAGTATGCAGATGTGAGGAGTGTGTATATATGTGAGTATGCAGATGTGAGGAGTGTGTATACGAGCATGTGTGATTCTGAGGGAGAGTGTGGCATCAGAGCCACAGTATAGCGGCGTCCAGTGTGGCCCCTGGTGCCTGGTGTGGCGGGCCGGGGTCAGACGGGGCCATCAGGTCGTGACCCCAAACCCACATACCTCCCCTGACCTTTCTGGTGACCCCCCATCCCCCAACAGCCCTCCCAGGTACCGCTGGGCTGTGTTGAGGACTGAACACAACCACACACACACACACACACACACACACACACACACACACACACACACACTCGCCGCGCTCACGACCACACATGAGGACGGGTTTGTGACGGCTCCAGGTCACCACAAAGACTGTGACGGGTTACGTTACCAGGTCTTCAGGATGTGCACGGCAGACCTCCGCCAGGGCGGCTGCGTCTCCACCAGCACACCGGAAGCACTCCACACATAGCTGACCCGACCACCACACCGTCCACACATCCACGACCACCACACCGTCCACACATCCACGACCACCACACCCAACAACACCCACGACCACCACACCGTCCACACACCCACGACCACCACACCGTCCACACACCCACGACCACCACACCGTCCACACACCCACGACCACCACACCGTCAACACACCCACGACCACCACACCCAACAACACCCACAACCACCGCACCCTCTACATGCCCTCTACAGCAGCCTACACCCATGGAGTCAGTCCTATGGCGCCTCTGCATCACTTGATCCACCCAGACGAGCAGATCCAACCTGGCGACCTGATCAGCTGATCCAAGCAGCTGACCCGACCAGTTAATGTAGCAATCAGAACAAAACCAGACAGTCCGACCATGTACACTAACCAGCGGTTCCCTGCACCCGACTCGACCATCTCGCCAGACCATCCAACCTACATCCGACCATATACACCCTACCAGACCAGTTGACCGCCACCGGAGCGACCAGCTTCTCGTGAAAGAGCACTTTTGGGGAAGACTTACTGACCGTCCTGATGTCTGATATAATCACTGCATTAACCTGGCTACCACACACCTCCTCCCTCACTCCGCTAGTACACTACGCCCCCAACACCATGGTACACCCTCTCCCTCACTCCGCCAGTACACTACACCCCCAACACCATGGTATACCCCCTCCCTCACCCCACCCTTACACTACCCCCAACACCATCACCCCCTCCGGCCTAGGCCGTCCGTACCTTCAACATCTGCAGTCAGCACCTCCCCCTTGTGTACAACAATTGTTATAAAATTATACTGGTTTGTGAAAAATCTCTCTACACACACACACACACACACACACACACACACACACACACACACACACACACACACACACACACACACACACGTGGTTGCTGTCCTTTGTTTCTGTCTACTGTACATGTGGGTTGCTGACATTCCATCAGGAAATACACACAATGTCCATCTTAGACATAACACTTGGAGCAGCGCCACACGCCACTCTTTATTCTTAACTCTACGTTGTCCTGTGGTGAGGGCTACGCGCTAGTTCTGCATAATGTCAAGATCTTGTTATAAGTTGAGAACATTCAAGATTACATCTCCCCCATACTGGACAGACAGACGTATGAACACACACGCCAACATATGTGTCTTTACCTCACTACATATGACTCTCATCGTTACTAATATAAAGATAATAATAATAATCATTATATTATTATCATTATTATTTCACTATAAGCCATGTAACAGCAATAATAAATAAGATATAACATGGAATACATGAAGCATGTGAGTGGAGAGGACCAGTTAACATGACGCACTGAAGACCACGAAGGTGATGCTACAGAGAGACAGTTACATACACAGTGTGAGGCAGGTTGTGAGGGTAAGCCAGCCGTCTTCATCAAACATGTAACATTATTATTATTCTGAAATGTGGCACAGATCATCTCGCCGCTCCACAGATTAAGACGGGATTTTGTGTACGAAAAATTCGACTTGATATTGACAGAAATACAAGAATGAGGTCATGTTGGTGGACCATATTACCCCGGGGGTTCCTGGGTGCCACACCTAGCTGTGATGCAGAACACTCTGCTCGACCATTCTCTGTCTTGTGTTTCTTGTTTCATAAACTCGTGAGTTCCATTTAACACAGGTTGCAAAAAGAACTTAAATTGTCTGTTTTTTTAAGGAGGTATTGATGGGATTAATTTCCTTGAGGATTTTCTTTATATTTTTACCTGAGGGATTACAGCAGATAGTTTATCAAAAATTTCGTGAGATAAGAAATACGTTTATGTTCGTAAGTCATGGATCATGGATACAGGAATACAGCCTGGTTACATCTGGTGGGAAATAGCATGTGACAACTTCACTGAGGAAAAAATCAAAGAAACTGGAAAGTCAGAAGTGAGAGTCTTACCCCAGAGCCAAGCAAGAACTGTCCATACACCACGACACAAGGCTCCCCCGACATACCTAAGACACAAGGACCACATACCACACACACACACACAGGCCACCTCACCAGCACATGTCGACTCGTGGTGGCCACACTGGTGCTCACGGAGACCACTGCCTGGCTGGCTGGCTGGCTGGCTGGCTGGAGGAAGTGAGGACTGAGAAGATAGTCAGAGGTTTTGGAAACAGAAGTCGAGGTGAGGCTGCTGACGTGATCAGATGTAGAGGCGAAGTTCAAGGAGTACGTCCTCCTCCGTCAGCAGTGTGTGGTGTCAGCAGCCGTATTGTCCCGTCAGCTTGCCACCACAACCTTGACCACAGTTGTGAGGGTAGGGAGGGAGGCTGACACCTCTCTCTCTCTCTCTCTCTCTCTCTCTCTCTCTCTCTCTCTCTCTCTCTCTCTCTCTCTCTCTCCTTTACTAAGGACCTTCATCAGGAGCTACTGAACACCTCACATATAACACCTCTAGGTAGAGAAAGTAGAACACGAGTTCAGGGTAGTGTGCCGACGTGTTGTGTGGCGGGGGTCGGTCACTAGTGTGAAGCCAAGTGACGGTGAGGTACCCTCATACCGGCAGGTCTTGGCTCTCCTGGTACCCCCTGGTCTTGGTCCTGGTAACCCCTGGTCTTGGTCCTGGTACCCCCTGGTCTTGGTCCTGGTACCCCCGCAGGTCTTGGCTGTGTATGAGTGTTCCACTGCACCTGGCAGGGGGTTACCACAAGACGTGTATCAAATATCAGAACAAAGGATGACGCGCACATAGAACCTCGAACACTGAGATCATTACTGACGAACACACGTGCGCGAAAGTACTTGTAGCAGTAGATCAACACACACACACACACACACACACGTGTGTGTGTGTTACCCCATCCTAAGTCAGTCACCCCAAATCCTAAAGGAACCATACATGAGGCGTTCGCGACCCCAACATTACTGTCGCCGCTAGAATCCCGCCTCCGATCGAGACCGATATGGCGCCACTAAAACCAGGTTACATGGAGTATCTCACACCCAAGCGACCAGCCAGGCCCAGTTTTTGCTGCCGGAGATCACACAATGTTAAATGTTTCAATAAACTTTGGTATTTGTGGGATGATAAAATGCTACAGTTGCTCTAATATGACTGGGGAGTTTCGTCTTGTATTTGGTTTGTGTAAGTTATTGGTAGTTAGCAGGATCGTCCTTGTTCAGATACGTTAGCAAATCAGCTCTTTTTTGTGTACGAAATCTGTATAATCAAATCCATTGTCAGTACTTTACTGCTTCGAGTGTGCAGTTTGAAGACTGCAGAGAGTGAGATGGTCTGTAATCTTATCATAACGAATAGAATAAACCAGTAAATACTCTCACAACCCGAGTATCTTCCATCTTATCCCCTAAACGTTCGTGAGGGATTTTTACTTGATCACACTTTTGGTAAATATATCTTACTGTTGTGTGTGTGTGTGTGTGTGTGTGTGTGTGTGTGTGTGTGTGTGTTGAGCACACAGTAAACATTATTGTGTTCTGTGGTGCGGAAATAATACACTTGCTTGGTAAAGGTGTTGTCTTTCAAAACGAGGGTCAGAGTCCCATATATTTTGTTACACACACACACACACACACACACACACTCTCTCTCTCTCTCTCTCTCTCTCTCTCTCTCTCTCTCTCTCTCTCTCTCTCTCTCTCTCTCTCTCTCTCTCTCTCTCTCTCTCTCTCTGTCTGGGATAGGATAAGGCGAGGGAGGGGGTGTGGACAAGTGCCAGGCTGGCCGTGCAGGTCGTTATCAGCCGAGGTGTGAGAACCTCTGTTTGAGATCAGGCCAGCAGGTAGGAGCTCGCCTAATTACCTGCCTGGCTCTGTGGTTCCTTATTTCGCCCACGTCCCGGGCCCCTGACATGGCCGAGGGTGGTGGGGGGCGCAAATGGTTGGTGTAAAGGGCCGGGGAAGGGGGGGGGGGAGAACTGTGTCTGTCCTGTACTACGGAACTGAACCTGAATCTCAAGTCTTTATTTGTCTACGTAACAACAGACGCAGCAGGAGCAGCAGCAGGAGGTCCGTGGTGATGGTATGGGTGAAGGGCGCACGTGTAGGGCTGGGTCGAGGCCAGTAGTGACTCTGTACAGTACGTCAACACAGGATTTGTTTGGGTACAAGTGAGGCAGACATTATGATGCAGAGTGGAAGCCCACCACCTGTAGGATTAGCCCAACACATTACAGTACACAGTGTACAACGTACCACATACATAGTATGGCAGAGACAATATAAACACACAAACGAATCACGTCTACGCCCAGTATCGTTGTGTGTTCCCTTAGAAAATGGAATATAGATAGTGTACAGTTCAGAATGTTGATATTAATACAAAAGATCACAAACACAGTACATATGGGACCTGCTGTTACTCGCGCTGAACTTAATGAAATCTTATGTCCACGTACGAAGGTCAGAGCAAGACTGATTTTGGATTCAGTGTGGGAGGGGCAAACTGAGTCCTCATATCCATCACCAGAATCGGGACGACCTAAGGTTAGTCTCAGCTGTAAGTTGTCCAAGGCCCGCACACCTTCAGGGTCAACGTACACGTGTGCATTGCGCACTGCTTGAGTCACGTGTGTGTATGAGGAAGATGTAAGGTGAGACGGTACCCAGTCCACCGACCAACCTGTAGATGTGGATGAACAGTTGGGTTAACTGTGGGTCGACTGCCTCAACCAGGATTCGAACCTGTCGTATTTTTCCAACAGACGATACAAATTTTCCCGTTGTATATTTTGCATTGACCTGGAAAATGTCTGGTATTTACCATTATGGTTCCTAGTATTACCCTACATAAAGTTTATTATTCTTCCTGCTTGATGATGCTTTCCCACAACAGGTCTCGAGTTTTCACGCTAAATATTTCGTAGTTCTCATCAACTGGTCCATAGTTTTCGCACATGTGGAAGGTGTTTTACCGCCAGGAGTTGCTTAGTTCCCCTTCTGATAATATATATATATATATATATATATATATATATATATATATATATATATATATATATATATATATATATATTGGGATTCGTTGGAGAAAATACTTTGTTGCACAAATTAACTCGAGTCAGACCTGCAGAGTACGAATTTGATCGCTTTTGTTATCTCGCTAAGAAAAAAAAAAAGCTACATTTATGCTATTGTTTTCTTTACCGGCAAGTTGTTGTACATCAGGCAGGCTAAACCTTCGCGTTCGAAAGATGTCATTTTTTTGCCGTCTTTTTTTTCTTTTTTTTTTTTAAATATAGCTTCATCTATTTGTAGTTCAGGTTTCTAGTCGTACGTAATTGTTAGGTATTAATGCTCTATTATAATATCCCTTATAATCTCATCCATATAAAAGGTAGTTTAAGCCTTTATTTACTGCATCCAGACGGTTTGCGGTAGACACAGGAAGGGATCGCGGGGAAACTGAATGTAAAGTCTTCATGCATCGCTAAACAGGAATGTACATTTGTCTTTATCACACACCTCGAGCATCTTAAATATATAGAAAAGAAGTAGTGACACTAGCAGTGAACACAGCCACCGATATCATCCACAAACGCAGTGAAAATGGAGATAACAGAGCCCAGATTGTACACACTTTGCTGCCACTTTGTGATACTTGTTCAACACATCTGAGACTCTTATTGTTAGCAGGTGCTGGTGTTGACAACCACACTCCTACCGTATTAACAACAAGCAGTCATCTGCCAACATTACCATCATCATCATGACACATATGTCTGCCATCACTCACCCAAACCACCATGAACCATTATCACTGCCAACGTTCGTACCACCAGCAGTAACGTTAGTAACACTGGGGGTGATGGTAGTGGCTCCAGCAACAAGATGGGTAGAGCAGGCACTACCAGCAGCAGTAACGAGGGTAGCAGTTGTGGTGGTGCATTACGTAGCAGAAGACAGAGTGTCTGCTGTGGTAGGGTCAACAGTGGTAACGAGGATCGGCAGACACCAGCATCATTCATGATGACCACCGTCGTAGCAACACCTGGTGTAGGAGCCTGGTGGTGTACAACACTTGGTGTAGGAGCCTGGTGGTGTACAACACCTGGTGTAGAAGCCTCGTGGTGTACAACACCTGGTGTAGAAGCCTCGTATGGAAGAGCTTCATCTCCCACAACATCAACACTGGTCAGCCTCGTAACCCTACCCAGTAGCCTCCAGTAAAATGCAGTCCTTCCTCACCCACACACGCACCTACTCTTGTTTGCTGTCTCCCCTCGGCACCAGGAGAGACCGATCATTGACCTCAGTGAGGTCAGGTGGAGGTCACGCGTCACGTCATTACCCTGAACATTCCCTCATAATGATGCAATGTCAAGCATGGGTCACGCCACCTGTGAGACGTTCGTTGTTATGGCTGACTCGAGCCGAATTCTCGTCAATATTTACAATATTTCTGTCAATAGCTTATGTATGTGGCAGCCACTTCCGCTTTCCCCGCGGGATAGTAACTGGGATTTACATGGATCATAACGCGGACCATGACGTGTGGGTTAGTGTGTCTGATACCTTGTTGACTGTGTGCCGCGCGCCTCTCTCTGCATCAACCTAACTCATTGATGAATCCGGGTCAGCGAGACAGGCTCGATTCGCTGAGTCGCCTCGACCTTGCCGTATCTGTTCTGTGCTTTGAGGTCAGAGGTCGAAGGTGTGGACGTCACAGGAGCTCTTCATACATTTATATTTTCTTGAATGTGAACGTCAGTGACATGGTGATTACTTGAAAGTATCCTTAAAACTATAAAAAAGAAAGAAATTAGTTAAGGATTCCGCTTATCAAATGATTATTGCTACTTGCAAAGCAGTTCTTGGTAGCCCTGAGGTCGTCTAGGTAGCCCTGGGGCATGGCAAGGGGCCCGCTGTGATGTAGGCCGGGACCTTGGAGTAGTGTGCTGAGTCTTGGCGTGTTGTGGTAGGACCTAACTGTTCCGTAGGTAAGACGGGAGCCCTGCCTGGTGTAGCCTGGGGAGCCCTGCCTGGTGTAGCCTGGGGAGCCCTGCCTGGTGTAGCCTGAGGAGCCCTAAGGTAAACTAGATAGTCCCAAGGTAGTCTGGGGAGCCCCGGGGCCAGATAGACGGGCGGCGGACATCTTGGAACAGCGACATGGAATCTTCATTAGTGGCCAGACTATCTCAGCGTCCATCGCCCCGCGCCACACACTCATTACCGCGCCCTACACGCCCTCCGACACCCACCCCTCCAACACCGCTACGCCCATACATACACACCTGCTTCTCCATCACCATCACTACTACGCCTTCACATGGCTACATGTTACCCTTGCACACCAGCCGCAACTCCAGCACCATCTCACCTGCAGGAAGAGGACGACACAGGGACGAGGAGGTCGCCTCACGTCGGATCGTCACCCAGTCCCCTCCCAGTGGGTCTCGTCCTCGTCCCCTGCAGCCTCTCGGGTCACTCCTGAGTCTTTCTCATGAAGACGACCTTAGAGAGTCTACCAGTAGGTCTAAGACTAAGTTCTGGGTTTCCTGAGTAGCCCAAATGAGGGCTTGAAGAAGATCTAAGATTCGTACCCTCCCTGAGATGGTGTAAGTTAAGTTTAGCCTCTCATAACCATCCGGGAACTTGAAGAAGGATTGCGTCCTAGACAACCTTAAGAGAACTCAGTGAAAGTTATTGACTCTCGGATGATGTTCAAGAATCTGTGCAGGCTGTTCACACCCCTGGAAGCCGAGACGAACCAAGTGAAGGGTTGGGCAAACCTAGGACTGTGTAGGAACTTGTAGACAGACTGATGAAGACCAGGGTGAGGTCTGCTGACGCAGGTCCACTACTATACAGTCGTTCCTGTTGACACCAACGGCAAATCCTTAACTCAGACACTACAGAAGTAAGGTCACAGACACTGGAGAAGTAAGGTCACAGACACTGGAGAAGTAAGGTCACAGACAGTGGAGAAGTAAGGTCACAGACACTGGAGAAGTAAGGTCACAGACAGTGGAGAAGTAAGGTCAGATTACAAGACACAAATGAAGAACCTGTGAACTGGGGAAATTCATCAACTGGGAGAAGCTATATACCGGAGAAGTCATTTACCGGGAGAATCCATCTACAGAGAACACATCTGCCGGTGAGCCCATATACCGGGAGACGCCATCCACCGGTGGAGCACCTGAGGTCTTCCTACCAACCCTGGCCTGACCACCTTCCTCCACCAACACTTCACAACAGTGGCCCCTTCACCTCCCTGACCCTCCCCCCTCCATCACCTACATCCTCCCTCACTCTCACCCCCAACATGGCCGGCGACCTCTTGTAGATGGTTAGGATTACCAACCTTGGTATTTCCTCAAGGAAGCATCACACGACACTTTCTTATCATGGTTCATCCTGGTGACTCTCACCACACGTACCACCTCACCACCACAGTTGTTGCCTCATCGTCTTGCACCGCTGGCACGTACGACGCCCACCTCATCACCGACCCGTCCTCGTGGGTTAGCGCACACTATCACCGTCACCACACGCCCAACACCTTCACGTTTACTTATGGGTCGACTCAGGAACATGGTTAACATAAGAATACGTCTGGTATCACCATCATCAGTGTAACCTTCACCATCATCATCATCACCATACTTGGAGGACTGAAGTCACACATTCCCACCACCTTTATCACCACAGTTGCACCCGTATAGCGTCAGACCAGTCCTGCTTCACCTCAGCCCCACACTACACATGATCCGCATTTCGTAAAACCTTCGCGTCTTGCAGGTGTAGGTGGTCGTAGCCAACACAGGACCTGAGTCCTGGTGTTGGCTACAGTAACGATGAACAAAGGCGTCCCGGCGGCCAACCTGTGTCCGTGTGAACGAAAATAGAATCACAGACTCGGGAGGTACGACTCCCACCCAGGAAGGTTCCATGACGAGTGGACTCAAGGTGTCAATACTTCGTCAGTGGTGTATAGATCAGCCAAACGTGACGGAAGACGAACTCGAAGATGAAATGATATGTGGTGGGAGGAGGGGGAGAACCGTGCAGAGACATGCTGCAAACTTACACCGAAACGAATCCAAAACATAACTGTCTAGGGAGTTAATTCGAACGCTTCCCGCATAAAAACAAAAAACCCCGGTGCCTCAAGGAGATCTGCTTGCTCCACCACTTTTTATCCTTCTTATATGCGACACTGATGGGGACAAGCCAGAGCCTCTGTACACCATCGCTCGCCAGCATCACCAAGGGCAGATGAAGCCTGGGTCTAGCGACACACAGGAGGAAATGATACGAGGAGCCTCAGGAGGGTACGTCAGTGATCACCTGGTGACACCAGCGTCCTGGTCAAGCAGGGAGAAGTGTCACCGTCTTTAAAGAGAAGGTGAACGATACAATAAGCTCGCTCATTCTGCCACACATTAGTTAACCGGATTCAGTCCCAAACGTCCGTTCAGGACCATGATATGTGAACATGAAGCCTCGATATCCTGTGCTGCACTTGCAACATTAACAGCCTTATTACATATGCCTGTTAACTCTCCCTCTGAGCGCTACTCTCTACACCTAATAACCGACGCTGCTTGTCACGTCTGCACATTAACCTGGTCTGCTGCAGCCACCGGACGTGACCGTTTGAGCTCCTCTCTGGTGCTCCACTACAATAATAAACGTTTAGGAACATTTAAGCAACATCTGAGAACGAAGCCACAGCTCCCATCACGACCCACAACTGTGAAAACCTGTTTGAAATGTGTGCAACAATTGTACCCACAGTGAGAGCGCAACACCATCAAGGAAAAAGAGGCGCCACAAACACCAAACGGACTGTTGAAGGATCAGATAAAGACTTCTCCACTTAATGTCACTGAATAGACGACACAGCAACGAACAGACACAGAATGTCTTCAGGAATGACATTGTTCTTCCTGCAACAGGTAGCTGTAGGAAACCGCCAGTCGTGCCTCACTCCCGATCGACAGATATCAAGAACATTGTGGATCAAGAAATCCTGCAGCCAAACCCGATCCGTCCAGACCTTGCTGGGGGTAAAGAAAAAACAAATAAAAAACAGCCTTCAGGTAAAGCAAACAACACCACAACCTGGTGCACTCTGTCGACCAGCAGGAGTGGGGTGCTCCCTTCATACTGTCGACCAGCAGGAGTGGGCTGCTCCCTTCGTACTGGTCGACCTCAGGTCCCCTGCCACCTTCACTAGGAAGGCTCCGCGTCATAATACCACACGAGGAACACTGCCACTCCAGGCTCAGGTGTGGAGGGAAGTTGGTGTCCCACTCTGACGTGACCTACCATGATGCACCCCTTGCCCACCACATGACCTACCATAATGCACCCCCTGCCCACCACATGACCTACCATGATGCACCCCCCTGCCCACCACATGACCTACCATGAGCACCCCCTGCCCACCACATGACCTACCATGATGCACCCCCTGCCCACCACATGACCTACCATGATGCACCCCCTGCCCACCACATGACCTACCATTATGCACCCCCCTGCCCACCACATGACCTACCATGATGCACCTCCTGCCCACCACATGACCTACCATGATGCACCCCCTGCCCACCACATGACCTACCATGATGCACCCCCTGCCCACCACATGACCTACCATGATGCAGCTCCTGCCCACCACATGACCTACCATGATGCAGCTCCTGCCCACCACATGACCTACCATGATGCACCCCCTGCCCACCACATGACCTACCATGATGCACCCCCTGCCCACCACATGACCTACCATGATGCAGCTCCTGCCCACCACATGACCTACCATGATGCAGCTCCTGCCCACCACATGACCTACCATGATGCAGCTCCTGCCCACCACATGACCTACCATGATGCAGCTCCTGCCCACCACATGACCTACCATGATGCAGCTCCTGCCCACCACATGACCTACCATGATGCAGCTTCTGCCCACCACATGACCTACCATGATGCAGCTCCTGCCCACCACATGACCTACCATGATGCAGCTCCTGCCCACCACATGACCTACCCTGATGCAGCTCCTGCCCACCACATGACCTACCATGATGCAGCTCCTGCCCACCACATGACCTACCATGATGCACCCCCCTGCCCACCACATGACCTACCATGATGCACCTCCTGCCCACCACATGACCTACCATGATGCACCCCCCTGCCCACCACATGACCTACCATGATGCAGCTGCTGCCCACCACATGACCTACCATGATGCAGCTCCTGACCACTACATGACCTACCATGATGCAACTCCTGCCCACCACATGACCTACCATGATGCAGCTCCTGCCCACCACATGACCTACCATGATGCAGCTCCTGCCCACCACATGACCTACCATGATGCAGCTCCTGCCCACCACATGACCTACCATGATGCAGCTCCTGCCCACCACATGACCTACCATGATGCAGCTCCTGCCCACCACATGGCCTACCATGATGCAGCTCCTGCCCACCACATGACCTACCATGATGCAGCTCCTGCCCACCACATCACACATATACAAAAGTGAAATAAAATCTCTCGCATAAGATGATGTCTGAAAAGTTGGGATTGTAAAACAGAATCTGCTGGTTCCCATTAGCTCAACCAACGTTCAGATGGCATCGTCATGATCAGTATACACTGCCCATGAGGACTGAATGTAGTCATGGGTAAGAGGCGTGTGCTGTATCATGACACAGTATGAACAACTAAAGGTGTAGTGGTAAGTTTTGTCTTCCTCTCCTGACCTGTGAGGCGCGGGTGCCTCCGTACATCTTATCCTTGAGACAGAAAATCCTCACTTTACCCGTGCACAACACCCACCTCCTCCACCGCACCAAGATTGTGTTTGGACAACTTAGATTCTGTTATTGTTAGACAAGTGCCCTTAACCCCGCTGTACCCCTGCTGAAGACACCATCCGTCTGCTGTACCCCTGCTGAAGACACCATCCGTCTGCTGTACCCCTGCTGAAGACACCATCCGTCTGCTGTACCCCTGCTGAAGACACCATCCGTCTGCTGTACCCCTGCTGAAGACACCATCCGTCTGCTGTACCCCTGCTGAAGACACCATCCGTCTGTTGTACCCCTGCTGAAGACACCATCCTTCTGCTGTACCCCTGCTGAAGACACCATCCGTCTGCTGTACCCCTGCTGAAGACACCATCCGTCTGCTGCTCTTATCGAGCATAATAACGTGACTGCGGCCGGTATGACACAAGAGGCGTGTATGTCCGAGGACGTGGCTGGGCCAGCCCGTGTGTTGGACCTCTGGCATACACCTGCTCGGTCTCCACCCTCCACAGCAGCGCCACATTAACAAGATCACTCCACCATTATCTTTCTTCAACATAGACATCACAGGAGGTCCTTACACTAACCACAGACGACATGACCCCTATCTGCCCTGTTACCATTCCTCTCCCCAGTTACAACCCCTTCTCACCCCTGTTACAACCTCTTCTCCAACCCTCTAAACAACCCCGACCTCCTCGCCTTTCTTCCAACCCTCTGCCCACCTCTTTCTTACTCTACTCCTCCACCCCAAGCTTCACACAACCCGTGTCCCCCACCCTAAGCTTCACACAACAACCTCACTCCTGCACCCCACAACCTCTTCCTCACAACCTCCAGTGCAGACAATGCTCACACCTTCACACCTCTGGAGCGGGCTAGCGGCTCCAAAAAAAAAAAAGAAAAAAAAAAACCTGCAGGAACAGCCTGGCGGGTCAACAGGTGTGGGAGGTGCGGCAGCAGAGGCAGTTGGCCCATCAGAATGCCAGGCAGCTCTATTACACGGCTATTAACGACCGCGACACTGTTTCTCTATTATACTGGGCGCCGCGCGGCCGGCCGTAAGAGCAACCACGCCGCGCCCAGCCGGCAGACGCGCCGGTGAACATGTCGTACGGTGCGGCTTCCTCACCTGCGTGACGTTAAACAGACACATTATTATCAATAACGCGGGGCGTCAAGCTGCGCTGGCATGAGTAATGCTCTCGTGGCTGGTGAAGGAACAACAACAACAACAACAACACTGGAGACACACTGAAGGCGACTGGGCCTTCCACGTCTGGGGACCATACTAGCCCCCAGCCCCCCCTCCCCCTGGCTCATTAGCATATGCGAACCATTCCCCCCTGCCCCTCCCCCTCTAGCTTGGGTCTAGAGAGCTAGTTAATATATCCTAGATGCGTTGGCCTCGCCGACACAATGATAAAGAAGTCGCCAGCACACATACTACTGACTCAAACAGCGTTACCCAATTAGTAACTCCCCATAAATTCTCACTTGCAAAAAACCCAGCTCATTAATTTGATGATTATCGTCAGGCCAGGACTCGCTGTGACGGTGGTGCTCGTGTGTGTGTGTGTGTGTTACTCTGGCCTGCTCTCCCGGCCAGCCAGCCAGGCAGACAGACAGCCACACAACTCTCACTCAGCGTGAGAGAGAGAGCCCCCTCCCCTCCCGTCAGGCCATGTCAGTTATCATATGAAGAAGAAATGGAATCGTTTGTCTTCTCGAGTCTGGAGTAAGTGAGGAGTGAGGGCCCCTCACACCAGCAGTGCCTCCCTCCCTCCACCAGCCACAGTGTGAGTGCCCACAACGCCGCCATACTCCTGATATATACAGACCCGACGATTGTACACATGATAGTCAGGAGGAGGGGTCGAGTGGCCAGGGAGGGGAAGGGGGAGAGGGTTGAGTGGCCAGGGAGGGGAAGGGGGAGAGGGTTGAGTGGCCAGGGAGGGGAAGGGGGAGGGTTGAGTGGCCAGGGAGGGGAAGGAGGAGGGTTGAGTGGCCAGGGAGGGAAAGGGGGAGAGGGTTGAGTGGCCAGGGAGGGGAAGGAAGTAATTAAAGCTAATGAGGAGGATATCAACATGTTAGCCACCAGGAAAATACCTCGATTAAATGCGACTATGGTCTAATTATTGCGAGAGTGGAACACACACACACACACACACACACACACACACACACACACACACACACACAAGTAAGTCTGAACAAAACTCATACATATTTCCGTACACAGACAGTCGTGCGCAAACGACAGTATACATACAAACATATATACACATAAACGTGCTTGCAAAGAGAAGACTGCAGTCTCGTACACAAGTTACCATAGAGACCAGGTCACAAGTATGACCAGATCACAAGTATGACCAGATCACAAGTATGACCAGGTCACAAGTATGACCAACAAAAAGGTGACTTTATAGATGAAGGAGGAAGGACGTCAAAGACACGAAAGTGAAACGTTTGAGGAAGACCTGCGGTGTGATGTGGTGTGAGTGACCAATGGTGTCAGAATGGAACGCGTGGGGAAGGAGGCATGAGGAAGACCTGTGGTGTGAGTGATCAATGGTGTCAGGATGGAACGCGTAGGGGTGGAGACAGTCCCACGTAGAGGGGCCGACCTCGGAGTAGCGAAATGGTATGGACTTACGGAGAGAATGAGCGAAGAAAGACTGGCTATGAGGATTCATGTATCAGATGTGGAGCCAGTGGGAACGCGGGGGGTCGACATGTAACGATGAACTGAAGGAGGCTTCAGGATATCTGGGTTAGAACATTCGGAGGGTGAGAGGCAGGAGGCATTTGATAGAATGAATTGGATCATCGTGGTATATGGGGGGAGCATGCTGTCAATGGGTTGAACCAAGGCAGATGAAGCGGTGAAGGTAAACCACACAATAATGTATGAGGCTTGGCTGTGGTTCTGGCCTGTGGATTACATATGACAGCTAGATACTGATGTGTGAAGTCATTCTTGTATTGTTTCAGATGCTGCCTCGCTGAGGAGGAAGAGGAAATCAATATATATATATATATATATATATATATATATATATATATATATATATATATATATATATATATATATTGGTGTGGTAATACACGAAAGCGCTTATGATTCTCGTCTTTCTGTTTCCTAGTGGTGTTTCTGCATATATATATATATATATATATATATATATATATATATATATATATATATATATAGAGAGAGAGAGAGAGAGAGAGAGAGAGAGAGAGAGAGAGAGAGAGAGAGAGAGAGAGCAGCAGGGGTGCCTGATATATTCATGGTTGGAGCTGTGGTGAGGTACACTCAGAGCGGAAGCTCGTGTGTATGATGAGCAACAGTTGATAACACGACACATTGTGTTGATCCAGAGTATAATTGTTCATGAAGGTTATCAGATCATTACATCTCCCGGCTGGACATCAACAGCTTAATGATGACTCTCACCAAGGAATGTTCCAACCATGGTTTGTTGCGGCTGCGTCTAGTGTTGTGGCGGGAAGCGATGGTCCCTCCCTCCCTCAGGATGTGGAGATTTCAGTGATGTTGGCAGTAGTGATCTTGGGAGAAGACTCGAGACAACTATACCAGACATGGCAGTAAAGATGTGATAACTTTACCTCTCACATACATCTGATTCTCTCTCTCTCTCTCTCTCTCTCTCTCTCTCTCTCTCTCTCTCTCTCTCTCTCTCTCTCTCCTCCCCGGAACTTAAACTGGTTTTGCATTAATGATGGGGGGAGGTAGTGGAAGGTGTGGGGGGGGGGGGGGACGAGGGTAAAAACTGATATTGTGTCGTGGGAGCTGCCATTCGTTTGTCTTCGTCTGTTACTAAAACTGTGTCCCGCCTCCGAAAACAACAGTCTGGTTGATCAAGGCTCTTTCCCCACACACACACACACACACACACACCCACACACCTGACACCCGTTGCGTAAGTACACTGAGTATTTTGTTAGAGACGAAACGTTCACTGTGTGTCCGTAATGTACGAATACTAAAACATCTTTCGTCATACGTTACTTCATAGTAGTTGTAGTAGTTGTGACTAGAATAGAAATAAAGTAGTTATTAGCAGTGTCGTTTAGGGGTTGAAACCCAAGAACTAGGGTCGATTCGATTGTGTCATACGACTCACTACCCCGCTTGGGTTCCGATCGTACTCAGTGCTACAATTGTAAAGGTCCGGATCGTACTCAGTGCTCCAGGTGTGAAGCTCCGGATCGTACTCAGTGCTCCAGGTGTGAAGCTCCGGATCGTACTCAGTGCTCCAGGTATGAAGCATGGGATCGTACTCAGTGCTCCAGGTGTGAAGCTCCGGATCGTACTCAGTGCTCCAGGTGTGAAGCATGGGATCCTACTCAGTGCTCCAGGTGTGAGGCTTCGCATCCTGCTCTGCAGTTTAGATATGAAGTTTCGGATCTTCGTCGGCGCACTAGGTGTGAAGCCTCGGATCCCATTATGTGCGAGAGTGTGAAGCTTTGGATACTACCACATCGCATCACATGTCCACATCTTCCCAAAATCTCATAGATAAAGAATCGAGCGCTTTGAGTCTTGATGTCATGGCATCTGAAGCACCAGTAACCGAGGATATCACGAGGCACGTAGCCATGTCTCCACGACGCCCATACCTCACACGATAACAACTCCCACAATAACACACAAATAAGAAAAAGGATCAGACCAACCCCGTCATGAGGAGTCGTTTCCGGTTATTAACCGCTCATGGTAAGTCTTGTGTTACTTTGTAAGGATTATCGCTGGTCTGCTTCCCTCACTCTGAAAGTACATACGTGTTTTGTTTATATATATATATATATATATATATATATATATATATATATATATATATATATATATATATAGTGCGGGAGGCAGGAAGCGTGAGAGTAAGAGTGAGGCTAGTAATGGTGTGTGCGTGAGTATGTTTTCCGCAGAGAGCGGTCTGCCACCTTAGGAGGAAGAGCTGGGTGAACGCACGCACCTTACCTCCTCCTCGTCTGCCTCCATTAGCCCGCACTCTTGCTACTCGCACTAGAATTATCAGCAGTTATCACTTAATAACCCGTGTCGGAGCTGCCAGGGGTATCATTACCTCTCTTGCTAATAATTGGTATAAAATTTACTGCGGAATAACTGGATTTGTGGGAGATGGCTATCTCTTGTAAATAAAATGGTCCTTTGATCATTACCCTTCAACCATCTCCTACCCTTATGACCGAATCACTCTTTGTGTTTATATATATATATATATATATATATATATATATATATATATATATATATATATATATATATCCGATGTAGTTCATGGGGTTTTGCACAATTTTTTCTTTTCTAAACTTCCTTCCTTTGTTTTTTCTGTCTCTGTTCACTAATGCATATCTTCCTCTGGTCGATCAATTGCTGGAGTTATTGAGAAAGGAACTTCCTAGCGAGGTGGTGTCCCTCAGGGTTCCCTCCTGTCGCTCACGATCTTTCTATTTCCATGACTGGTCTTCCTCCTCCACCACCTGACCCAGCTCTCCAGCGAATACTGAGCGATGGATGGAAAGTTTTGTTGCTGGTTTGAAATTTGTCGAAGTGTGAGTGTGGAAGGTGTGTCTGCTGTCACCACCACGGTAACTATACCTCCACATCTTCGCCAAGAAAAATGCAGGAATTTTAGACATAATTTTCGTAGACTTACTAACAAAATACAAGCACGACTCATAAGACTAATTTACTACAATTACTACTACTACTAGTAATAATGATGATAATAATAATAATAATAATAATAATAATAATAATAATAAAATGATATTGATAATAATAAGGATAATAATTATTTTTTGTCATACTATTAACCATTTCCCGCGGTAGCGAGGTAGCGTTGAAAAAAAAGAGGACTGAGCCTTTGAGGGAATATCCTCACTTGGCCCCCTCCTCTGTTCCTTCTTATGGAAAATCAAAAACGAGAGGGGAGGATTCACCCCTCCCTCCCACTCCCTCCCCTTTTAGTCGCCTTCTACGACACGCAGGGAATACGTGTTGGACTGAAAGTAAACTGCTGTGTATACTTTCGTGGTTTACATGTAGACCATGCAAGTATGGCAGTGTAGTTTCCATGTACGTTTTCAAGCAACACTGTTATAACTTTAAAACTATGGTGCAGATATCGAGTTTACAGAACATATTATCATTGTCAGTAGTAGTAGTAGTAGTAGTAGTAGTAGTAGTATCATTAGTAGTAGTGGTAGTATTTCTGCCATGACGAGGAGGGAAATATACAGTTTTTGCTCTGTGTTATCTTATTCATTATCTCTTCATGAGGGAAGAACCCGCCTCCTCTCCTTCATTTCTGGCTGGACTCACTTGAGATTTGGTGGGTATACGTCTTGGGTCACTACATCCACACATTCTTCATCACTTTTGTACCATTTATATTTTATATCCATTTTCATCTCTCTCTCTCTCTCTCTCTCTCTCTCTCTCTCTCTCTCTCTCTCTCTCTCTCTCTCTCTCTCTCTCTCTCTCACACACACACACACACACACGCGCGCGCGCGCGCGCAGAAAATACACATGTGTGCAAGCACACCTGTGAACCCGCCACACACCTATAACCTCAACACAACCCACAACCTCAGGATAACCCTGGACACAACCCACAACCTCAGGATAACCCTGGACACAACCCACAACCTCAGGATAACCCTGGACACAACCCACAACCTCAGGATAACCCTGGACACAACCCACAACCTCAGGATAACCCTGGACACAACCCACAAGCATCACATTTACCATGTTATCGTTGTTCCCACAACCCCAAGTTGATCATCTGACTCACAGTGTTGTCACAACACTACTGCAGTACAGTACCTGGTGTACTTTATATATATATATATATATATATATATATATATATATATATATATATATATAATATATATATATATATATTCATAATGAAAACCTAAGAGAGTTGTCATGTCTATTATTTCCTGATAAGTCTTCAGTCAAGCGTCTCGCACATCTGCATACACATACCTGAGGACGGCAGCAACCTCCCCCACACCGGAAGATGGCCAGAAAAAATTCCTCCAATAATTCATCTATTAAATTATACAGAAGACATCACTTAACATCTCTTGTTTTATTAAATTATACAGAAGACATCACTTAACATCTCTTGTTTTATTATATTATACAGAAGACATCACTTAACATCTCTTGTTTTATTTTCATTTTCCGCTGATGGTTACTTGACGTTTGGAGTACTGAAGTACGACCTTTCAGCACGACGGTACGATGGCCTACTGTAATTACGTTGTCACATCCACCTGCCGTACCGACGTGTCAGAGTCGTAGCGTCACGTTCAAGGGTCGTAACGTCACGTTCAAGGGTCGTAGCGTCACGTTCAAGGATCGTAGCGTCACATTCAAGGGTCGTAACGTCACGTTCAAGGGTCGTAGCGTCACGTTCAAGGATCGTAGCGTCACGTTCAAGGGTCGTAACGTCACGTTCAAGGGTCGTAGCGTCACGTTCAAGGATCGTAGCGTCACATTCAAGGGTCGTAACGTCACGTTCAAGGGTCGTAGCGTCACATTCAAGGGTCGTAGCGTCACGTTCAAGGATCGTAGCGTCACATTCAAGGGTCGTAACGTCACGTTCAAGGGTCGTAGCGTCACCAGGCTGGAGGTGTGATCATGGTCCAGAAGCTGCTTCTGGCTTAACATGTCATTGTACCAGCACATTACCCCTTACCCGTCCCGTCTATCCGAAGGCAGTACCTACTGTACGTACCTTATCCAGTAAGCAGAGTGTCCCAGTTATGGAGAGGTAGGGTTGGACTGCATGGCGGGGAGTGAGTTTGGGTGATCCCGGGACCGGGATATGGAGGAGACGCTTTGGGTTGGAGGTTTGGAGTAGCCGGACTCAGGTTAAGGTTAGAGGAATGGGTTAAAGGTGATGCTTGGGGTTGGTGAAGGATTGGTCTGGGGTTGATGATTAGGGTTGGTGGAGGAGTGTGGTTGGAAAGAGGGCAAGAACTATACGACAGCGGGACGGTGGTGGAAATGGTGGTAATTCTGAAGGTGTTGTCAGGATCATCCTGCAGTGTTGGTGTCAGAGTGAGGTGAGAGTAGCGAGCATCGTGCATAGTGTTGTGGGAGTGTTGTCACGGTGGCAGGCAGCAGCTAGTGTTGTGAGGATGGAATGAACGAGTAAGCTGTGAACACTGCCAGTTCACGCCCACCACCGCCTGGCCACCTTCTAAATATCTAAATTTCGTCTTCAACATGAACACTGAACTTGATTGTTTAAGACATTTGTCCTGTCGAGGACGGGACGATAGTCAAGTATTGGATCATATATACATACACATAATCCATATGCTGATGAGAGTATATTTATGATGCTCGCATATATATATATATATATATATATATATATATATATATATATATATATATATATATAGATAGATAGATAGATAGATAGATAGATAGATAGATATCCTTGTAAAGGCCTTTGTATTGAGTTAGTTGTGATGTGCTCCCGCATGTGTTGTCTGATGTTATCTGTCTGTGTTGGGTTATAAATCTTCACGTAATATTTCTCCGTCGTGTTGGTGCCTCACTGAACACCCCGGGGAACACAAGTGATGCTAACCTGTGTTGTTGTAGTGATGATGGACGTCATGGCGAGGTCATCCTGTGTGTACCGTTCTTGTAATGGACGGGTCGGCTGGCGGTTTTTTGTTTATTCACTTCAGATTTTTTTTTCTGTTCTGAAGTAAAAATTCATCAAATTTATTCTCAGTATCGACTACCGTGAGACCATTACGGAACCTGGAAACCTTCAGTATCAACCAAGTGTTCAGAAGGTGGCGCGGGTGACGTCTTCACTGCCCTCCTCGCTGTCTTAGGACGGCAATAAATCAAGCCTTAAAAGCGCTTAGTTCCGGCCGAGTGGCCTCTCCGTGGTGTACCGTCAGCCCGGCCCAGGGACGCGTCATCATCCCCCATTAGCGCCAGTGTCACCAAGACGACGTCATGACTGCCGCCCCGCCCGCCACCCGCGGCTACTTCCCGCCACGGCTGGCTAATCTCACGGGACAATCTGGCCAACACGAGTTTTTACTTCTCGCATAATTATTCTGCATCAAGACACTACAGCTGACTCGAAGACACACAACTAACACCAGAGAATGAGTGGTCCGTTTTGTGTATCTGTTGCTGCGTCTAGTGAGGGAGAAGTGGGTAGTTATCGGGGCCAAATCTGCCTCCCGCGGTCTGTGACAAGCACAGCTGGCTGGCGGGAACGCCGAACCCGCGGACCCCGCCCGACCTAATGGACCACGGTCGCCACGCACACATTCCCCCTTTTCCTCCATTTAAGAGATGATGAGAGTCACATAATTATCTGGTTGATTATGGCCCCGCATCACCAGGGGGTCCAAATTTTCTGTAAGCTTCATATATTGGTCCATCAGAGTCTGGCGACCTGACTGGCTAAGTCAGGCGGGTCCTGCCCAGTCCCACAAGGCGAGAATCCGGTAATTATTGAATCACGTCGTAATTTCTGCAATACCTCCGTCAACAAACAATTCTCATGATCAAAGTGTCGCGTGTCCAAGTGGAATTCTCAAAATAATTTTACTTTTATTTACAAATTATCTCTGGTTAGTGAGTCATTTTACCAACAATTAATTTTCACAAGATGAATCACAGACCACCAGAGCGAGGTTCATGACCTACCCACACCACTTGACCTTACGACCTCCGCACCACCACTCTTAAGGTGTTATGGCCTGCCATTTGACCCAGTGGCAAGATCAAAGTCCAAGCCATCATACGCCAGGGTCGTCCCGTTGTGATGAAGGGTCGTACTATTTTCATCAAGGGTCGTACCGTTGTGATCAAGGGTCGTACAGTTGTGATCAAGGGTCGTACAGTTGTGATCAAGGGTCGTCCCGTTGTGATGAAGGGTCGTACTATTTTCATCAAGGGTCGTACCGTTGTGATCAAGGGTCGTACAGTTGTGATCAAGGGTCGTCCCGTTGTGATGAAGGGTCGTACTATTTTCATCAAGGGTCGTGCTCGAGGGGTCAAGACAGATCTTGCGTGTCCTGCTGGTCCATATCGTCATCCACATGAGGTGCCCCACACCCTACCTGGCCTGGCCTGGCCGGCCCCGCCTCTTGACGTTACAGTAAACATTACACGAAGGTTTCCTCCGCCTCGCCACATAAATCATGCCGCTATAACTTGTTATTATAACCTTACGTCACACTACAGTATGTTGTGATCTCAGGAGACGTCATTTCCTCGCTGTGTGCGATACATTTCACGCTACCGTAAGTTGTGGCCAGTATACAGACGTGTAAGTTATGACCAGTGTACAGACGTGTAAGTTATGGCCAGTATACAGACGTGTGAGTTATGACCAGTATACAGACGTGTAAGTTATGGCCAGTATACAGACGTGTAAGTTATGGCCGGTACACAAACGTATATCTTAAGGTTGTAACTATATAGTTACCACGTCTTGAAATCGTGGGATTGGTTTCATCTCTTCCATCAACCTATTTAGAACCTCATTTTTTGGGGTATATATATATATATATATATATATATATATATATATATATATATATATATATATATATATACAGAGAGAGAGAGAGAGAGAGAGAGAGAGAGAGAGAGAGAGAGAGAGAGAGACGTTCGTCATTGTAACCTCATCATAGTGCAAGAGTGAACAGAAGATGTGAACATCATCATCCACCTTCACAGATCCTACAACATTCCGTCCGACCATTTTAAGAGACAATAAAACAGTACAAGATCTGTTTACCTCCCTGACCTCCGCAGACTCTTCCTCGAGGTCTGGGGCGCCAGCGTCTGGACGCACCTTAAGGTCGTCAGCGTAGGTGAACGCTGGCTGCAAGTTATCGTCTCAGCCCCGGAATGTACGGCTAACCGTGCGTGTCCGGGAGTTGACTGGTCGAATGGCTAAACAGAAGTTACTTTTGCCCAGCATCCTGGTATATGGAAGGGGGTTCAGGGGCGGTCTAGGGGATGAGTTCCTGGGACGAATATATATATATATATATATATATATATATATATATATATATATATATATATATATATATATATAAGTTTTTCATAAATATTCTCCATTTCCCCGCGTTAGTGAGGTAGCGTCCAGAACAGAGGACTGAGCTTTAGAGGAAAAACTCCTCGCTTGGCCTCCTTCTCTGTTCTTTCTTTTGGAAAAGTAAAAACAGGAGGGGAGGATTTCCAGACCCTCGCTCCTACCCGTTGTAGTTGCCTTCTAAGACACTCAGGGAATACGTGGGGCGTATATATTGATGATAGTAGAAAATAGTATTGTTATTTTTAGGCTTTTACAGATTTCAGGTAGTGAACTCTGTCTAATAGTAATAACTGTAACTACAACGCAACCCTAATAGCAGACCAAACAACAGCTACCTGACAGTTAGCAGGAGAATTTCTAGTTTTCTTCCCGCCATCAGTCGCTCTACGTTAAATCCCTTGGGTATGATACAGTGGCTTTTGACCTGACACTGATGGGTCAGGTCAGAGGCCATCATACCCACGGGCAGTAGCACTTGGTGAGGGATCATGCCCACCTCCCACCTACACTCGCTCATATAGTGGAGGACGTCTTGTGAGTAAGACAGTAGCAAGCTAACTCACTCACACACAATAATCAGACAAGTCCTAGCGACAGTACTCCCAGGAGCTACACCCAGGAGCATAAGCCAGCTGTCAGCAGTAGCGCCAGTGTAACAACCCACAACCATAACTAGGAGAGAGCAGTACTTGTAACAGTAGCCATAACACCAGAAGCTCCGGAAGACGCCATCATACATAGGAGCATCACCCTGGCTCCGAACGATATAGCAAGTCTGTTTGAGTTTCCTCCTGTAATAAAGTGAGAACAGCGTCCAGCTGGCCAGGACGTGGCTCATGAGGGCCTCGGTGACACGCCTTGACACCTGCTACGTACGAGTCTTCACGGGTCGGGGCCAAGACTTGTCGAGGCTGTGAAATTAGCGTCTTCGTATCTAAGACGCACATCGTCTGACTCCCTCCCTCCTGCGCCTCCCTCCCTCCTGCGCCTCCTTCGCCTCCTTCCCTCCCTTCCTCCTGCGCCTCCTTCTCTCCCTCCCTCCTTCGCCTCCTTCCCTCCCTTCCTCCTGCGCCTCCACAACGTAGCGGCAGTAAAACCAGGAGGGTCCTCACAAGGCCACCGACATCAGGTCATGCAGTCGTTATCACATACTCGAGATGCCAGGGTAATGGTGCCTGCCTGGGCTACCCTTTTGTACTGTGAGGGAGGAGAGGTTTTACTACACACACACACACACACACACACACACACACACACACACACACCGGGGGAGGCGCTGAACTACAGACCGGCCTGCCTGACGACTGGAGGTCTGTTATTTATTGGAAAAGATAATCGGAAAGCAAATGGATGACATCCTGAAGGGGAGAAACTACCCATGTGGAAGACTGCGCCATATCCGGGAAAGGAGGTCAAACGCTTCGGTTCTCATGGAGTTGAGGAGAGAGGAAGCTCCCTGTTACTGGACCGCCAGAAACCATTGTACCACACAGAAGACCGGTAAAGAAACTGGATCTTCAGGAAGGAATGAAACAGACTGTACTATTGTACTGTGACGGATCAAAGATCATAACATCATCTTTGTGGAAGGAAACAAAAATGGCACCTCAGGGAAACCTCTCCAAAATGGTTTGAGGTCATGAGCGGCGTACCACAGGGATCTGTTGTGGGACCTTCTCTGTTTTATCTTTGTAAGGGACGTGTCAGGAGGATTGGACTCGAACCTGGATGTGATTACAGATGATGCCAAGGTCACGAGGGAAATGAAAACCAAAACTCTTACATCAACCAACAATGAAACCTGTATAAACTCCAGAGTTAGTATCATACACGGTGGATGATATTCAATCCAAGTCAATGGAATACGACGAATGAAGGTCTCGATGTGGGTATGATCTCGCAGGAACCTGATCACAAGGGAAACTTGAGAGTCGAGATCGTCGCTGACGTGTCGTCTGAACTCCACATTCACGAGACCAGTGAAGGAGACATGATAAACATGAAGGTAGAGTAGCAGCATCAGGGGTGTGTGCGGGGAAGGAAGCCTCCAGCACCCTGCTCGTGTCCGACAGTCGGCCACAACTACAATAGCCTTCGTGAGTTTGGTCACCACACATAAAGATGAACAGATAACCTAGAGAAAGTCAAGAGGAGAGCACGGAAGATGGAACACAGGACATAACATGAAATTATGCGAGGAAATTGATAAAAGAGATGGAGAGAAATACTTGTTCCAGTAAGTGTTTTAAAAAGTTGTATGATTGTAGAGAAAGTTCAGATAGATAATTACGAGTGCACACACACACACACACACACACACACACACACACACACACACACACACACACACACACACATACGGAGCCAACCTATCAGAGGACATGGTTGACCTGAGTGGCAGCAACCAACCTCCTGAGCCATCCTGTGACTCAGACCCTGACTCTCCCTCCCTCCCTCCCTTCCTCCCTGCCTGCCACAGAGGTGATCCTTAACTTGCCGATAACACTGTGTTATCTTAACCCGATCCTTCCATCCGTCTGGCCCACGGAGAGACCCCATGTCCCCCCCCCCCCACACACACACACACACACACACACAGGGTCAGCCAAGCATTCTTTGGGAAATGGCGTGAGTCAAGGCGACGGTTGTCGTCAGAGATCCGAGTGTTTGTTACTATCATAAATCGTATTGACTCATCATGAGGGTGGTTGACCTGTAACAGCCTCCCGCTCACCACGGGAAACCTCATGATGAACCGCTTATTTACGAGTGCGTCAGGTCCTGAGCGGGGTGCGTCAGGTCCTGAGCGGGGTGGGGCCAGGTCCTGAGCGGGGTGGGGCCAGGTCCTGAGCGGGGTGGGGCCAGGTCCTGAGCGGGGTGGGGCCAGGTCCTGAGCGGGGTGGGGCCAGGTCCTGAGCGGGGTGGGGCCAGGTCCTGAGCGGGGTGGGGCCAGGTCCTGAGCGTAACACTAACGACCGTTCACGACCACCAGGATGGTTGACAGGCGGGCGGCCCAGTGGATGGGTGTGTGGGTGGAGCTCTCCTTCCTCCGGTGTAACCTGAGCCTCGTGCATAGGGTAACTCCACATACCTCCTCGTCACAGTAACTCCACATCCTCCTCGTCACAGTAACTCCTCATACCTCCTCGTCACAGTAACTCCTCATACCTCCTCGTCACAGTAACTCCTCATACCTCCTCGTCACAGTAACTCCACATCCTCCTCGTCACAGTGTAGGTTATATATTTATTTACCATATTAAGAGTAATAATCACATCGTAAGTTTTTCATGATCAATCAAGTTACCGTCAGTGTTGCAAGTTCTAAGGCAATATCTTGAAAATGATGGAGAAAATGAGCGATTACTATTACTGGTAACACTGTGACTGGCAGCGCTTGTGAACATTAAGGACGGCTGGAGCACAACATGTTGGACCTGTCAGGTGCGGTGACTTCCAATACTGACGCTGTTCTCCTCCGTTCATTAACATGGAACCGATGACCAATCATGTCAGTCTACAATCCTCTCCAAGGATTGGTCGTGGATTGCGATTAGTTGTTGGGACGATTCCCGCGCTCTGGATTCGCACCCATGCGGGCCCGACCCCAGGCAGACCCATGATGACTGTGTGTGTGTGTGTGTGTGTGTGTGTGTGTGTGTGCCGTGGGTGACACAGTAGTCAGGACACCACAGTGCCACAGCAGGAGGTGTGGTAGTGTCCCCGCAACACTCATCCTCGAGGACAACTTCGTCAATATTCCTTGAGTGTAATGATCACCCGCATGACGTCACACTAGGATCATGCGTGGGTGCCTGCGTGCGTGCGTGCGTGCGTGCCTCTGTGTTTGTCTAGGTCTCTTTAGCTCAGCTGTGTGCCTCGTGACAGCCGCACACAGGAAAAATCAAGAAGCGTTACCCGTGCCACTGGTGGCCGGGCGCCCGCCACACTTCCTTCTGCCACGACCTCCCTTCCCTTCTTCAGGAGACGTGGTTCCCTCCTGGGCTTGGAAGCACTTGTGTTTCCTCTGCGTTTCAGATATAATCTTTTTAGTCCAGGTGTGGATGTGACGCTGTTGTAAACCTCACACAACTGGACCTGAGGTAACGTCTTTATTCACGCCATTCCCTACATTAGAAATACAACCTTAACATCGTCTCACCCCCCCCCCCCCCTTCTCTCTTTCTGACCCTTGATGGCGTACCGTTCTTCCTCTCTCCGTCATACAGATATTACCTCGAGTGTCCACTCTCGGGAGGTGGCTGGTTGCACACGCTGGCTGGGGCACTCAGCACCCGCCAGGTCGTCACGTCTCCCAGACCGAGCCATGGGCGATTCCTGGGAGGTGTTCACCTTCTCTTGTGTTTCCAGATTCCTGGCGTCCGTCGTCCTGGAAGACTGACGTAAGATGCGTGCATGAACAGCCGGGCTCAACCGTGCATGATCATACCATCAGAAACACATCCACACTAGACACTCAACACCTTGACGTGGCAGTAACAACCCTGATGTAACACAACTGTATAGACGTAGGTGTTACCGGACTCCGCCCGAACCTCTGGCGCGGCTGTATCATCGCTACTGGACGTAGAGGAGTACTGAGTACTGTCTCCTTGTTGCACCTTCTCTCTCGTGAGGAGTCGTTCATTTTCAACGTTCGTTTATTCTTACAGAAACATGAAACAACACAAGAATATTTCCTGCTTATCAAACTAGCCAATGACGTCATGTTCTGCACAAACCGATAACGTCATAATCTATAGATGTATAGGTCTTGTCTGAACCAGTTATGACGTCAGATGTGTCGTAACGAGCAGTCACCTTTGTCACACATGATGTAAGATAGTGGTAAACCTTCATGGCGTGTTCTGAAGAACTATTATCCATTACAAAATGGTGGGAATAGCTGGCTGTGCGTGTCTCGTACGCCCTTCTTCATGTGTGTGTGTGTGTGTATGTGTGTGTGTGTGTGTGTGTGTGTGTGTGTCACTTTGTTTATTGACTGTATTTCGAGAAGGAATTATTTCAGGAACTTCCGTCCCAGCGGAGGTTTGGCCTTGACACGTCCAACTCTGTCGCATTTTTAGATCCAAAGTTGGGAGGTCAGGAGGAGGGTTAGGGAGCCTGGAGGTCAGGAGGAGGGTTAGGGAGCCTGGAGGTCAGGAGGAGGGTTAGGGAGCCTGAAGGTCAGGAGGAGGGTTAGGGAGCCTGGAGGTCAGGAGGAGGGTTAGGGAGCCTGGAGGTCAGGAGGAGGGTTAGGGAGCCTGGAGGTCAGGAGGAGGGTTAGGGAGCCTGGAGGTCAGGAGGAGGGTTAGGGAGCCTGGAGGTCAGGAGGAGGGTTAGGGAGCCTGGAGGTCAGGAGGAGGGTTAGGGAGCCTGTAGATCCAGCTGTTGACAGAGGAAGGAAAATAGAGCCTTATTATTCATCATTGTCTCCGTGTATGATCGTGTCTCACAACCCACATGATATTGTCTGTGTCAAGTCACAGGTGAAGATCAATAGGACGATCAGGAATGGTGGTGTGGGTGAGCAAATTGCCAGTCTTCAGTCAGCACGTCTGTAGGTGGGGTTCATCCTCGGCTGTGAAGACCACTTCATTCATCAACGTACATGTCGTTTGTTTACGATAATAATCCGTCAATATCTACCACCTTTATATAAAAAAAATTTAATTGTTTATAAGTTCGACCCAGTACAATCACAGGTCAGGTGTAGTTAACAAGAAGTCTAATGAAATAGGGATTGAGGATTGACGTGCGTCAGGAACCCACACGTGCCCCAGCCTCTCCAATAAAGCAGTTTATTCCCGTACCAAGAATCCAGTGAAGGTTTCCAGAATATATAGTACACGTGGTAAGATCTCTCACAATACCTGGCGAAAAGCAGTGCAAAATGTTTTTATCTTACGATACATTACGGACGACGGTGTATACGTTGCTCTGGTCGAGGGTCGTACCTGGACCAGCGGCTCACGTGCTCTCACCTCCCCCGCCGTGTGTCACTGCAACACACAGTTGTCCCGGCAGCAGCAGTGGTCTGCCGGGGTTGAGATATTCAGTTGTAACATAATAAGGTTAGTCGTCCATTCCTGAACACAGGATGAACAGGGTTGGGGGACACGCCTTAGTGAGGTAGCGCCAGGAAGGAGCAGATGATGAAACTCGGCGTTCAAGGAAAAAATCTTCGCTTGGCTCCTTCCTGGGTTCCTGATTTCATCCAGTAATAATAAGGAGGAGAGACTTTGGGTGGGGTTGTCCCTCCCCCGCTCCTGTATTATCACAGGTAGAATGATAATGATGATGATCATTATTGTAATCATCAGATTTGTATCATTCGAGGATATCGACACTGCAGATTACGTTGATGAATAACATTCTCCAGTGTCTACACCAATTGGGTCAATACACTGCTAATCCCGTGTTATCGCGGGGAGGATCAAAGGGCGAGATGCACAGCCATTTTTAACGTGCGGAGCGTCCACGTGGGACTGGCCACTGATAAAATGTTTGTTTGCGTTTTGCGTGGAGCACACGTGGGGTGGGAGCCGGGGACCGCCCTGGCCAGAACCACTCTGTGTTCACTTCTCTGGTGGTTGGTGTAAACTAGGCCCAGTGTTCGTTATACCTGTCTTGTATGGTATACCTGTCTTGTATGGTATACCTGTCTTATGCTGGTGAGTGGGGTCTATATTTTGTGATGCAAGAAACAAATGACGCTGTTCTTACCCACATGTAAAATATTTAACATTACCTCACCAGGGTCGTCACCATCAGGTCCAGGTCCTGACCCTCACCAGGGTCGTCACCATCAGGTCCTGACCCTCACCAGGGTCGTCACCATCAGGTCCAGGTCCTGACCCTCACCAGGGTCGTCACCATCAGGTCCAGGTCCTGACCCTCACCAGGGTCGTCACCATCAGGTCCTGACCCTCACCAGGGTCGTCACCATCAGGTCCAGGTCCTGACCCTCACCAGGGTCGTGTCCAACACACGCCCTTACCTCAAATCGAGACACGTCAGCCGTTAATACTGACGTGGTCTCTTCCCGGCTAATGAGGACTAAGTGCTAATTAAGCTAATTGTCGCATGGCATATATTACACTAACATGACTTTTTTTTTTTATTGAATATTCCGTTAAGATTTTCAGTTTACGTTTGATTACATTTCGTTATAAAACAATGCAACTATTGTACATTTTCCTCCATCAATCTCTCGTACATCGTAAATCTTACTGTAGCAATATATATCTCATATAAGACGAACATTCGTATTGAACACTAGCATGAACAAGCCTTCAGATCTTATCGTTAGTTTAATGATTCTCTGAAAAGTTTTCCTCAGCGAAATGAAGAACACCAAAACAATACGTCTGGTGGTGACATGGCGACGCTTGAGTTCTGAAAGCTTTCGTAGATAGATAGATAGATAGATAATGTATATAATGTACAGAGATAGACGGTTAAGTAGAGGGTGTCGTAAGTTCCCAAACTACTTTTCCAGACAATGAAGCAGCAGTAATACATTATTACTGCAGGTATTCCCTGACATGTGCAACGTAGTCAGTTTATTAAGTTATCCTGCATCAGAAGGGCCTTCAGTATCACATCGTAGACGTTGCTTTTCGTTAAATGTATAAAGAAAAAATGTTCGATAACCGGAACGAAATCATTATTGATCTGATTTATTCCAAGTAAATTGTAGATAGGTAACGGGACTTTCCAACACAGTAATATTATGAGATGATTAATAATCAAAATGATACAATAATTGTAATAAAAGTAAAGAAAGGATAGTAATAGAAAATAATTGACACTAAATTACGTGTCTGCAGAAGACATAAATAATACCTTAGAGCGTTTGTCGTAAATAAACTTTAAAGGAATCTTAGTTAAATTCATATCCAGTTATTTCATAAATAAATTTAACCTGAACCTCCGCGGGGAAAAAAATTATTGTAAGACATATGTTGTGGTTATGATAAGAAGATTAATAACAGTCAGCCATGACTTGTGACCAGGTAATACGTCACAGTGTAATGATCAAATACAGTAGGAGAGTATTTACTGAGGGGGTCACAACTCTCTCTCTCTCTCTCTCTCTCTCTCTCTCTCTCTCTCTCTCTCTCTCTCTCTCTCTCTCTCTCTCCTGACTGTATTGTCCATATTTCAGACAGAACGCGTTTGTTTCACGCGAATGAAGTCCTTGTGTCTGTCCTCGTTTGAAACCTCAGTCTTTCCTATCTGGAGTATTACACTGTCTGCTGCACGGCAGGGGAGAGAGAGAGAGAGAGAGAGAGAGAGAGAGAGAGAGAGAGAGAGAGAGAGAGAGAGAGAGAGAGAAGCACCCCTGTCTGCTGGCCGGCAGGGGGGAGACAGCAGAGGCCGTGAGTGATGGTTCAGTTCAGCAGCAGATCAATATACCGCACCTTGTGAGAGGCGGGACACTTCAGCCAGCCAGGCAGGCAGGTCATGCACGGAGGAGGAAGGTGTCCTGCATCCGTGAGGTCTGCACGCTGGACAATTTACATGAGCATTACTGCCCGTCCCTCCTCCAGGCTACGTGGGTCCTACACCAACCCTTCCTCCAGTTGGCCACGCCACGCGGCGGCCACCACCTACAGGAGAAGCCAGTTCTGCAGCTGGAGGCTCCTGACGTAATGTTTGACCAGGTGCTCCTCCTCCTCCTCGCCAGGACATAATCCCTGGAGAACAGCTCCAGTTTCCGAGAATTTCTGGAAACTGGAACATGGTGAGCGGCGAGCCAGCGCAGCAACCACACCGAGGGTCGTCGTGAAGGCATTTGCTGGGAGGTCTGGCCTGGGCTGCGGGGGGTCATGACGAGAGAGAGAGAGAGAGAGAGAGAGAGAGAGAGAGAGAGAGAGAGAGACTATGGACAAGTGTTGAGGAGAGGAGATGGACGAACTAGGGGGGGAGGGGGGCAAAGGGAGTGGAGGCAGCGGTGTGTGTGTGTGTGTGTGCGTCGTGAGCCAGCTAGCAGAGGGAGAGCAGCAGCCTGGATCAGGTTAAGGACAAAGCTACACAATAAAGCCAACATGAGTCTGTACTGTGGCTGCAGGAGGCCGGCCTCCAGCACCCTGCTGGACCTGCTGGACGGACGATGTGTATTGATTACTGGTGTTGCCAGACCCCCCCCCCCCCGACACACCCCCACCCCAGCACCACGACCCCCACCTTACCCCAGGCCCACTCAACCACCACCTACCACTCAGTATTTTTTGGGAGAGGCAGTCGACTAGGCTGGCATTTACTGAATATATATATATATATATATATATATATATATATATATATATATTATCCCTGGGGATAGGGGAGAAAGAATGCTTCCCACGTATTCCCTGCGTGTCGTAGAAGGTAGCTAAAAGGGGAGGGAGCGGGGGGCTGGAAATCTTCCCCTGTCGTTTTTAATTTTCCAAAAGAAGGAACAGAGAAGGGTGCCAAGTTAGGATTTCCCTCAAAGGCTCAGTCCTCTGTTCTTAACGCTACCTCGCTAACGCGGGACATGGCGAATAGCATGAAGAAAAAAAAATTTTATATATATATATATATATATATATATATATATATATATATATATATATATATATATATATATATATATATAATTTGGTAGAGATTCCATTTTGAAGATGATTTTTTACCGATGGTGCTAAGCAGCATATCCCAAAGCTGTCTGTCCACAAAGCTGAAGCTTTAAGCTTACAGCAAACACTATCAAAGGTGTCAGGTTCTTAACATGCATTAATTAGGCTGTTAAAGAATGGGTCTAATATGTATGTATTCGATGATTATTCATTATTGTGTCCAGATGTCACCACTTAGCTACAAGAACTAATATTTTAATGCTACCAACTCAAATTTTTGTAGATGGGGTTCCTGTCTCTTGAATATAAAGTTATGACTCCTGAATTTATTAATCTATCTATCTATTTACTTTTTATTTATTGTTTATATGTTCGTATTAATCCGTGGTGTATGGATTAGCGTTCCTGACCGTGACGCCTTCACGGGCCGGCCATGGTCGAGCACATAGGCTCGAATCCTGGTTGCGGCAGTCGGTCCACAGTCAACCTAGCTGTTCTTATTCTTATACAGCACATGGACGTACGAGGGTGAATGAAGAACTTACCATTATCATTATGAAATGATTACGTTGATTCTTTGAAAGTTTCATTTCAAATCTTCTGATTATAATTTAAAAGATGGGTTGTTGGCAGGTTAGAGCGAGGAGTGTCACTGAGGGGAGG
The DNA here is from genome assembly GCF_036320965.1 of Panulirus ornatus. Taxonomy (NCBI): domain Eukaryota; kingdom Metazoa; phylum Arthropoda; class Malacostraca; order Decapoda; family Palinuridae; genus Panulirus; species Panulirus ornatus. The sequence continues at coordinate 1,584,312 of NC_092282.1, forward strand.
TTACGGATCTACAACAGTTGTGAAAAGAAAGTTTATAGAATTATTTCACAAAGATTCGCCATCATGGCTTATAGTCCCGTGACTTTATAAGTTTGTAGGCCATCGTCACCTGAATCACAACCTTCTTATACATATGACCAGGTGGTACACTGAACACTTATAACCTCTGTCAGTCGAGCAGTCACTTTTGTTATCGTACATACAATGATAACCCCAGCTGGTGCCCCTCTCCCTCCATGACAAGTCCAGCACCAGCCAGCCGCCCGTCCGGCCCTACATCACCACCTAACACACCTGGAATGTCTGGAATACACGACCTGTTGTGTTCAATATGAAGTAGACAATAACGATGTAAGGAAGAAAATATTCCAGATAATCTGAATCATACGTCAGTGTACACAGACGGGGAAATTATTTTTGAACGGAAACCATAATATACTGCGAGGTATAACGTAAATAATTGTAAGGTCACTTTTAAAGGAAGTTGAAATATATTTTTTTTACCTGTAGATAATAACGTTTTACATATTTATTTTGTGCTAGAAACAAAAACAAAATATAGTCGCAAATAACAATTAGCTTCTAACACTTTACATATTCCATAGAATCTATTACCCAGTCATTTAACCACATTTTCTGTTATCACTAAAACATAACCATATATATATATATATATATATATATATATATATATATATATATATATATATATATATATATATATATATATGGCTAAATTTACGGTAGAAAAATAGTGTTGTCCACCAGAATCCTGGCGTGTCTGTAGCCAGGTGTCAGGTGAGGGATGTGGCTTCCTCCAGCTTGGTGTACACGACGGATTTCCACCATGTGGTGACAACACCAGACGTACGGACGTAGGTCGTCATCAAGCAACGCTTCCAGTATTTTCATGTCTGACGCCGCCGGCCCAGGGCGACCCAACTCCGCACGACGGAGCCGACTCCGCCTGACCTCTGACCTGGCCTAGGAAGGTGTCAGTACTCAGCGTGAGGTCACACTAGGGTAGCCGTTGTGACACCACGAGATAAACAAGTGCTGCGGAGTTCAGTAAAAATTCTAACTTCGCGAATCATGTTTACAAAAATAGTGGCCAAGTTACATCAGGTTGCCAGCCTAATATTCCAGATTTGCTGTTATTCGTAAAGTGAGATTAGTAATAAGAATATAGACGGTAGTGATGCTATAATTATGCATTTATAGATTTGTGTGTGTTGTTGAGGTTAGCAAGTGTCACAGCAGTTGTGTTGAGGGTGTGGTAGACAGTTTCAGTCCGGGAAGACAACTTCAAGGTGTGTATCCAGGGCATCAGTCACGTGCACACGTCCTCAGCTGGTCTGGCCTGGAGTGAGTCTCGTCGTGTGTTGTGCGAGTCTCGGGAGTAGGAGGAGGAGGTGCGCTGGTCAGCGTGGCACACGCTCCTGATGGTCAAGTGTTCGTCTGTAACTAACGTGACGTGTTGTAGGTTGTGGGTCCTACTGCTCTTCCCACGGTAACAGTGTTGTCATAACCGGGTGTTAGTGTTATCATAATGGTCTCATACTAATTTTCCATTTTCTTGTCTTAATTTTTCCTGAACACGTTCAAACACGGCAGACATGTTAAGCCCGTGAGCATATGTGGTGGACACCACGCGGAGGTCATCCCCGAGATCATGTGTTTCTCTGTTGTTAACTGGAAGGTTAAGGAGGCACGTCACCCTAGGACTGAGGTGCGTCTCTCGCCCGCTGTGTGATATCCAGGATGGAGTCATGAAGTTGGATTTAATGGTTGTCCACGACTAAGTGGTCATCAGGCCAGATTCCTTCCTGTCATCTTGTATACGTCCTAACTTGAGGAGGAGGTTGATACTTCACGACACATTACTCCTCACACTCACAATACACAAACTGACACGTACAGGTCAAGTTTTGTCGTGGTTGGTTTGTGATTTATGGTCATCGCTCGCATTAGCATCAAACCGTCGGGGGAGAAAACGAATCATTCCCTGTGTGAGAGTTGTCGACGTAATGACTACGGACAGACAGACAGACAGAGTCAGGAGGAAACATACACTCTACGTGTGTGTGTGTGTGTGTGTGTGTGTCTGTGTGTGTGTCTCATGATATCAGCCACAACAATATACTGGAACTGTGTCATGAGGTGGCGGAGTCTTGGTCACGGGTCATCTTGTGGTCAGTGGCCACAGAACCCAACCTAACCAGGCAAAGAAAATATTGAAGGTTTTAGTTTAGTAGACGACCAGCAACGGATGATAACTGTGACATACAACAGTGTTGCTACAACCCTCAGTGGTCACGTAAGGCCGTGGAAGGAACGCGTTATCCACCTGAAGCTTCCAATATATATTGTAGGAACTTGTAAACTGTATCTACGTCGGGGCTTCCCATGTGGACAAGACACTGGAATGTTCCCTTCCTTCGTCAGGAAAGAAAAGAAGTCTTTGTGGAAATAATACTAAATTACTGATGGGTATGGTTATGATTCACTGATGGGTATGGTTATGATTCACACGTAGTGTTGATAGTATTGTTGCCATGTTGTGTATATGATCACTATACACAGAACTGTGTTCAGTAGCCGTAATCACAATATGTATGATGGTATGAATTAGATTATAATCTTCGGAACATGAGTGACCGATTGAGGTTTGCCTTTTTATACATACATACATACATACATACATACATACATTTAAAGTCACACTGAGGTAATGGGTAGTAGACGATTATTGGCCTTAAAGGGTTTGACCTCCTGAGGAGAGTGATATTTCCAGGTTTCTCTCCAGTTACCAGTAAGCTGGTGGCAGAACACAGTCGTCTTCCCTGATCTTCAAACACGTATATGACTCACCAAGTCAGTTTAGTTCAGTCATTACTGACACAGTACGACTGTTTACGTTGATGATCACTCCCAGTGGGGGTCTTGTGTCTGTAAGGTCTTCAGTCCAGCATGTCGGTCCACGCCATTCCCGTATACTCTCAACGTTGTTTACAACGCCGTTCAACTGTTTACAACGCCGTTCAACTGTTTATAACGCCGTTCAATTTTTTTATTTATTTATTTTATCAGAGAGTTTACGCCACGCTGCAGGAGAGGCTTCATATCTTGTATAGAAAGTACTTTAAATTCTTTGTATCTTTTCCATCATTTCTTTATCCTGATAATAATATTCTCGACCTATCTTACTCGCTGTCATACGAAGAAATGAAAGTAGTATTGTGTGCTCGCTTATGCCATATATATATATATATATATATATATATATATATATATATATATATATATATATATATATATGTATGTATGTATGTATGTATGTATAAAGTGTGTGTGTGTATCTTGTTGAAAGTGATTGGTAGGAGACGATTATATGTTTAACAACACAGTGTACATTATCATGTTGTTGTTGTTGTTGTTGTTGTTGTGTCAAGTAAAGACATTCAGCTTTCCTCATGATAACAGTCTGTCGTCTTAACAGGATGATAAACTGAACAGTTGTCTCGCTCTCACTATATGTATTGTTGCTGCAATTTTCGAATTTCCATATACGTTTTCAGTTGTTCTGATGGTTATAGATATACATTTCTATGATTATATAAATATAAACATTTGAGGTATGTTTCAAGTTATACTAAGGATGAAGAATTTATATTAACACCGTACTTAAAGAAAGTAAGTAACACCGTACTTACAAAATGTAAGTAGTAGTAACACCGCACTTTGAAAAAGTAAGTAGTAGTAACACCGCACTTATAAAATGTAAGTAATCTCGAGAATACCGTCCTGAGCAAACCAACAAGAGTTAACAACCTGTATCGCTGTCTGGATAGTCCGCGAATGTCGATGTGTTACTCCGCAAGTGCTGACAACCAAGATGACCTCACTCTGACATTACCTATGGTGACCCTGGAATAATGATGACCCAGCGGTGCCTCAACCTGTGATGACATGTGAGTACTGATCATGTTTATAATGACCCTGGCTGCAGTGTGGGCCACCTTGATCATGTCGACATTCCGTGAATGTTGGAACTGTTAATATGTACGCTCAAGACAACCGCTGTTCTGCTCATGTGGAGGTCATGACCCACGACCCGAGTTCACTCCAACAATGACCACTCAAGCTCGGCTGATCCTACAGTTCCTTAACAATGGTAGAGATGATTATCTTCAGTTTGGGTTATCCTTGTTAAGGTAAACACCGCACCTGTGTTGATGTGCCGATCTTACACTGAGTGAGGGTTATGCAAACTACAGCGACCTTGCCAAGTTGATGATCCTAACTACCATGACCTTACAGTACTCATGACACCATCGGTGACATCACTGAACGCTGTTGTGACCCCAGGTAGTGTGGCCACAGTGTTGGCAACCTCGTGAGGTGGCCGACGGCGGGAGACCCGAGTCCGAGCGGTGACTGCGGGTGTTGGGGGGGTGGGGGCAACCTGACCCCATCCATACACCACCCACCGTCTGGTATGACACCATAAGACACCGTACGTAGCATTACACTACCATCCAGCCACAAACTCTACTTTAGCAGCCACTTGACCGATCTCTGCCGCAGGTATAAGTGAGCGAGTACTCACTGGTTAAGGTTCTCGCACAAGTATAGCTTTCACCCTCCGCTACTAACCTACTTCCACCTGCCAGGGTTGGCCAGACCCACAGGCCGGACATGATGGAGGAACAGCGATGAATAACTGAGTACACACCACCCACCCACTCCACCAGGAACCTCCAGCAGGTAAAAAATAACATTATCTTACCGCATATGACTCCCCGACACTGCAGCGTCGCTGGTGTTGCCGTGGTGGCGAAGTGTCGCTGATCGATCGGCGTGTCAAGCCGTTTTGTCCAAAACTTTGTGCTAAGGCAGCCCAAACACGGCGACGAGGAGGATCCAAACACCAGGGGGGCCAAACACACACTCTGGCACGACACTGACCAACCCGACTTGCGTCTACCGCCCTCCAGATAAATACTACTATCCAGCTCTCAAGATGAACTGTGCCCAAGTTGCTCCTTATCCGTTCTACAACTGATAACTGACTCCGCCCCTCGTCCTCCAGTTGGCAACACCCATCAGCACGCGAGGCAGGAGGCAGCCCGCTGGTTGGCTGAGACGCTCGTAAATATTCTCTCCAGCTGTGATGACTGTCCGGGGCTCCGCCCAGGGGAGGAGCCGTCTGATACTTCCACCAATCTCCGTTCATTTCGTGCCTCTTCCAAGTGATGAATGACTTTGTTGACTAATGACGTAGCTAATTGATGTTTACTGGCGTTTTAGTGGAAAGACGAGTAATTTCCATGATCTGGCCGCTATATTATCATATAACAGGACTGGAAGTTATAATATCGTTAGTTCCAAACCCGTCAATACTGCCGTAGTGATGGGTTGTGTGTTACGTATGGCAAACCCACACCAGTAGTGTTGCTGTCAGAAGGGCTGACATACCAGCATCTTGTTTAACCCAAGCAGGGCGGATGTGCCCTCCCAGAAAAACCATTGATATGCAACCAGATGAGGGAAATGGGTGCCACATACCTGGCTTGCTGTTGATGTAGGGGAGTGCACACCGTCCCGGGGCCTAGGGTCAGGTCAGGTCAGAGAGAAGGAGGTCAGGACACAAAGGGTGAGGGAAAACGTGAGTCACATGGTAGCCATTGTGGAGGAGGTGGAGGAGGGGAACGGGGGGGGGGGGGGAGGAACTGTAGAGAAATGAACAACTTGAATCATGAAACAAAAATTAATATTACTTGTTATAAAATATAATTACAAAACATTTTACTGCAATGATGAGGTATGAATATTCAATGTTGATTCCATTTTACTGCAATGATGAGGTATGAATATTCAATGTTGATTCCATTTTACTGCAATGATGAGGCATGAATATTCAATGTTGATTCCATTTTACTGCAATGATGAGGCATGAATATTCAATGTTGATTCCATTTTACTGCAATGATGAGGCATGAATATTCAATGTTGATTCCATTTTACTGCAGTGATGAGGTATGAATATTCAATGTTGATTCCATTTTACTGCAATGATGAGGTATGAATGTTCAATGTTGATTCCATTTTACTGCAATGATGAGGCATGAATATTCAATGTTGATTCCATTTTATGACTCATTGAATATTTGATTTACAACACACAAAATAAAGATATATCAGAAACAAGTGAACTCATTTTTATGGAATAAGTAAAGTGTTGATAATGTTTTGGTAAATAATTCCTAATACATATACATTGGTTCTTGTATTTGATATTAGTCTTTAGCCATCTTGGAATAATTTCACTTTTATCAAGTTTTGTTTGTATTTGTGTATTTATCATGTGTTCATCCTGAATCTTGCGTCCTCAGTCAGTGTGTAAGTATAATGAGGCCCACACTCGAGGTAGGTGGATATATTCTTTATATGAAAATCTTATGTAAAATATTTGTTTATGTTCATCTGTATATTTCAGAAGTTTTACTCTGTAAATTCGATCAATCAACACAACCATTATTATTATTATTATTATTATTATTATTATTATTATTATTATTATTAATGTTAGTATTATGATATTATTATTATTATATTATTATTATTATTATTATTATTATTATTATTATCATTATTATTATTTTATTCTTTTTCAAGATTAAGCGGTACATGTAGTGTGTTTGTTACCCGTGCTGCAGGCCTTGACCTGCTGTAGTGTGAGGTCATGACAGGTCAAGTAGTTGGTTTAGACACAACTCATCGTCCAGCACTTGTCTTAATTCATGTCTTGAACATATCATTATATTCATATTTGACTGATGTATATATATATATATATATATATATATATATATATATATATATATATATATATATATGTATGTGTGTGTGTGTGTGTGTGTGTGTGTGTGTGTTTCCCCTTTTGGAAAGTTGAAATACAAGGAGGGGAGGGTTTCCAGCCCCCCGCTCCCGTCCCCTTTAGTCGCCTTCTACGACACGCGGTTAATGCGTGGGAAGTATTCTTTCTCCCTGATCCCCAGGAATATATATCCTTCGTCCGTGCTCGCCTTCATGATGATGTGCGACAGATGGATGCATGACACAGGAGGGAACCTCCCCTGGTTCCCCTCTCTGTTCCATCTTTGAAAAAGTAATACAGGAGGGGAGGATTTCTTGAGTAAAAGTGAAATAATTAATCCCAAGGATAGCATCGTGTGATCACATCGTCAGACAGACACAGGACTGAGTGAGAGCAGTCATCATAAGAAGCGCGTAGCTCAGACTCGGTTGGAAGGCAGTGTTTGTGGTGGTGGGGTCTGGCACCGTGACGTTGGGAGAATTTATTACGTGCACAAGACAGGAAAACGTTTATACATTATGTTGCTCACGACAAAGCTGTGATATCTTTTATGTGATGATACAAATACTTTAAACTTAGTCTAAATCCCTTAGACATTGCTCGTCATCACTTGGATAAACATTTGAAGTTGTTGTTGTAAGGTGATGGTTCTCTCATCAAAAGATTTTCCTCACTGTCTCTTTCATTACCATGTATGTATGGACTTATAAGCCAAACTACCCAGCAAGACCCATAGTGAGTTCAGTGGACTTAAATCACATATAAGTTATCAAAATGGTTAATTTCTTTATCTTGCGCACTGGTTGGTAATATGTCAGACTCTGATATCATAAACATTGTAGATTTAGTTAACAAGTTGGATTCAGTTTTGATTTCAAACTTGTGGGTTGTGTGTGTGTCATCCATGTTCACGAAGGTTCCAGGTGATGACCTGTTAGCATACCTGATGGATGCATGAATATGACTTTATCTTACCATTTATAGATTGCTTGATCATTATGACTGGAAACGTTTAGCATTTACAGAAAATCAACCAACGTTTGTTACTATATTCATCATGACTCAGCATAACATGATGGACTCAAACAAACATCATTCCAGTTGATGTTCCTGAGGGCAATACGTATATGCTGTCCAGAATGTGTTGATGATGAGTTTGAGATACATTGTACTGGATCCAAGGTAAAGTATCTGGGATCTTTCATTGATAATTCACTTCATCTTGCAAGGAAATCATTTTATAAAGTTAACCTCAACTTCTTCACACCAAACATCTTTTAGTTTTGCTGTTTATTGATCATCTTACCTCAGACCTCAACTTTCTTAGAGCATTTGATATAAATGTTGACCAGTAACAATACGAGTGAGAATATTAATCAAAAACTCGCCAGAAATTTTTGCTGGCTGTTTCCAGAATACCATGTAAACATAGTGGTATGTTGTATATATTGGGCCGACTGGTAAGGATCTCTGTGTTAGACTTAAGTTGTATAGATATTGAAGAAGAACAGGACAAGATTCTGATATTTTATGTTAGAAATTACGATCAATGTATTGGTCCTTGACTAAGAAAAATATTGAGTCTTCTCATATTACATACACAAAACATTGTAACATGAATATTGGTGAAGGTCAATATAAACTGGATAGCTTCGTTATGGGCAAAATTTTAAGCAGTTTCCTGTCATGACCACATCATGAATTGTATGACACCACAAACCACAAACATTGGTGTACCAACGGCGTTTTTAGCTCCGCCTCACTTATATATATATATATATATATATATATATATATATATATATATATATATATATATATATACACACACACATACTAAGTTTTCCATCTCGTCCTCGTACCTCCCCTGACGATGTATTAGTCACAAGAAAGTGTTGGCGGCTGGCAGACGTAGCCAACTTCCTGGGTGTTGTAGGAGCCTCAGATGGATAGAAGAGATTCCTAGGGCAGGAAGTATATATATATATATATATATATATATATATATATATATATATATATATATATATATACAGTATGTTATCAAAAACTCGATGCCTGGTAATGTAAAAAGTTCAAAGACCAGACACAAATATTTTTCAGCGTCAGACAAGAGCACAATAGTGCATGATAGCTTGTCTCTCAGTAGATCAGTATAACAATGGCACAAGAGCAGCCGGTAGTTAAGGAAAATATTTGCAACAGAATAACAGTTGTTTATGTACAACTGTTCATCATCTGTTGTGTAGATATAGCTGTTCATCATCTGTTATGTAGTTATAGTTGTTCATCATCTGTTGTGTAGTTATAGCTGTTCATCATCTGTTGTGTAGTTATAGCTGTTCATCATCTGTTGTGTAGTTATAGCTGTTCATCTCCAGTTGTAACAACAAGAACAGTTGGTCAGCAACACTGTATCTTCTGTTGCGCTCACACGGTGTCTTCCTTCGCCAGTCAGGTTCCCAATGAGGAACTCCAGGTATCGTGGAATCTTGTAGGGTGTTCGTGTGGAGGCCCCAGAAGGAGTGTTGGTCCCGCCTGCAGCCAGGGGAAGCGACTGGTCACACAACACGACCATGTCTATCATGCACACATAGTTCCAACACTGGCCGGCCGGCCGACCCACCGTGTCTCTACCTCCTGTTATCACTCCACTTTCCAAGGAACACTCGACTCAATCTCTACTGTAGTGTTAAGTTAGAGCTCGAGGAATGGGTTATCGTGGTCGTGGAATGTGTCAACAAAGATTGAAATGTTATATAACGTTTGTTGAATGTAATGTCGACATGACCAGAAAGTGTGGAGGCGCGCCACCAACGTGGTAAGGATCATATAACATGGTCGGTACGAGGACACAACACGACACTGCTTCATAGGCAGTGCATGGCAGTGTACACCTCCAACCTCCCCTCACACTAGAGTGTGTCAACACCTCCAGCCTCCCTCACGCTAGAGTGTGTCAACACCTCCAGCCTCCCTCACACTAGAGTGTGTCAAGACACGCAAGAACCAAGATAACATCAACTATATGTAGCTATACTGAGTAATGGATGATCCTGGTGTCACACACTCCATTTTCTTTACGCTGACCAAATCATTGGGAAGATCCTGTGTCTGCAGCAGTGGACCTGACCGGAAGTACAATGATTTGTGGACACTTGCTAAAATTCAACAGAAATTTTTGATGAATCGGTAATTAGTCATGTGATATTAATCAATGAACGAATAAGAGTACTTCACTACAGTGGCAAGAAGTTGATGTGTGTGTGTGTGTGTGTGTGTGTGTGTGTGTGTGTGTGTGTGTGTGTGTAATTACCTATATGTTATCATATAATTTTATTGAATGGGATGAGCCTCATCTATAAAACACACTCTAATATCATATAATCTCTTAAATTTAGTTCCTATTCCACACTCCTCCATACAGTCATGTAAACGTCCAGTTTGTACTTGAAACTTCCTATAGTTTTTGCACTTACATTTCTTTTAAGCAACTTATTTCACTCATCAAAAAAATTCCAAATTGATATTTTCTCATTCTATATAATTTGTTAAGGCTTAAACCATGAGTGCGAGTTTTCTTTGCAGTAGATACTGAGTATTTCACTGATGTCCACTTCTTCCTCTCATCCACATATATATACGTCCATCAATTTCCTTCGTGTCTTCGCCCATGACACATTTCTAATGCTCATATTGGTGGTGTGCATGCTCGCTACACAGTCTATATCCATCACATACCACCATTGCCAAAACTGAAATGAATAATCCATCACCAGTCTCAGGTGTCGCTGGAGGGAGCCACACCTGCTCTGTATATAACAGTGATCATGAAGCTTAACACGAGTGTTGGTAGTATTGATCAGTGAGTGTTGGTAGTATTGATCAGTGAGTGTTGGTAGTATTGATCAGTGAGTGTTGGTAGTATTGTTCAGTGAGTGTTGGTAGTATTGATCAGTGAGTGTTGGTAGTATTGTTCAGTGAGTGTTGGTAGTATTGATCAGTGAGTGTTGGTAGCATTGATCAGTAAGTGTTGGTAGTATTGATCAGTAAGTGTTGGTAGCATTGATCAGTAAGTGTTGGTAGTATTGATCAGTAAGTGTTGGTAGCATTGATCAGTAAGTGTTGGTAGTATTGATTAGTGAGTGTTGGTAGTACTGATCAGTAAGTGTTGGTAGTATTGATCAGTGAGTGTTGGTAGCATTGATCAGTAAGTGTTGGTAGTATTGATCAGTAAGTGTTGGTAGCATTGATCAGTAAGTGTTGGTAGTATTGATTAGTGAGTGTTGGTAGTACTGATCAGTAAGTGTTGGTAGTATTGATCAGTGAGTGTTGGTAGCATTGATCAGTAAGTGTTGGTAGCATTGATCAGTAAGTGTTGGTAGCATTGATCAGTAAGTGTTGGTAGTATTGATCAGTAAGTGTTGGTAGCATTGATCAGTAAGTGTTGGTAGTATTGATCAGTAAGTGTTGGTAGTATTGATCATTATTATATTGATCATTATTGAAGAAATAGTTGTGTGTTGTTACCGTGTCGAGCGTCTGTACTGCCTGGTTATCAAAGCTACCAGTGACATCATCCAACCACGTCTTGGCTACGAGGCGTCTCTGGACATATATCATTGAGAGAATATATATATATATATATATATATATATATATATATATATATATATATATATATATATATATATATATATATTTTTTTTTTTTTTTTTTTTTTTTTTTTTTTTTCATACTATTCGCTATTTCCCGCGATAGCGAGGTAGCGTTAAGAACAGAGGACTGTGCCTTTGAGGGAATATCCTCACCTGGCACTCTTCTCTGTTCCTTCTTTTGGAAAATTAAAAAAAAAAAAAAAAAAAAAAAAAAAACAAGAAAGGGGAGGATTTCCAGCCACCCGCTCCCTCCCCTTTTAGTCGCCTTCTACGACACGCAGGGAATACGTGGGAAGTATTCTTTCTCCCCTATCCCCAGGGATAATATACATATATATATATATATATATATATATATATATATATATATATATATATATATATATATATATATAACTGAAGATGTATGCAAATGAGACGCTGGAATTGATCATAGCCGATGATAAGGAAAATGAAATGTGTTATCAGAGCTGCAAGAATGATTCTCATCTGCATATTAAGTGACAGAGAAGTGATCGTTTGCTTGGGGAACAACCCAACCATTGTTATATACTTGATATACTCGACTTGTACAGGTGATAACTAATGCTTTTACTAAGTAGATTTATAAACGATTTCCTGATACTAGATGAATCTAGAAGGCGATCTAGACCAGCAACTGAGTCTTACTGTTGAGTTTATTTACGATGTGACAAGTTTTCGATAGTAAAGATATATTCCTTTATAGATACAATGGATGATACATCAAATATATATTACTAAATGATTAACAGATTGTCCATCAGCCTCTGATGTTAGTATGAGAAATTCAAAGGTAATTAGATGAAGACGATACATAACTAATAACTGTCATTATCCTTAAGTATAAAGACTTTTTCTTTTTAACCTTTGGTTAATGACATGGTATCTGCAGTCACCCTAGTAATGACTGGCCATACACACTAGGGTCATTACTGTCATACACTACGACTAATGACCCGGGCTGTCACACGAGATGCTGACCTCATCTGCATATGATCAGCGCATCGTTAAACTGCATTACGTATTGACGTTGAAAAGGCGTGCACGGGGTACAGTGAACTGGAACAATTTGGTGGTAGTGCATTAGGGTCGACGTGCTGGCACTGGATTGAACCAGGGCATGTGAGGCGGCCAGGGGGAAGCATGGGAAGGTTTATGTGGCCTGGTTGTAAATAGGGAGCTGTGGTCTCGGTGCATCACACGCGTTACCTCGCTGACGCGGGAAACGGCGATCAAGTGGGGGGGGGGGCACACAGTCCGGTGGGTGGTGCTTCTTCCTCATTATCAAACGTTTGAGAATTTCGGAATCGATTTACTAGAATCAGTCTCGCAACATGGTTAGCCAGCATGATAATTATGTACACAGAATGTTCACACCAACACCACTCACACAGAGGATATGTTCATAGTAACACGACCATCTATGCTTCCTTGTAAGAGTTGTTATAGACTGTGTGTGTGTGTGTGTGTGTGTGTGTGTGTGTGTGTGTGTGTGTACCATCATTACTGTAGTTACTCCCCCCTTCACCCGTATACAGGGAGAGGAAACATTGACGTCACACATCTACAGGTACTGACACTACATCGTTCAATAATGTGACTACAGTTCAACACACGAAGTTATCAATGTTGAACTCACAAATGTGTACCGTGAGGTAAGGGAGTAACAACTCAACTAAATATTATCATATGTCTTATCACATCAGAGACAGTATTGGTGGCAGTACAGAACACACACGTCTCATGTGTTGTAATGACCTGAATCAGACAGACGTCAGTGACTCTGAAATACATATCAAGAATATTTGATCAATGAGGCAGCCGACCCAGCTAGTGCCCCGCCAGGCTGAGCGACCGTGCGGCACAGCGAACACCAGGGCCAGCGACCAACTTTGAGCGGTATTGTGGTGGTGTGTTGCCGGCCACAACACCTGTGGAGGAGCCAGACTGGCGGAGGAGAGGGAATGGGAATATTGGCAGAGCGAGACGACAGACGTGTCGTGTGTGTGATGAAGAAACACTTGGTATTCCATCATGATGTCAGCAGTATGAGATCGCCGCAGTGGATGTCGATTTCCACTTCATGTTGATCTTTCACCAGGCTGCAGCGTTACCATCTTCATGCGTAAATCATTGTAAAAACTGTTTACAGTTTACAGGCGAGTTGATGATGGTATTCCTGAGACGTATTGGGCTGTTTGTAAACGAGGCTCTTGGCGTAAATAACAAGATATTTACATCATTTACATTTATCAAAGACGTAAACGTTTATGTTATATAGTGAGAGCAGACGGCGGGGACAGGACCTTGTTAGGAAATACCACGACCTGGCTTCTGGCCGTCGGGAACAAGGTGGCCTGGTGTGACCTGGGGTGCGGCAGGGTGACCTGGTGTGACCTGGGGTGTGGCCGTGGACGTCCCTGGAGAGGTGGAACGTCACGCCCAACAAACAACACCACGAGATCCACATACATGTTCCTCTGCACTGGCTTGGGGCAAGACTGCAGGTGAGGCCACGCTTGGTGAGGATGTGTGTGTCTTGGTGAGCCTGGGACATGTGTGTAGCGGAGACTTGCAGCTGTAGGAGTTCCTGGAGAATGACGGGGACCTGGAGAGGACCAGGAGGCCAGCGAGGGATCCTGGCATGATCATAGACACATACATGTGGTTGTGTCTCCCGCTCACCGTGGCCAGGTAGTGTGGACGAACCTGTTGTGGTCCGCCTGGTGGATCATCACTACTAGTGGAACATACACTTGTGGAGCTCCACTCTCACACTAGGCAACATAGCTTCTCTCTCCTTCACTATGCCCTGCTCTCTCTCTCTCTCTCTCTCTCTCTCTCTCTCTCTCTCTCTCTCTCTCTCTCTCTCTCTCTCTCTCTCTCTCTCCTCCCATTGTGTCCGGGTCACCCTCCCCTATCATTTCTTTATCGTACACTCCCCCTCCCTCTCCGTCTGAGCCACGTGGGGAGGGTTCTAGAGGGGATGGGGTGTTGAGGAGGAGGCGGCCATCTGTTGGTGAGCCACAGTAGCCACGCCCTCTGGTACCATCGTTACCATCCACCACACCCCACCACACCCCACCACACCCCTGCTGTCACACTAACATTTTTTCATGTGTTTTCCTGCTGACTGTTTGTTGTGCTGGGGTAGATGTGGGTGGAGTGGTGTCCTCCGCTTCACTATCTTGCCTCTACCATGTATAAGATCATGACCCCAGGACACCACTACTGTCCTCCAGCAGATAACCTGGTCATGGATCATCAGGTCTCCTGTGGTCTGGACGCCACCTCCCTCCCACAGCATTGATAATCCCTCCTTCCTCCTGCTTCATTCATCCTGTTTCCCTTCAACACCCCTCACTTCATGCCTTCTCCCCTCTACTTCCCTCCTTTTATATCCTTCCACCAGCTTCCCTCCCTCCCTCCTCCATGTGCCTGCTTCTCTTTTATTTTCACCAGAGGGAGGTCCCTCCTGGGCTGTGCTGTGTGTGTGTATGTGAGGAGGCGCTCGCCTGGTGTGTGTGTGTGTGTGTGTGTACCCCAGATGTTATTACCTCCTCCTACAGTAGAGGGAGACAGTTCTACACTCGTGGGGTCTCATCCGCTGAACGTCCTATAACATCAGACACCTTTTCAAACATCTTTATATTACAGGCGGTCGCAGCTTTATCCCCCAGTGTCGTCCGACCATCCACCAGTCTTACACTGAAGCGGTTCTTCTTCACATCCTTTCTGACGAGTCGTGAATACTTTCTTGTAACATCTGTGGCTGAACCTAGTGAGGATCTGTTCACCTCCCAGCTAACTTGGAAACTCGCTGGTTGTAGTCAGGTCGCTCCCATCTCTTCTCTCCTCCATGCTGAGGAGATGTGTACCCTTTGGCCTCCCATTGTAGTTCACATCTCTTAACTCAGATACCGTCTTAGTTGCCCAGCTGTGAACTAAGTTAAATCTGTGTGCTTCTGTAGACGTGTGGAAACCATATCTGAGAAACATATTCCGTGTTGGTCTGATGTGTGTTGCTGATTCTTTACTGTACATCTCCTTACTTAACTATGATTCTGGTATTCTCTCTCTCTCTCTCTCTCTCTCTCTCTCTCTCTCTCTCTCTCTCTCTCTCTCTCTCTCTCTCTCTCTCTCTCTCTCTCCGGCTAATGGTACCCTTACTCTAACTCCTTCTTTGTGGGGATCACAAAACAACTTTCCTAACATTCCCCTGTGTATACTACACGTATGAAAGTATGTTCTCCAGTATAGTGTTCAGTTTAGCGATTCTCTGGCTTGTGTCATTGTGGTATGTGATCGTTTTATGTCATGATTACCCACACACTGTACCGCCTGGTTGTTCACCAGTTGGTACATCTTACCTTCTGACTCCATGTTCCTGGCGGCTCCTGACCGTTAAGTATAGATCTAAATATTGTTGGTACACGATTCCCTCAGTCTGGTGGTAGCGTCCTCTGCTGATGATTATTGCTAGTCTGTTATTTATAGTCGTGATCTTCCATTATGACTGCTACATCACACATGAGAGGCGCACGTCTCACTCCCTCCTGCAACATCATGAGTTTCCATGATTGTAGTCGTGAGATTTTGATTACGTTTATTGTAATTCTTTCGTGGACGAAAAACCATCAAAACCCTTATGTACAGTTCTCCCAGACTGTGTATGTATATGTGTACGTGAGAACATACACGCCTGGTGTGTGTGTGTGTGTGTGTGTGTGTGTGTACGTTAGGTTCACCTCATTAAACCGTCTGTCAGTGAAAGTAAATAAACAAACGTAAGTGTACGTGATCCAGGGAGAGGTTGTCCAGCTGTGAAACCAAACAGTAAATATTGTTAATTACGACTTGTGTATCAGGGGGGATGGGGGGGGGGACCAGTTAACCATCTGAACCATTACATTGCCCCAGTTAGCGAGAACAGACGTTTCTCAAACCCCTCCTGCCGTCTGCTGGGCTCACAACCAAACTTAGGAAGGACTTACTGACAGTCGATAGACCAGACATACATACAGACCACACATACATACATACATACATACATACAGACAGACAGACCATACAGACCATACATACAGACCATCGTCTGGTAGATGTTATAACGTTATACAGGTGTGTGGGGCATCTGACGGGTACTGAGTTTGAATATTAGAATCCTTTATATTAGTCTTATCTGGATAATTTACGGTTCAAGTTTTTATCTATTTAACACACACACACACACACACACGCACACACACACACACACACACACACACACACACACACACACACACACACACAGGTAACCATCCCTGAGGGGCTAATAGAATCATTTGATGATAGTAGTGTCCCAACACTGTTAATGCGACGTTATCTTGTTCATGTGACGTTATGGTTTACGAAACAATATTTCTTTTCCTCGAGATGAACTTGAAATTATTTTCTTAATGCATCAAATATACAGTGGAATGAATGTTAGAATCAAGATGGAGAGAATATCAAGAATCTCACCAGAAAATGTATAGTGGTAAGAATCATTATTCTTGATACGTATAAGGTACAAGGCAGCGCTGCTCTCTGAGTACTGGCAATACTTCAAACGTTTTCGAACTGAAGGAATCATAAACTTTGTCGGTAAACCATCAAGAGAATGGAGGACCCGGAGGTGAGGAGGACACGTTGACCATCTGTAACTGCCTCGCTCAGAGCAGGTTCTCCCCCACTGTGGTAATACGTAGATGACAGACGATGTTCAGGTGTCGTCTTGAGGTGACTGAATCACGTGTTGATCCAGTTATGATCCGTTGTGAAGGTTCCTGTGCATGGCAGAGGTATTGCTGCCGCAGTACCTCACGGTGGGGGACGTGCGTATGACCACACCTGCGTGTTGTATGGACGGAGAGCCTCCTACCCCAGGCTCCTTAAAGAGGGCACTGTGGCCTAGGGCCGGGGTGAGGCTTAGAGCAAGGCAAGCATGTAGGGGCGACGCAGCGGGGTAAGGTCGTACTCGTTGCGACGCGGCCTAAGGCGGTGTCGGGGTCACCTCGTGAGCACGTCTTCACGCCTCTTGTGTGTGTATGTTAGGGGGAGGGGCAGGTGTGGGAGGGATCAGTGTGGGGGGACAGGAGGCATAGAACAAGCAGGAGGCGTGGGCAGAGTGGGAGGGAGGAAAGTGTGGGTGGAACATGTGTAGAGTGGGAGCGGTCCAGCAGATGATCATCCTAGTACCTCACCTCCAGGTGTGGCACTCATACAGGAGAGATGAAGTATTCCTCTCTCTCTCTCTCTCTCTCTCTCTCTCTCTCTCTCTCTCTCTCTCTCTCTCTCTCTCTCTCTCTCTCTCTCTCTCAGGTCAGTCCGGGTCACCAGAGGTCTATTCAGAGGAGGAACAGGGTATTTTCTGCTCAAGAACCGTGCCCAATAGGGTAGGTCACTATCTTTAATTAGACCTTGCCAGACGTAGCCCAAACACAGCAGACACTCCACACCCACTGTACTAGGATGACACACAGTCAGACCCGCTGTATTGTTCCCGTAATCATCTGGTCTCGCGAGGTTGTGCTGACGATACTGCTGTAACCTGACCCCACCACTGTACTGTATCCTGACCCCACCACTGTACTGTATCCTGACCCCACCACTGTACTGTATCCTGACCCCACCACTGTACTGTATCCTGACCCCACCACTGTACTGTATCCTGACCCCACCACTGTACTGTATCCTGACCCCACAACTGTACTGTATCCTGACCCCAACACTGTACTGTATCCTGACCCCACCACTGTACTGTATCCTGACCCCACCACTGTACTGTATCCTGACCCCACCACTGTACTGTATCCTGACCCCAACACTGTACTGTATCCTGACCCCACCACTGTACTGTATCCTGACCCCACCACTGTACTGTATCCTGACCCCAACACTGTACTGTATCCTGACCCCACCACTGTACTGTATCCTGACCCCACCACTGTACTGTATCCTGACCCCAACACTGTACTGTATCCTGACCCCAACACTGTACTGTATCCTGACCCCACCACTGTACTGTATCCTGACCCCAACACTCTACTGTATCCTGACCCCAGCACTGATCTTCGGAAAAATAAAATATTTTGAGCACTCGTACGTGTACCACCTTGTTGACCACCGAGACAACCCAGCGTTACCAGTGTTACAACAAGAAATTCTTTACGGGAGAGATGACACACACACACACACACACACACACACACACACACACACACACACGTGGGCGCGCTTGCGCATATCAGAGGAGCTAAAGAAGCCGTGGTACAGCTGGGCTGAAGTTCTGGGCTTCATGAACCGTCGCACACAAGATTCACTCTCGCTTACATGGGATGCTGATCTTTAGGAAGCCTCGAACTCCACGTTCTTACTCAAAGTTCGTGACTCAGTCAGTCTGACTGATCAACTCTGCCGGCTCTCTCAAACTGACCTCAGACCTTGGTCCGTATTTCCCTCCGTCAGACAGTTGGTTGGTTTTCTTTCTCTGCTCTACAGCTGTTACTCAGGCTGCTCTTCCCAAGAGCCGCCTTCTCGCGAGGCTTTGCTCTCAGGTACGTAAGCCACAGTACCATCACAAGCGACAGCTGCAACTGCAGTAATAGGAAGAGGAACAACAGCCAAGAAGAAGAGCAGCAGTCGCAGAGATAACAGTGTTGGGAGCAGCGGCAGCAGTAGTAGAAGCAGAGGCAGTAGTAGTAACAGCAGCCACAGCTGCGACAGCACAAGCAGAAGCAGCAGCACAGCATCCACAACGACAAGAACAGATGACCTTGCTCAGTATGGAGTTGCTGGAGAGATTGATGGTTGACTGGTGGAGGTAACGACTCTCATGTTCCTGGTGGTGATATGGTGGTGTTTCTTGTTGAGGACCACCGACTCCACCATCTGAGGTGGAGTGAGGCCTCAACCTCAACCATCTGAGGTGGAGGCCTCAACCTCAACTATCTGAGTTGGAGGTCTCAACCTCAACTATCTGAGGTGGAGGCCTCAACCTCAACCGTCTGAGGTGGTCAGAGGTGGAGGTTGAGCAGTCATAGTGGAGGCCAGAGACACAGCAGAGGGAGTGTGTGGGTGTGCTGGAGGTTGTGGGTCTGGCTGGCTGGCCACAGTGTCATAAAGTGTGGTGGTGGATGGGCTGGTTATCAGGGCTTGGGGCTGGCGGCGGCCGTTCATTTCCCCGGCTGACGCTCGAACACGATCCCTCCATTTTCTCCAGGATGGCCGACGTGTCCGCACCTCCCCGGGACCACTGTCATCTTTTATTCTTATCACCGCCGGGATACCACTCCAACTGATTTGTTTGGGGCTCTTTTTGATTTCTCTATTAGGCTCTATTAGCGCGCATGATGGCCGTCCGCCAGCCGAAGAACGCGGGGTAAGACAACTCCAGACATCATCTAATTCTGGTCCTGAGGACTTCCCAGCCCTCGTAAAATTGTTCCTGCTATCTCCTGGATCACTGTGGCACCGGGGAAATGATCTCTCGTAAACTGAAAAATAGTATTCCACTCAGTTTGTTTACCTAGAGCGAAACTTCTTGCGCCTGCCAGCTCCGGGTAGACGCCTGGACACAGCTGGGATGCCCAGCTTATCGTACTGTCTCCAGCATGGCAAATGGCGGGCAGGCACACAACACTAAATTATTGACACTTTTATCTAAATGACTCCGCAGCCCTCGTCCGGCCACCCCTCCTCACTACAACAGTTGAGAAAACGTGCAATGTTGGAGAATACTGCCATCTGGATCTCCAGGTGACCCGTCCAGTGTCTCCCTAAAATCGGTGAAGTGGGATGAAATGTGCGGCAAGCTTATCTGTCTGCCAGGCCGGTGGTGGTGATGGAGAGGCTTCTGGTGATAGTGATGGTTGGGATGTTGGTGATCCTGATGGTGAGGCTGATGGTGATGGAGAAAATGGGACTACTGGTGATGGTGATACTGTACCAGGACTGCAAGACATCGTCACAAATTTGGAACTGAATTAGTTCCAACAGAAACTGACGGTGACACAGACATAGTGACAGACTGGCCTCACAGGTGTCACGTGTGTATCGCCATCAGCAAAGCTCAACACATCGTCACCAGAACCAACAAGTCAAGCTACAGTAGCAATTATGGTCAGCTACTTAATGTGGATAAGGAAAACACAGACTTTATGTAGTAATCTCTGTTGACCTGTAGCCAAGTGAGCATTGCGTAGAAGCGATAGGAAAGGTGGACGAAATCGTAGGTTCTGAGTTAAGAAGTTTGAATTCACATGGAATATTGTCTACAGTTTTTGTCTCCTTGAAAAAAAGACAGAGAATACAGTGGCGAGCCACCAAGATGAATGCTTCACGGAAACTGTTATCTGCACCGCCATACATTCATCTGTTTGTTTTCCTCCTCAGCCATAACGAAGCTGTGGGTTTGGGTTTTTCTTGTCTCGCAAAACGTCTCGAAAGGTCCCAGTGTTGATGTCTGCATGACTTCCTTCGTCTCACTCCGTTGTGGTAGAGAACTCTAGTCTGGCATGGCTGTGACCTTATCATGACCATACTCTTCATCTTCTGTTTCAGGACATACCACACTGTCCCCCCTCACTACATAATCCCCCTTCCCTCTCACCACATAATCCTCCATCCCTCTCACTTCTTTAAGCTTTTAAGATTTCAGAGCCAAACTCAAAAACGAAGAAGAGAAAATTTGATGAAGAAAAACTGAAAATTTCCTGAAATCAATATTTTGATATTCTTTTTGTCACCGATGAATACAATTTTTTTTTTTATCCCGGCAACATTTGTCTGGGTTTTACTTTTGCACAAAGTTGAGGTTCATCATGTGAGGCGTGTGCTACATCACCTGCTGGTCATGATGAAGGAATTACCACCACCAGAACTGCCGCGTGATCATCATCCCCGCCCGTCATCACTCGTCATCATGACGCTCTCCATCACTGGGTCTGCCTCACCTCCAGGCATTCCCAGGGCCACTCTGCTCTCTCTTCCTTCCCATAATTGTACCATAAATCCCATGCTTGGAACTCTGAACTCTGGGATCAACGACGGCTGGAACTGTGAACTATGGGATAAGAGTCAGTGTGTATGACTGACTGTGTATCCTGACACCACAACCATAACAAACTGGACTGGGATGAGGGGAGGGCCTGGTGGTGGTGGATGATGATGACCCTCCCGTGCACTCTCACAGACACGTGACTGACATTAGGCTGACCTGACCTCTTCCTGTACTGAACGATACTTCCCACCGTACTGACACCTTACTCCTACCTGTTGCTGTATTACTTGTGGCTTTAGTGTGTGTGTGTGTGTGTGTGTGTGTGTGTGTGTGTGTGTGTTAAAGCATGTATTTCTTTTCCCTGCAAAGCATAGCTGTATATATCAGTGGATGGTTGGTACTGTTGGCAGTAGATTGGATGGTTGGCAGTGTTGGCTACTGACTGTTGACTGATGTAGCTCAATCATTCACACGTATTTCCTTCAATTTCTCTGATGTTTCTGCGACTTTGGTTGGATGGATGGAGAGAGATAGAGAGAGAGAGAGAGAGAGAGAGAGAGAGAGAGAGAGAGAGAGAGAGAGAGAGAGAGATGTCTACCAAGAGTGAAAGTGACAGCCAGGGTAGCTGACCTGTGCTGACCCCAGCGTCAGTCCCAGAGGGCACTTACCCTCTCTAATGAGGGACTTGCGTGAGGAGGTTTGACTCCCTATACCCCCCTCCCTCCTCCAAGGGCACGTGTTACATTGTGATGAAGAGAAATTTCAGGAAATGAGTTACGTAACGAATATCATGACCACAGTGTGTCTGTGTCTTCAGGTGGCCAACTTAGAGAGAGAAGGACACGTAGAAGACCCTGACGTAGTTATGAACAACGATAAGCATGATTTCAAGGAAGACAATGATAAGGTGATGATATCATGCCGTGTAGTGTGGGACGTTCACAGTGGAAGATAAAGACGAAAATGTATTAGTTGTACTTGAAAAAATAGAAGGTGGTTACTTATGATCAGTCATAGAAAGGATAAAAAAAAGGAGGGACCAGAAACACGCCACAAGCAGAGCTGATGATGAAGGACGCATGATTGATCATCAGGCAAGGTTGAACGTATGAGAAGGGAAGTAAACATGATCTGTGCATGATGATCAAATTATGGTATTAAGAATATTATATCAATAGTGCAATGCTCTGAGCAAGGGAGATGCAGGATTAACAAGTTAGAAACAATTTGACCATAGAAGATATGAGAGGTTGTGTGAGGCAGCAGGACGCAATGATATGAACACTACGTACGTGGTCCAGGTCAGTCCCTGGTGAAGTGTGGTCCGGGTCAGTCCCTGGTGAAGTGTGGTCCAGGTCAGTCCCTGGTGAAGTGTGGTCCGGGTCAGTCCCTGGTGAAGTGTGGACAGACACACGTGTTATAAGGTGCGTCACGGGCGACGGAGACAAACAGTGTTATTCAACCAGCGTGACGTGTGATGAACGAGCTCGTTAAGTTAATTAGGATGTAAATAATCCAGTAAAGCACATCACCCCACACAAGATCAGGTGACGAGACCCATCTTGAAGCTCTACGTTGCCGAGAGTCACTCACTATCCCTGGATGGATAGACCAGCCACACACTATCCTGGATGGATAGACCAGCCACACACTATCCCTGGATGGATAGACCAGCCACACACTATTCCCTGGATGGATAGACCAGCCACACACTATCCCTGGAGGGAGGGGCCTGCCACACGAGGTACATACAGAATATCAACCTCGTGTTCCAGCATCAACTTAGAACCTTCCTGCAGGAGGTCAGGTGTGGCGTTGGTCCTCACAGCCTCCTGTGGTGCTGACCTCACCTTGGAAGGTGTAGTTAGGATCTGACGTTACCCCTCACGAAGCCTCACAGTATATCTACCCCTCTCCACAACCAGTGCATTCTACCCCTTCAACATCCAAAACATTCAACCCCTCGCATCCAGTACAATGAACCGCTCACCATCCAATATATTTTACCTCTCCACATCTGATACATCTTTCCCCTCCACACCCAATACATTCCACACACTCACTTCTACCCCGCTTCCACCCCTCCAGACCCCCACTCCTCACCCCCGTGGTTGACGGTGTGGATATTTTGGGAGTCGAGTTGGTGTTCGCGCATTCTGCCCCCGCCCACGAACCTCACAGCCACCATGCTTGTATTTACACCCTAACCCCCGGCCTGTCACACATGCAGTCATCATCATACATGACTTTACCCGTAACTGATTGACCTGGGGATATTATGACCCTATATAAAGCCTGCATTAATGTATGTATCTATCAGTCCATCTATCCATTCATATGAATATAAATTCACCTCTGCGTGCCCAAGAATCGAACCCGTGCCTCTGAGAATGGTAAGGGGGCATGGTTTCCCTGGACCAGCGATGATCATGAGGTGTGTATGGTAAGCTGTGGTGTGTATACCCACACAGACACACCGCCCGGCTCACACTGGAGTCGTGAGGAAGCTGCTAACTTCAGTAATGTCTGGATACATCACCAACTACGATGGTCGCGTGGAACTCCCTCCAAACACACATTACTGGTGTGACGGCGCGTTGGTCTGCTGCTGTTTGATGTATTAACCTGATCATATGTTTTGCCTAGTTGTACCAGGTGTGATACCTGCCTGTGGAGACAGGACCTGCAGAGAACGTGACCCGTAGGACCAGGTCTGTAGAACCAGAACCGAGTAGAAACATGACCTGTTGGACCAGGAACCTGTAGACATGACCTGTTGGACCAGGAACCTGTAGACATAACCTGGAAGGACCAGAAACCTGCAGGATGAAGGGTTTGTTGACTTGTGTCGTGGGGAGCCGTGTGATGAAGTCCTCCAGTGAGCAGGACATTGTGAGGGACGGAGGCAAGCTCGGGTGGTGGGACAGAGGCACCTGGCCAACTCAGGGCAGAACTCATGGTACAGTTTCATGGGGTGTAGCAGCGGGGCGCTCTGCCTCGTGGCTGTGTAACAGTGTGGCCACATCATGTACTGACTCACGTGGTGTTGGGGCTGGAAGATAGGCTGGGAAGCAGCTGGTGTCAAGGTGGGTCAGTCTCTGGCAGGTGGTCGTCAAGTGATCATCTGCAGGTTCAGGTGCTTCTTGACCGGGCAAGTGACTGACGGAGGCGGGGGAAGAAGGCAGTCTGCTCGTCCAAATCGATCACTTCTTTCAGTTCCCCTTACCCACTGGTTGGGCAGACCATGGTGAACCGGAGGTTGTTTGTGAGACACTGGTTCATGGACTGTGTGGCCCTGCTGGAGAGAGAGAGAGAGAGAGAGAGAGAGAGAGAGAGAGAGAGAGAGAGAGTACCGGAACCTCAGTCGTCGTGTGCCCTGCTCGGGTGGCGACCTGCAAGTCATAAATCGCCAGCGTTTCCCCCCAGGTTAAAGGGGATGACAAACTAAATCACGAACACGGCGCAAAATATGCACCAATGTGTTTTTTATTATGTAAACTGACACGACGTCACCTACGTCAACGCTTGGCGAGGCCAACAGCGCTGCCAAGGTACTTCTGCCTCTCCCTCTCTCCCATATATTTTTACGTTAATGGTCGGATCTCCAGTTTAGATAGTTTTCGTGAGTTTAAGATTTGACTGAAGTAGGAAAATGATGTCTTATTCTCTTATGCTTTTATTTTGACCTTATTTCTTGTTATAGAAATCATGTTCTATAAGTTATTTTGGCGTGATGGTTTCCCTGAGGCTGGCAACGGTGACGGAAGACAAATGGCGGGAACCCAAGCTGGCAAGGCTGGCGCGAGCCATTACTCCCGACCAGGGTGTCGCTTGTGGTAATGACGCCGTCTTACTATGTCTTTATCTGCGCGGCCTCCTGCTCCTCCCGGGCCTCCTGAGGGGCGCGAGGACTGGCGGCAGTAGCTCACTGTCCAACCTGACGGGGAAGTAATGTCGCTTCGATGGTCGGGCAGGCAGGGAGTGACGCGGCCGCCGTAATAAGCTGGCGGAGGTGTTGAGGGCGCCATTAAGCGTGGTGAAGGCGGCGCTGCGCACCACCACACACCTCACCCATCACGCCTCAGTAAACGATGTCCACATTATAGCCTCCGTCATGGCCGGGCTAAATGTCCTCCAAGAAAAAACAGCTTTTAATAAATCAGGTGATGAGGGTCGTGTTCCACCCTGCTAACTCAAGGTAAACAAGGACTGTATAAGAACCGACACTAATTACATCATAACTACCCGACTACCCTTCCCGTGGCCGTGTTGACACCTCTAAATCTTGTTTAAAATTGCATAGAGCATTGAGCAGCCGCGTCCTGCTGCTCGTCACCTCAGAAACCTTACTTAATTACCATGGCTGCCAGCCTCACATTCCTGCATATACAACTCCCTCATTTCAAGCTTCCCATTTCCTCAGCACGATTAAAACACTTCTGAATATATGAATGTCACGAGGACACGTCTTCACCACAATCACCTTCTCATGTGACGCTATGAATGATAATTACAAATATTCAATTCATTTTGTTCTCGCATTCAAATGATAATTAGTTTCACTGCAAAGTTATCGTACATGAGAGTCAAGTCATCGTACACCAGGTCCAGGCTGTGATATCACAAAGAACTCTCGTACGTGACAATAAAGTTCTCTTACAACACTAAAATATCGTACGCCGTAATGAAGTTATCGTAGGCCATAATGAAGTTATCGTACGCATAATAAGTCATGGTCTTCAATGCATGTATGAGGGTCAGTGAGGCAGAGTATCGCAGGAGACGTACGTGCCTATCCCATGCTGAGGCTTAGGTTAAGGTAGTCATGCAGTGGTTCACTATAGAGGACACATGGCTACATCCTGCACCACGTTTCCTACCAGTCAGGAGGGTCGCCCATGCATGACTGTTTCCCGGTATACACACTTCCCAGGTAGACTCTGTGGTGTACATGACCTTCCATTGTCACACATGACACACTCTCTTGCCTCACCCTCCCCACCTACCATTTTCTCTTTACCCCTCTCACGCGGTCATCCATCTTGTGTGCATCCATTTGTTGCACGTGTTCACGGTACATCACAACTCTATCACTTATACATCTTCCTACACTGACGTCCTCTCAGGCGCACCTCACACCAGCCAGCATCCTCTTGTCTCCCTCCGCGTCAAGGTCTGTCTCCACCGCTCGGACTGTCTCTTTGTCATGTTATCTGTACACTCCTGTCTCACTGCCGCCTCTCACAGTCGTATCTGTCTCCCACCAGCAGCGTCTGCCACACGTACCAACACACTTCCCTCACCAGCATGTCCCTCCCCCAGTGTACGTTACGTCTGTCCCTCGTCTCTATACCAGGGTTACCCTCTCTGAAACCGCAAGACTAACTCGCTATCTCACGCTAGGTTAAATAATTTAATTTAAATTAAAATTATTGCGTCGTCCCAGTCGAACAACAGATGCAACCCCCCCATACAGATAACATCGTCCACACACGCAATATACATCACTACACAAGCTTTCATGGTTTACCCCATGACGTTCTACAAATGTTGATATCATATCCACTGACAGCATACGTCAACCCTCTGTAATACACAATCATTCTTACCAATTACATCTATTCCTTGCCTCATATACTCTGATGTTCAGCACACTGAATCATCAAAATTAATATTCAACATAACACACTGATTCGCACTCGGAAGGGTTCTTTATAACCCCGTTCCCTCCACTCCGGCAATATATCTGGTCAATTTCCTACCAGTTTTCTGTGCCCAATACATTCAAACACGCTCTTCAGGTGCGGGACTGCAAATCAACCAGCTCGTTTGTTAGATTCAGCCAATCCTGCTACCCTTAACGTACGGTGTCTGCATGCAACAGTCAGATCCTAGAATTAGCCAATCGCTTCGTAACTGTAGGGAATCCATCTTGCAGTCTAATCCTATAGCCACGCTCGAAATAGCAATCATTTTTCGGAACCACTAGTTCTCGAACTGTGTTAATGGGGTTAATGGACAATCAGTGTGCTTAGATTAGCCAGTCGTGCCGTAATGTTGGGGATTGGCTGTTCTGGGCACGTTCACCACGTGTTCGTCGCCTCCCTCCCACTGGCTGACCTGCTGTGACCTCATCGGAAGGAAGGTCAAGCCTCTTGCTGTTCTCTTCCTGGAGGTGTTTGTTGATGTTGTAGATGTTAATAATCTTGTGGTTGTAGATGTAGTTGTTGTAGGTGATAATTTTGCTGTTGTTGCTCTTTTAGGTTATGGTGCTGGGACGGGTTCTCGCTGTGAATGTGGTTATAAAGTTGAGAGAGAGAGAGAGAGAGAGAGAGAGAGAGAGAGAGAGAGAGAGAGAGAGAGAGAGAGAGATAGTACCCGCGGTGAGGTATTGTTATATGGTCATGGTTCCCCGGACGTCATGCTGGTTCTCCTCCTCACACTTCATGATTACCTCTCCTGTGCGGCTCACATGAACCATCATGTATCTATATCTACTTTTAGATGTTTTTATAGTTGTTTGCTGTATGTTTCTCCTGATGATACATCAGATATTCTTTATATCTTTCTTGTCGAGATTTCGCATGTTTCTGTCGGCCATAATTCTGATATATCTCGCGTTATTCTGAAGACTTCTTACCTGTGTTTCCTCCATGATGAGAGGTTGGTTTGTTCATAATATCTTCCTTCATATCTTTAATTTCGTCTCGTATGTGCGTGACACATGGTTGATCATCTTTAATAGTGAGGTCGAGCTCTCAGACTGTTATGATAATACACGTGTCCCATACCCTCACCTGTGGTACCTGTACATCTGTACGTCATTTCCAGGTGAGTGTGTGTGTGTGTGTGTGTGTGGTAAGCACAACACACAGCAGTCTGCAGTGTTCCTCTCGTGAACATTTTCATGTTGTAGTGAATGTTGTCATTATGTTCACAGTGGTCACCGCTAGCCTGGGTTGGCTTCCCTCCTCAGTACACTCTCTGGGTCATAATGTCTCGTGTGTCATGCATGACTCACGACATTTTGATGTTTGTTTGACTTTCACTTACTTGTTGTTCCTCAATAAAATGTCATCAGTGTAGTGTTAAGTGTTCATTAACTTATTGGCTGAGACGCTTCATCGCTACATTCCATCAGGTTCACTTTGGTTCTTATATACATTGTAGCTCAGTGTTTACAACCTCTTTGGTTCATATATACATTGTAGCTCAGTGTTTACAACCTCTTTGGTTCATATATACATTGTAGCTCAGTGTTTACAACCTCTTTGGTTCATATATACATTGTAGCTCAGTGTTTACAACCTCTTTGGTTCATTAGTTTCTGATCAGATTATTTAGCGAACTATAGTGTTATCAGCAACACATATTAAACCACTTTCCTCCAGTTATCTGTTAGTGTCAGGCATCAATGTGCAGACACTTCAGCTTACAATCGTCCATCACACTTGGCTTAATGTGCTGCTACTTTGATTTTCCTCCCATTTAAAAACTCTTTAATTTTTCTGTCTCAGATTTACAAGTTTTGCTTTGCTACTGTCTCTGGTACATTGATGTGGTACACACACACACACACACACACACACACACACACACAGAGGCGTGTGTGTGCAGACACGACACTGATCTTGTGTGATACTTTGTGTTGTTATGTAGTGTAAGATGTGCGCTCTACCCACCTTGTGGCCGCTGACCCTAGCGAGGATACACAGTACACACAAGATGCAGGGAAGGTCAGAGGTGAACACCCCCGCCAGACACAGTACCTCCAACTGTCGTCCTTGGATCAAGGACGTGTGTGTGAGGACGATATGGGAGAGGTGGGTTGGTGATCCTCCCAGCCCCCTCACTCCCTCTCCCAGGCAAGAAAGATACTTCACACTCACCTCAAGTGCCACTCAGGGGCTCTTTGTGTGGCGGTAGCGGAGGCCGGGAATGGATGTAGGAGGTAGCGGTGGTCATACAGGTAGGGGGTAGCGGAAGCCGTGAACCATGACCTTACCTCAACAGCTGTATGATGTATGATCTGCAGTTGTAGTCTGATATTGTTGTTCTCGCTGTTGTAGCTCACAACATTCGCCGTCACAAGTACCAGTGTGTGCGGTGGTCCTCCCAGGTCTCCACACACCCCTGGTGGGCTACACGTCATGACCTGAGGTGGCCCGCCCGTCTGACCCGGGCAGGTCAGGTGGGCACTGGTATCCTCACCTGACCTGCAGGGATGATGGATGAACTTGGGTCATGACTCATAAGGTGTGTTGACCTCGGTCAAGCCAGTTTCAGATGGTTTATTTTTGTTAAGACTTAATGATTGTAGTTTCGTTTCGTTTATTCACGTTTCGAGTTCATTCACTACCTCACACTGACCTCCACGGTGAGGAAGTATGAGGAACGTGTGGTGTATGACCCCACGCTGGAGGGCGCAAGTGACCAGAGAAACAGCAGCAGCAGACACAGTAGTCAGGCCAGCCCACCCCAACACTGGGATAACTTCCTGCACCTCACACTGAGCTTCTGCTAAACTGAGGAACTTTATCCTTCGCTCCAAATGTTGCTCTCACCGCCCACTTCATGCTACTGGCGGGGGATGTGGGACCGTGGCTCTCTCCATAATTATAGTGTGTGTGTGTGTGTGTGTGTGTGTGTGTGTGTGTGTGTGTGTGTGTGTATGTGTGTGTGACTATAACTCAAACTGATGGTTGTGTGGAGACGTGCCTGGTCGTGCCTCAGATAAGCTGCCGACAACTGCAGTTCTGCCAACCCGTATACATCTCTCCCATCTGGTGGACTACTGGGTTTAATTCTCGGGTCTCCCCTGCACGACGAACCGGGGGTTCATCTCTCTGGGGATAATGGATGTAGGGTTGTGTACTCTGGGGAACGGTTGTTTGGTGGGGTGGTCAACACAGCGGGTGTTGGCAGTGCTGTGATTCTCCTTAGCTTTGTGGAGGGAATGTGTCGAATGTTGGCAACACTGTCTGGTGCTAAGAAATTATGTCTGAAAACAACTGTGTTTACACACACACACACACACACACACACACACACACACACACACACACATTCATACACATACATGACGTATATAAACATATATGTATGTGTGATATTTTTTCTATCTATTATCTATCTATCTATATATATATATATATATATATATATATATATATATATAGATAGATAGATAGATAGATAGATAGATAGATAGATAGATATTTATTCGTCATTTTCCGCGTTAGCGAGGTATCGTTAAGAACAGAGGACTGAGTCTTAGAGGCAATATCCTCACTTGGGCCCCTTCTCTGTTCCTTCTTTTGGAAAACTAAAAACGAGAGGTGAGGATTTCCAGCCTCCCGCTCCCTTCTCTTTTAGTCGCCTTTTACGACAAGCAGGGAATACGTGGGAAGTATTCTTTCTTCCTATCCATAGGGATATATATATATATATATATATATATATATATATATATATATATATATATATATATAGGGATATATATATATATGTTTGCTTTGAAGAATGTATGTGAGAAATACTTAGAAAAGCAAATGGATTTGTATGTAGCATTTATGGATCTGGAGAAGGCATATGATAGAGTTGATAGAGATGCTCTGTGGAAGGTATTAAGAATATATGGTGTGGGAGGCAAGTTGTTAGAAGCAGTGAAAAGTTTTTATCGAGGATGTAAGGCATGTGTACGTGTAGGAAGAGAGGAAAGTGATTGGTTCTCAGTGAATGTAGGTTTGCGGCAGGGGTGTGTGATGTCTCCATGGTTGTTTAATTTGTTTATGGATGGGGTTGTTAGGGAGGTAAATGCAAGAGTCCTGGAAAGAGGGGCAAGTATGAAGTCTGTTGGGGATGAGAGAGCTTGGGAAGTGAGTCAGTTGTTGTTCGCTGATGATACAGCGCTGGTGGCTGATTCATGTGAGAAACTGCAGAAGCTGGTGACTGAGTTTGGTAAAGTGTGTGGAAGAAGAAAGTTAAGAGTAAATGTGAATAAGAGCAAGGTTATTAGGTACAGTAGGGTTGAGGGTCAAGTCAATTGGGAGGTGAGTTTGAATGGAGAAAAACTGGAGGAAGTGAAGTGTTTTAGATATCTGGGAGTGGATCTGTCAGCGGATGGAACCATGGAAGCGGAAGTGGATCATAGGGTGGGGGAGGGGGCGAAAATTTTGGGAGCCTTGAAAAATGTGTGGAAGTCGAGAACATTATCTCGGAAAGCAAAAATGGGTATGTTTGAAGGAATAGTGGTTCCAACAATGTTGTATGGTTGCGAGGCGTGGGCTATGGATAGAGTTGTGCGCAGGAGGATGGATGTGCTGGAAATGAGATGTTTGAGGACAATGTGTGGTGTGAGGTGGTTTGATCGAGTAAGTAACGTAAGGGTAAGAGAGATGTGTGGAAATAAAAAGAGCGTGGTTGAGAGAGCAGAAGAGGGTGTTTTGAAATGGTTTGGGCACATGGAGAGAATGAGTGAGGAAAGATTGACCAAGAGGATATATGTGTCGGAGGTGGAGGGAACGAGGAGAAGAGGGAGACCAAATTGGAGGTGGAAAGATGGAGTGAAAAAGATTTTGTGTGATCGGGGCCTGAACATGCAGGAGGGTGAAAGGAGGGCAAGGAATAGAGTGAATTGGAGCGATGTGGTATACAGGGGTTGACGTGCTGTCAGTGGATTGAATCAAGGCATGTGAAGCGTCTGGGGTAAACCATGGAAAGCTGTGTAGGTATGTATATTTGCGTGTGTGGACGTGTGTATGTACGTGTGTATGGGGGTTGGGCCATTTCTTTCGTCTGTTTCCTCGCGCTACCTCGCAAACGCGGGAGACAGCGACAAAGTATAAAAAAAAAAAAAAAAAAAAAAAAAAAAAAAATATATATATATATATATATATATATATATATATATATATATATATATATATATATATATATATAATGTGTGTGTGTGTGTGTAGAGATAAATATTAGAAGGAATATCACATAATTGTATACGTTGTGGAACTATAAACAAGATGTGTGTGAGTACGTGTGAGGACGTGGTCCAGGTATGGTCTCACCTGGACAATATGGTCATTACCTTCTTGTGTCTAACTCAGTTTGGAAGATTAAGTTCGGTTTTCGGGTCATATCTTAGAGCTTAATGTAAGGCAGTGTTGAGGTCTGATTTCATC
This sequence comes from Panulirus ornatus, assembly GCF_036320965.1. NCBI lineage: Eukaryota > Metazoa > Arthropoda > Malacostraca > Decapoda > Palinuridae > Panulirus > Panulirus ornatus. The sequence continues at coordinate 1,617,069 of NC_092282.1, forward strand.
ATCAGTTTACATTTTCATCAAGTATATTGTTTGATTCCTTCACCATATGGATGAGGGTTATGTTGACCATCTGTAGATGGTGTTATGGGTTGAAGGACGTCAATATAGCTCGTGATTCTGACGCACTTGTAACCCGGAGTCTGTGTCACCTTCCCACTTGTAATACAGGATGAGGGTAAGACTACCACCTTGTATAACGCCAGCCATCACCAAGTGAGTTATGGTCAGGCCTCACATTACTCTGTTTTTGAGTACCTTTACAAAGTGTTACGATATAGGCAAGTGCTTGGCCTCACGACAAGGCATACCTCACGCTTGAGCAAGCCTCAAGTGTGGCCACTTCATCAAATGCTTTAGTGGATGTCGAGGAACACCACCGCCCTCGACCTGCCTAAAGCACAATAATTCTGAATAAATGTACGACACTTCAAGTTGGGATTTCATTTGTTTTTCCTGAGTGGCCACAAGACTCATTGACGAGGTATATATAGCCTGGTGAGGCGGTGCCCTCCCGCCAGGGGTGCCTCAGGCTGCCTCTCAGATAAACACTCCCGTTGCTGTTTTCTCCCAACAATTCCCCACACCAAGTCCCCTCTTCCTCTCCCATATCTCCCCGCCTCTCTCCTCCCCAGCCACTGGAGGGATCCTACCACTTGATCACCATCTCACTCACTCTCTCCTTTTGAGGACCAGCAACCAAAACGTAAACAAACCCAGTCTGCTACGGCCCGGGTCCTGGGTGACCATCATGACTGGTGTCTGCCAACATAATGTCATCCTCCTGATTGTTTACATTACATCAGAATTACATTTCCTCACTCCATGATGTTTCTTTTCCACAGCCGTAAAGTGTTTTATCAGTGTCCAAATGTCTTCGTTGTAAACTAATTCACTATTTTCATGGCTTAATCTTTTCACGACGTCTTAACTGATACCATTATCTGGTACTCCTTAGTAACAATATGTTTACACTTACTGACCTTGTAACACATAAAACATGTAAACAGACCATATTTTCAGCCAACATGGTGGACCATAGTGAAGCTTTCTATTACATAATGACATTTAGTGTCTTAACAGTAGAGACACAGTCTAGCAGCAGCAGCTTTGTATATGGTTGTACACTATTGTATAATTCTTACCAAACATGGTTCATCTCGACCATGATACAACCCGACCATGATACAACCCGACCATGATACAACCCGACCATGATACAACCCGACCATGATACAACCCGACCATGATACAACCCGACCATGATACAACCGACCATGATACAACCGACCATGATACAACCCGACCATGATACAACCCGACCATGATACAACCCGACCATGATACAACCCGACCATGATACAACCGACCATGATACAACCGACCATGATACAACCCGACCATGATACAACCGACCTTTGGTGTATATGTACATATATCAATACCTCGACAGATTACTCATGATTCTTACTCATGATTCATGATGATGATTCTTACTCATGATTCATGCTGATGATTCTTACTCATGATTCATGATGATGATTCTTACTCATGATTCATGCTGATGATTCTTACTCATGATTCATGCTGATGATTCTTACTCATGATTCATGCTGATGATTCTTACTCATGATTCATGCTGATGATTCTTACTCATGATTCATGATGATGATTCTTACTCATGATTCATGATGATGATTCTTACTCATGATTCATGCTGATGATTCTTACTCATGATTCATGATGATGATTCTTACTCATGATTCATGCTGATGATTCTTACTCATGATTCATGATGATGATTCTTACTCATGATTCATGATGATGATTCTTACTCATGATTCATGCTGATGATTCTTACTCATGATTCATGATGATGATTCTTACTCATGATTCATGCTGATGATTCTTACTCATGATTCATGCTGATGATTCTTACTCATGATTCATGATGATGATTCTTACTCATGATTCATGATGATGATTCTTACTCATGATTCATGATGATGATTCTTACTCATGATTCATGATGATGATTCTTACTCATGATTCATGATGATGATTCTTACTCATGATTCATGCTGATGATTCTTACTCATGATTCATGCTGATGATTCTTACTCATGATTCATGATGATGATTCTTACTCATGATTCATGCTGATGATTCTTACTCATGATTCATGATGATGATTCTTACTCATGATTCATGATGATGATTCTTACTCATGATTCATGCTGATGATTCTTACTCATGATTCATGATGATGATTCTTACTCATGATTCATGCTGATGATTCTTACTCATGATTCATGATGATGATTCTTACTCATGATTCATGATGATGATTCTTACTCATGATTCATGCTGATGATTCTTACTCATGATTCATGATGATGATTCTTACTCATGATTCATGATGATGATTCTTACTCATGATTCATGATGATGATTCTTACTCATGATTCATGATGATGATTCTTACTCATGATTCATGCTGATGATTCTTACGAATCTTGATTGTGATTCATACTGGTGACTCTTACTCATGAGACTTTCTCACAAGATTCTTAATGAATGACTCCATAATACTCATGTTGAGAACCAGACACCAGCATCCAACGTGACACACAAACCACACACGCAACAAAGTGAATTTAACAATCGTCTTAACAACCATCACTGTAGGTTAACATGTTAAATAATCATTACAATAACAACATCCATGATAAATTACAACGTTGAACTACCTGTCAGCCACACAAGAGACCTCAACAATAACTCAACAAAAGCTGGTTATTATCGCCTGACTAACAAGGTACCTATTCGCCCTACACCTCTTGACGACAAACAACCCAGTAACGAGACACACTAACAACCACGAGACGCGCTAACAACCACGAGACAAAAACCGGTTTTCTGTCATTTGGTTTTGACTTTGTGGCTCAACAGTTCTCCTGTGATGGATGTGTTGTGGGCAGGCTGGGTACGGGGTGAGTGATGGTGTGGTACTCTGGTGGTGATGGTGGTGGTAGTGGTGATGGTGTGGTACTGTGGTGGTGATGGTGATGGTGTGGTACTCTGGTGGTGATGGTGATGGTGTGGTACTCTGGTGGTGATGGTGGTGGTAGTGGTGATGGTGTGGTACTCTGGTGGTGATGGTGATGGTGTGGTACTCTGGTGGTGATGGTGGTGGTAGTGGTGATGGTGTGGTACTGTGGTGGTGATGGTGATGGTGTGGTACTCTGGTGGTGATGGTGGTGGTAGTGGTGATGGTGTGGTACTGTGGTGGTGATGGTGATGGTGTGGTACTCTGGTGGTGATGGTGATGGTGTGGTACTCTGGTGGTGATGGTGGTGGTAGTGGTGATGGTGTGGTACTGTGGTGGTGATGGTGATGGTGTGGTACTCTGGTGGTGATGGTGGTGGTAGTGGTGATGGTGTGGTACTGTGGTGGTGATGGTGATGGTGTGGTACTCTGGTGGTGATGGTGGTGGTAGTGGTGATGGTGTGGTACTGTGGTGGTGATGGTGATGGTGTGGTACTCTGGTGGTGATGGTGGTGGTAGTGGTGATGGTGTGGTACTGTGGTGGTGATGGTGATGGTGTGGTACTCTGGTGGTGATGGTGGTGGTAGTGGTGATGGTGTGGTACTGTGGTGGTGGTGGTGATGGTGTGGTACTGTGGTGGTGGCATTGTGGTGGTGGTGGTGGCAGTGTGGTGGTGGTGGCATTGTGGTGGTGGTGGCAGTGTGGTGGTGGTGGTGGCAGTGTGGTAGGTGACCCCAGCAGCCACATTAACGTTAATAAATACAACAGTGTTGACAACTTGGGGAAAACGGGTGAGGATTCCCCACTTCCCTCAGCTGTTTACCCCCCACCCTCACCCACCCTCACCCACCCTCACCCACCGTTCCCTCTGGTACATAACTCGTCGTCAGACTTCCACCTCTTCCTTCCCCCGTGCTCCTCGTGGCGCAGCATTGTCTTCCCCCGACAGCTACATAAAGATCTTAGTTCCTCAGTGTGGTAGTTTACGAGTCAGTAATTATACCCACTGAAAAAAAAGGGTCACATATTATTGTCAGCGTTATCTGGCCGGGCGATAGTGGATCTTTGACCTTATCTCTGCTGTGTCTCGCCCAGAAATCAATAAATTAATTTAATTAGGAGAAAAATTCTGAAGGATTTAAATAGTGTGTCTCACAGTGTGAGGGAAGCCAGGGTTGTGTGTTTGTTTGTATGATTCCCTCCTCTGGTTTGGTGTTGGTGATCAAAGCTCTTAATTGTTACCTTCGTTGTTAACTGCTTGATAACCCTGTCATTATTGATGTGTTACGATCGTGTGGTATGATGTGAGCGGTGGGTGAACCTCCTCCTTACCTGCTTCTCACATTATCACCAAGATCACGTGTTATGTCACACCTCACCTACTGACCTCTACACCACACCACACCGGCTGCTACACTACACTGCTCGCTACACCACAGCGGTCGCTACACCACAGCGGTCGCTACACTACACTGGTCGCTACACTACAGCGGTCGCTACACCACAGCGGTCGCTACACTACACTGGTCGCTACACCACACTGGTCGCTACACCACAGCGGTCGCTACACTACACTGGTCGCTACACTACACTGCTCGCTACACCACAGCGGTCGCTACACCACAGCGGTCGCTACACTACACTGGTCGCTACACTACAGCGGTCGCTACACCACAGCGGTCGCTACACTACACTGGTCGCTACACCACACTGGTCGCTACACCACAGCGGTCGCTACACTACACTGGTCGCTACACCACACTGGTCGCTACACCACAGCGGTCGCTACACCACAGCGGTCGCTACACTACACTGGTCGCTACACTACAGCGGTCGCTACACCACAGCGGTCGCTACACTACACTGGTCGCTACACCACACTGGTCGCTACACCACAGCGGTCGCTACACTACACTGGTCGCTACACCACAGCGGCCGCTACACTACACTGGTCGCTACACCACAGCGGTCGCTACACTCTACAACCAATTTCCGGGTTATATTTAGAAAACTTCTTTAAGTCCTTAACTCTCTCTCTCTCTCTCTCTCTCTCTCTCTCTCTCTCTCTCTCTCTCTCTCTCTCTCTCTCTCTCTCTCTCTCTCTCCTGCGTAAGGCAGCCACCACCCACGGAGGCAGCACCACCACCCGCCTTGGTGTCGGGGGTGTGGGTGTGAGGTGGGGGTGTGGGTGGGGTTGGGTGTGGGTGTGAGGTGGGGTGTGGGTGTGAGGTGGGGGTGTGGGTGTGAGGTGGGGGTGTGGGTGGGGTTGGGTGTGGGTGTGAGGTGGGGGTGTGGGTGTGGGTGGGGTGTGGGTGGGGTTGGGTGTGGGTGTGAGGTGGGGGTGTGGGTGTGAGGTGGGGTTGTGGGTGGGGTTGGGTGTGGGTGTGAGGTGGGGTGTGGGTGTGAGGTGGGGGTGTGGGTGGGGTTGGGTGTGGGTGTGAGGTGGGGTGTGGGTGGGGTGGCGGTGTGGGTGTGAGGTGGGGGTGTGGGTGGGGTGGCGGTGTGGGTGTGAGGTGTGTGTGGGGTGGCGGTGTGGGTGTGAGGTTCGGGTGTGGGTGTGGGTGTGAGGTGGGGGTGTGGGTGGGGTTGGGTGTGGGTGTGAGGTGTGGGTGTGGGTTGGGTGTGGGTGTGAGGTGTGGGTGTGGGTTGGGTGTGGGTGTGAGGTGCCCCGGGGGTGTGGGTGGGGTTGTGTGTGGGTGTGAGGTGTGGGTGTGGGTGTGAGGTGCCCCGGGAGTGTTAGTGAGGCTGCGTTGTGAGTCAGCAGGAGGGTGGCTGTCAAGTGTCACTCCTGTGACCCAGGTTACTGTCTCCTCACCCACACGTGGCCTGCTGGGTCTCATTCTACGTACATACATTCTCTTCATCTCACACATAACTCATACCCCTCATTCTTCCTCGCTAGGTTCCCCTGCGGTGCACACGACGCGCTCGCCCCGTGTCACAGCCACACCTACCACGCCTCCTCATCCAAGCTCGACGTTAAGAAGTTAAAACAGTTTTTATCGTTATTTTTATCCGTCGCCAAAGTATTAATATTGGCGAGGCGTCGCCGGGGGGGGGGGGGGGGGGGGGGGGAATATGAGAAATTAATCCTGGTGATGACCTGACGATGGTCAGGCAGGTCACAGGTCCCAGGTCGCTTATTACGATGTGGAAAGTAATAGAGATGATAGATGATGGGGGGGGGGAGGTAATGGGGATGGCGAGTTAATGGCACGTGGGACGTGAGGGACTTGCACCTCCCCCCGCTCCCCACCCACCTCCCTTTCCCTGTGACACCCTAACGGGGTCATGACCCCGTGGCACGTGCCCGGGCGAGACTAGGTCATGACCCCGTGGCACGTGCCCGGGCGAGACTAGGTCATGGTGGAGACAAAGACATTGATCTCTGACCCCAGTGAGAGTGGTGATCCCGCGCCGTCAGGCCAACCAGACAAGCGAAATAGGGAACTGGTGACCTGTAATGACCTCTCTCTCTCTCTCTCTCTCTCTCTCTCTCTCTCTCTCTCTCTCTCTCTCTCTCTCTCTCTCTCTCTCTCTCTCTCTCATGTGTGTGTGTGTGTGTGTGTGTGTGTGTTTGTACACCTTGAGTGAGTACCCTCACGTGACGGACCGTCTCACTGCACAGGAGTCCCACCTTACCCTGCTGCTGCCGGCACCACGCCTGGGGTCACGTGATGATGATGATGATGACGTCACTGTGAGCAGCGTCCTCACCACTGTCATCTCCAAAGACACTACCACACCATCACCACCACTACCACACCATCACTACCACCACCACCATCACCACACCACCACCGTCACCATCACCACACCACCACCGTCACCATCACCACACCACCACCGTCACCATCACCACCACTACCACACCATCACCGTCACCACCACTACCACCACACCACCACCACTACCACCATCACCACCACCATCACCATCGCTGCTATCACCACCATCGCACCAACGACAAGCAGCAAATTGGAAGAAATAGTCACGGATAAGATGAAGCCAAGAATCTCTCTCTCTCTCTCCGGGAGAAGAATAGCTGAGTGTGATGTCAGTGTTTGAAAGATTCTCTCTAGTGTTGATAAACCAACTGTCTGGAGATAATGTGAGATGGAGATAGTGTGTGTGTGTGTATGTGTGTGTGTGTGTGTGTGTGTGTGTGTGTGCTGCGGGAGTAATGTCGCAGCCAAACCCAAATTTCATTCCTTAATAAATTAATTAGATATTCTTACGTCCAGTTAAGCGAGCCACTTACTGAATCATTCGTAATGCAGATTTCGTTGTGAAGACTTGTGTTGTCTAAGTTGTTGTTACTCGTCCATAAAGCGTATGTTGTGAGCAATGAAAGAAAATGGTGTGATGAATATTCATATTCAGTGTTGGTTATCATGCAGTGTATAATAAAGTAGATAAGAGGACAATCTATCTTAAGACCATGTGTGTGTCGCCGCCGCTCAGACAGGATCCGTCAGCCGGTGACCTGGCCTTGCGTATCGCTCAGTCAGACACACTACGCATCTCAGTGCTCTCGCGGCGTAGATAAGAGATACCTAACTCCAACAACCATTAACAACCTGACAGGTGCGGCTCCTTAGGTGTGAGGCGCCGGTACAACTGGTGTTTATGTTGTGGTTTGCTGGTCTGGGCCAGGAACTTAGATGAACACGAGGGTCGTGCTGTGCACCTCTTCCACGAACGTATCTTGCAACTTCTGGTCTTAATGAGCTGCCGCGTGGGCGCTGCGAACCAAGACCCGGGATTCTGCAAGACAACACAGACGCTGGTCGTGCCCCCAGGCTGTTGGTTGCACGGTGGGCAAAGGACGTGTTGCACGTCGCCCTTGTGGTCACAGGACACTAGCTCAGAAGTCCCTACAGGAAATACCGTACTACATGAGGCTCTGTATCACAACTACAGCAACTACAGCAGACACTCACACATTCTGAACCTGACCAGAACCATACAGTACACAGACCGCCTCTGTGGTAACAAGTATTGACGACTTAAATGAAATTCTGAGATGCTAGTAAATATGAGATAGACATGTGACGAATCCAGCACATGTTACCACCACCAGGAGAGACCTTCACCTGGGGAACAGACCAACATCTCACAGTCATGTCTGACAGCTGGAAACTTTCACTTCATGATGATCATGAGTCTGTTGTGTTCATATCCAGAGACCTTCCAGACAGGCTCTCATTTGTACAGGAAAATAAGAATTTAAAGATATGACCCGAGATGAGCAGATGGCTCCTGGGTATTCACGACACAGAGACAAGCACAGGTCATGATGGGCAGGTCCTCGTATACCTGGATGGTAGGTATAGAATATTGCGATCTGCAGCAGAAGCGGAACGGTCGAGGAACGAAACCTCATAGCCAGGGTCAGTCCGGGCTGGGTTCATATGTATCTTCCTCGTTGATCTGGTTGACAAGACGTCACAGAACACAGCAGATATGCTGGAGCGTCTGTAGAGGTGAATGCATCATGATGGTAGCCAGTATCATCTGTAGCTCTGGTTACGACCATCTATACACGGAATACGAACGAACAGCAGAGGTTCGTCTCAGTGAGACACCGGAGCGTCCCGCTGGAGCGGTACCGCTTCGGTTCGTTTGGATTATGTTTTGATGAAGAACTTTAGGCAATACTGAAGACGAGAAGGAAATTCTCACTGCATTAAAAGAATGGTAAATACGGCTTGAGACACACAGTAAGAACATACAAGGACGATGAAGGAATTATGATAAAGATAGAATAGAAGAATGTTGCGAAAATGAACGTTTGATGAGAAAGGAAAGCTCTGGTGCACATCATGGATCTGAGGACGACCAACACGGGCACATGAGTTGGCCTTGTTGACCACTGCAACAAGAAAGTGTCATAAACAAGTGAACGACGGAAGAGGACTCTGTCCAGCTGTGTCGGGGGGGCGGGCTCCCTGTGTGCACCACGCTGCTGTGTACGTGTGCTGGGGCAGGAGATACACAGTACGCAATGAAGAGGTGATGAGGTATGTGTGGTGCGCTCCACTGGTGGACAGATATAGACGGGCATAGTGAGGTCATACATAGTGACAGACAGGTAGACAGTAACGGGTAACTAAAGTGTATTATGACGGTTATTAACTTTCATGTTCTTTATATCGATGTTACACACATACCCACGCCCTCTCCTAAACATAACCACGCCCTCTCTTACACATACCCACGCCCTCTTACACATACCCACGCCCTCTCCTACACATACCCACGCCCCTTCTCACACATAACCACCCCCCCCCCCTCCACCACCACATGGTGGTCATCCAGTGAGTTAGTGTGAGAGGCCGGGCAACATGGCGGGTCTGGCTGGTCTTCACCACAAACCCTGCACCAGTGTGAGTGGCCCGGGGGGGGAGGGGGGGGGCACGTTGTCATGAGGGACATAACGTGTTCTCTGACTTACTGACTTAAGGAAACCTGCCAGGCAAAATAGTTTCAAGCCACAGTGTTGATGAGGATGTTGTTCCAACTTGTGTCAAACAGATAATCCACTTTATGTACGGATTGCCCTCATGACCGGCATGCGTTCACCCGTGTCATGAGGGAGGCGCACCAGGAGATGTGTTGGTCATGTGTAGTTCGCCTCGGCCGAAGATGTTCATCATTGTTATCACCACGTGCAACTGCTGATGACGGTAGTTCGGCTAATCTTTGTGCTGTCAATCAGCGGTCAATTTATGCCATCGTTCACCCAATCAAGTGGAAGGTTTTATGTGGTCATCAACCAATCGCGAGACACGATTCATGCCTTCTTCCCGCCAATATTTATATCTCGCCATGAAATGGATTGTAATCTCTTTGAAGTGGGCAACATAAGTGACAAAAGATCCAGTACAGAGTTATATATTATCTCGTGCAAGATATAGCCTCAGAAGGTCGCTCTATGTCTTTGTTTTATTCCTCATGGCGGCAGCTGCAGCCTGGCACTACTTGGTGGGGCGGAGGATGGCGGGCGCGTCACCGCGATAAGGCTGGTATTCAGGGGCGCGCGGCACCTCCTTTGTCACGGTAATGGCGGCAGTAAGAAGCTTCAAGTACCTGCGCTCTCTCTACCATACTCTCCTGATGTCTTGAAGGGAATTGATTTCTAGTATTTTCTGGTTTATAACATGTTTCTCTGCGCGTGGAGCGCCATGTTGCCCTGACGATAATGGAGGTGGTATGAAGGTCTGGGCATTGGTCCCTCTCCACGCCCCTGCGCGCCACTTGGCCACTCGAAGGTGTGAGAATATCTCGATGATGTTGAATGTTGTATGTCTGGGTCACTGGTCGATGATCTACTTCCTGCGAAATAAGACTCAACCTTGACCTTCGATGCGTCAGGACAAACGTAGTCATCAACACATTATCTTCGTCTTGCGTACCCACTGTTGTGCTGCAAGATATGTACATCACGTATCAGGTCAACACAAACACCAAGTATTGTACATATATGAGCAGAAGTTCTGGTGTTCTTTATCTGAAAATCTACTTTTCAGTTGTTTTATTCGTTGTATTCATAAGTTGTTTTAACAGTTCACAAAACGATCGTGTATTGGTCAATACCTGCCGGGTTGACCAATCAGGAGTGTCGCGACCCACACCTGCTCTGTATGTAGCTGCCACACTTCAGACCACGAACATAATCCCACAAGAAAATCGTTTTCCATCGTCAGTAAAACCAAAGTAACTGTTGCACGAAGCTAGACTTACTTGTATGTTGGTTTCGTGTGTATTGTCCACCTCAGTAGGACGTGTGTGGAGGTCAGGTGTGGTGACCATGTCTTGTACGTTCCTCAGTGTTGGCCGACATAGTAACCATCCTCTGTGACGTGGTCGGTGTGGATGCGCTGTTGTGTCAGAGTCAGGTAAACCCTCGTGAGTCACCAACTTGATTGTGATGTTTCTGTCTTTGGTTGGATGTTTGTGAGCTGACTCACGGACCACAGTCAGCTCAATGTGTTCATCCCCCTACCTCCCTCAGGCTAACGAGTCATTAATGTACTGACTGATTGGAGGTCAACGGTGCGTTGATTGGACGTTAACAGAAACATTATTCACGTCTTTGAAGGTTCATGTACTCAGACATAATTTTAGACGTTAATGTTAGACATAATTTTAGATGTTAATGTTAATATCATCATCATCATCAAGTGGGAGCAGAGTTCACGTTAACCCGATATGTTTCTCTGTCAGTAACTGGTGTATGTGCACCACCTTCACGTCTGGTGGACCTGCAACACACTGTATTACTTGCTCACTTCCAGTATCAACACAACGGACCATCTGATAGTGTGTGTGTGTGTGTGTGTGTGTAGTGGTGTGGGACACTACAGCATCAGGAGGTGCCTCCACCTTCCTCTCTGGCTGCCACATCAATTACATTGTGTACAGGTGTGGTCGCTGGACAGCCGTCAGGCAGGTACACCTGCCTTGCTCTGAAGCCTCTTGATCTTATATGAAAGCTACTGCAGGTGTGAGGAGCCCCTGGCGATATGGTACATACAAGACGGAGAGGGAGAGAGGATGTATGTGACTGCCATGTGTGGAAATGTGTCACATCAGCAGGGACCCAAGCTGGGTGTCTGGGTAGATGTTGTCATTGTGTAACCCCGGGACACATGTGTCTCAATGTTCTCTTGTACCTTCAAGGTTACGCTACAATCAGTAGCATGGAAATGATGGACTCCTTTGGAGTGAAAATTTCCTCAAAGAGATTCTACTTCTCTGCACCAGACATCTCTTCATCTACCTACCTACAGAGAAGAGGACGAACAGCTTGGCTGACTGTGAGCCATTTTCCTGGTCCGGGGCTCGGGCAGGAGCCCATGAAATTCGTGAGTAGCATCGCCAACCACAAGACCACGAAGCCTCGCAGACACGCACAATTTACACCAATTTTTGATTCCTTCTTGTGAGACGTGGCTGCATGCGCGGGACCACACCACATGTGGAGCCGTGCAAGTGTGAAGGTTCCTCCAAGTGACTACAAATAGGTCCACACACACACACACACACACACACACACACACACACATACACACATACATACACATACATACATACACATACATACACATACACACACACACACACACACACACACACACACACACACACACACACACACACACACACACAATATAACCCTTCCTTACCTACACACCTGCCAAAGGACGACACTGCCCAAGAACAAGGCACGTTACCCTCCCGCTCCCTTACAGACCAAAACCAACCTTACGCCCCTGTCCATAAAAGCGATTACCGCTGATCATCATGCCGATCCTCCTCCCTTGTTCTCGTCACTCTCCATGAGATAAACTTCAGCAAAAACCGACATTTAAGATAAGATTTTTTCCTTCCTCCTGATAAGAGGAGTCAGTATCTCATGTCTGGTGTAGTGAGGGACTCATGTCTTGGACGGCGAGGGAGAGTGAGGGTCATGTCTGGTGTAGTGAGGGAGTATGAGGCCGTGTCCAGATTGTTAGGAGAATGAGGCAGAGTTTGGCCCTTATTCATGATGAGAGGGATGGTTGGTGAGGAGGGAGGTGGAGATTGGCGCTTTACAGGAAGACTTGCGAAGGTATTTTCTGTCTGTAAGACAAAACGAGGTGGCACACAAGGGAAGAAAGTCCTGGTGAATTGTACAGTGAAAAGAGAGGAAGTAGTAAAAGTCCTGCATAAAATGAAGTGTGGCACAGCTGCTGGAAGTGGATAGGATTCCAGTCGATTTTCTCAAGAAACAGTGGCAGTGTTACTGAGTGGTTAGTGAATCTATTTGATGTTTGTATGACTGAAGATGAGGTGCCTGAGGACTGGCAGAACGCATGTACAGTGCCTTTATATATGGGCAAGAGGGGTAGAATAAATGTTTGAATTTGTTATAAGGCTGTTGAGTACACGTGGTAAGGCGCGTGGGAGGATGGTGGTCAGGAAGGCACAGTGTAGTTTCAGAAAGGTAAAGGATGTGTGGAGCAGGTGTGTTTGCTCTGAAGGATTTGTGTGATGAATACACAGAGTGACTTGTATGAGGCATTTATGGATCTGGAATATACATACAGTAAAATATAGAGATGCCTTGTAGAGTGTGCTACAAATATATGGCGTATATGTGAGGCTTCTGAGCGCAGTGAAAAGTTTCTACAAGGAAGGGAAAAGGGTGAGTGGTTTCCGGTGAAGATAAGTCTGTCTGTGCCAAGGGTGTGTGATATCATTGTGGTTATTTAGACTATTCATAACAAGGTTGTGAGGGAGGTATATGCGAGAGGCGGGTCAAGCCTGCCTCTGTATCTCCCTCGACCCATTTTGATAAGCTGATTTGATTTACTGTGTCACATGTGAAGACATAATCTGTTTGTGTGGACGATGGGTGCGCGCGCGCGTGGCTCCTGGGTGGCATGGCACGCCCCGTCGTGGGTGGTGTTCACTGGTGGGTCCCTGACAATGACGTGATACAGAGAAAAAGAAAAATTCATCAACCATGATAAATGGTGGCATATAAACAACGAGAAGAACAGTAACAGCAAGAGAATGAATAGATATTAAGAACGAAAATAAGGATGAAGAACAGAAGAGAAAACGAAGAGAGAGCAATCATGATGAAGGAAGTAAGGACACGACCCGTCCGTCACTTGATGTCGTCTGTCTGATTTCTTACGAGTGTGTCTGCCGGGGTCTGCTTCGGCTGTGGTGTGAGTGTGCCACTGCTCCTCACTGTGCTCCGTCGTGTCACTTACTCTCTCTCTCTCTCTCTCTCTCTCTCTCTCTCTCTCTCTCTCTCTCTCTCTCTCTCTGCCATGGTCCCATGCATCATCTCAGGATGTCATCTTCCCTGCCGGTCTTATCTACTTTATGGTCTATCATTGTTTGTTGGCTTCACTCCTCCCTGATACCAAGAGTTAGCAAACCTCAGGTCCTCCCGGCCGCCATGATAACCAAACATCTTATCTGTTACCTCACATCCTGTCTTTAACTCTGCCTCGATAATTTTTACCTGTCCGAGATGTTCGGCCTGACGTGGCTCTGATAACGAGGACCAGCAAGTGTCAGGCATCTGCATCAAAGACGCCATAAGCAACATGGATTTATATATTCTTGAGACATCCACACGTCTGGCTCTTGTATATACATCTTATGTTTATATTCTCTTACTTATATTTTCTGATAATCATGTACACCTTTGAATATGACATTACAAGAAAATTTTCTGTAATTTCCTCCTATGAATTTACATAATCAATATATACGACACACACTGGACAGCCTCAGAGTTTGCAACGACTTACTAACGCGTCAGCTGAAGTGGACGGTTTGGGAAGACGAGGATTACCAGGTGTTGCTACCCGAACCAGGGACGAAGCTGTCAGCCAGGGACGAAGCCGTCAGCCAGGGGTGAAGCTGTCAGCCAGGGACGAAGCTGTCAGCCAGGGACGAAGCCGTCAGCCAGGGGACGAAGCTGTCAGCCAGGGACGAAGCTGTCAGCCAGGGACGAAGCCGTCAGCCAGGGATGAAGCTGTGACTCAATCAAGGGCGAGACCCGAGTCAGAGGCGAACCTTGAGTCAGTCAAGGAGGAAGCTCAGAGTCAGATAAAAGCATTTGCTTTCCGTGTGTGTGTGTGTGTGTGTGTGTGTGTGTGTGTGTGTGTGTGTGTGTGTGTGTGTGTGTGTGTGTGTGTGTGTGTTTGTGTGTGTGTGTGTGTGTGTGTGTGTGTGTGTGTGTGTGTGTGTGTGTGTGTGTGTGTGTGTGTGTGTTGAGCTCAGGGTTGATCCCTATAGTAGGACAACTTCGACAAAATCGGGAGCTGCAGAGGAGAGCTGGCCAGGTGGGAGACGGGGTGAAGCGAGGGAGAGAAAGACCAGGAGAGAGCAAAGGAGGAAGGGAGAGGGAGTGAGGGGCTGAGGGGAGAGTAAATGTGGGCAGAGTGGAGGGTGAGTGAGGGGAGAGGGGCGGGCACTTGAGATAGCCTTGGGTGAGATAGCGAGGCTTGGAGATAAGGTCCTGCCATGAATCATCTCTTAAGCTGCCTCGTCGGAAGCCAACCAACCCCCCAGCCAGCCAGCACCCCAGCTATCACCCTTGCCAGTCCCCCGGTCACCTGGGGGATCTTGTGGGCAGTACCGTGAGGGTCAGGCCTGATACAGGTACTGACGATGTCCAAATGTTCATCAAATTTCAGATCAGTAACGTTGCTGTAACGGCTGTAATATTGACCACAAAAAGGTACAGAAATATAGAAGAAAAAAAAAACAGTTTAGCAGATTCAGTTTACCTCAACAGAACTTCAGACTGAAGTTGATGATGATGGTGATGATGGTAATGATTATCATAATCATTACTTCCATAATAACACTAATGATGATAATACTAGATTATAATAATCATTAAGATATGTCATACGAGAATAATACAAAATAAGATTTTATATAAATGTTTTTCAAAGATTTTAAGGAGCTGCATACTTTCAAAGTATTAACACCTTAGTTGCTGTGTTGACACTTAACTCCCAAGTGACTTTGTGTCAAAGTTTTAACAGCATAGTTTCTCTGTATCCAGGGGAGATACGATAATACGGTACTGTACCTAAACAGATGTATTTTATTGATGGATACATAGGATGTTGATACAGGGATGAGTCATGATTGGTAGTTGAGTCTTGACCCTGAATTACCTCGGCAGTTGTAGTTACTGGTCTCAAACTACCCCGGGAACTATAGTTACTACCTCCTCTGTAACTGTGATTACTGTTTACTGACCCCGAATAACCCCGGGAGCTGTAATTACCATGAGGGAAGATGCACTACGAAGACAACACAGCGGAACACACACACACCAGCAGACCAGTGGGTGTTTTCATGGTTTGTTTATGTTGGTGGAGGAGGCGAGGACCGTACACAGAGTGTGGTAGGTACGCAATGGTCAGCTTAGGGAGAAATACCTGTTGACTTTGTGTGTCACTAAGGAGGCGCTGTTATTGTCAGTCGTGCACTTGGAGGGAAAGTATTCATCAAATCTGTTCTTAAACTACTTTCCGCTACTGTTATTAGTGATTTATGTGTGTTAACCATCCTGTTGAGCAAGCAGTACCTTGCGTTATTGTGGTGTAACGTTGGTCCGCAGTAACACGTTACGTTGGTCTGCAGTAACACGTAACGTTGGTCCGTAGTAACACGTTACGTTGGTCCGCAGTAACACGTTACGTTGGTCCGCGAGCTTATATGCATGAGAACCAGTGAAAATGTTTAGTTAACGCGTCGCTCACTTGGTGGTCATAGAAAAGTCAGAGTTAGACAGGCTACTGGGAGATCGGTCATCCGCCTTCGTCTGCTCTGATGCATGAGTGATGTACACCTGCTTACGGACGAGCAGGCTTCCTCTCCTGCCTGCTGTGGACGAGGGCCGACGTGCATGGCGGGCTGGAGCCCCAGGCGGGTGGGACAAGATTGTAAGAAAGTGATGCTCAAGACACGTCTGCACACTAGGGCGATACCCTCTATTCTATAACCCGCAACTGTGGTCGTTGTTGGTACCATTAGTGTGAGGCGTGAGAAGAGTGCGATACCACATGAGTCATGAAGAAGATGTTCACAAGATCAGCGAGGAAGACGATAGCAGAGTTGCGCTCAGCAGGAAACTAGCAGAAAGAACGCTAAATTAGCAGACAATAACTCTGAAATAGCAAGAAACGCTTGATTATCGCAAGATACGCGAACAAGGCAAAGCCATGATGCTGGATGTATATTGAATCAAATAGAAAGAAAAAAGTGATTTATCTTCATGTTAAATTAGATAGGAAAAGAGTTCGTCATAAATAAGATACAGACTGACCCAGTACATATACTGACATGGTTAACAAGGAAATGACTGGAAGAAGAAGAGTCAAGTCATATTTAGTGATCATGTTTTCTCTCACTTAAGTTAGATCTACGTAAGAGATAATTTGGACCAACATGAAGTGTGTCTGATAAGTGAATTATAAACAAGAATATTAAGTATAAGTCGCATATAGTAAGCAAGAATATTAAGTATAAGTCGCATATAGTAAGCATTATATAGGAAAACTTATGTTGAAAACTATCATGGTATACCCTTGAATATATGGTATACTTTATATGACATGGTATGCTCGTAGAATAATGGGAAGCACATAAGTGACCACAGACCGTGTCGTGTGTCAGGGAGAAATGTTAAGTTCTCATTACAGTCGGGAAAACTTGTTACGGTCCTTCCCTACAGCTGAGCAAACTGCCTAGAATTCATTATATATATTTTTTATTTATTCATTTATTTTGCTTTGTCGCTGTCTCCCGCGTTAGCGAGGTAGCGCAAGGAAACAGACGAAAGAATGGCCCAACCCACCCACATACACATGTATATACATACACGTCGACACACGCACATGTACATACCTATACATCTCAACATATACATATATATACACACACAGACATATACATATATACACATGTACATAATTCATAGTCTGCCTTTATTCATTCCCATCGCCACCCCGCCACACAGAATAACAACCCCCTCCCCCCGCATGTGAGCGAGGCAGCGCTAGGAAAAGGCAACAAAGGCCACATTCGTTCACACTCAGTCTCTAGCTGTCATGTATTAATGCACATTATATATATATCACCTGACTAGGACATCAGTGTTTGTCTAAAGTGAGAAAGATATATTTTGTTTATATCAGAGATCATCAGGAACACAATTATTTTATGTTTCCCACGTAAGATAATTCCTGTAGTGGATAACATTTGTAGTTTTTAACCAGAATTTAGGGGGAAAAAATCTTGAAATGTCTGAGAAATTCAGAAAATTTAATTTTCGAAATATAGAAATGATCCTAAATTCTCTCCAATAACTTTGGGAAAGTTTCTAAAACATCTTAACATTCCCACTGAAGAAATTATATTTCCATAAAGTGGAAAAAAAAGAATAAGTAGAATCAAATAAAAATCTTATGACTCTTACAGACTAAACTTCGTGACTCAACCACTGTTCCCTTAGCAGTGTTACTGTACGTAACGTTCACGAGTAGTGTTACTGTACGTAACGTTCACGAGCAGTGTTACTGTACGTAACGCTCACGAGCAGTGTTACTGTACGTAACGCTCACGAGTAGTGTTACTGTACGTAACGCTCACGAGTAGTGTTACTGTACGTAACGCTCACGAGCAGTGTTACTGTACGTAACGCTCACGAGTAGTGTTACTGTACGTAACGCTCACGAGTAGTGTTACTGTACGTAACGCTCACGAGTAGTGTTACTGTACGTAACGCTCACGAGTAGTGTTACTGTACGTAACGTTCACGAGTAGTGTTACTGTACGTAACGTTCACGAGCAGTGTTACTCTACGTAACGCTCACGCCAGCGTTGCCAACCTGCTCTCGTGTACATCTTGTGTATAAGCGGACCAGATGGTCGTCAGTAGATTATAACAATATATACAGATATGTACATCCTCATAAAATCAACACAACCACAAGTTATAACACACACTTGGCTCCTCAAACCTTAAAGATAAATCAGCTGTGGACATTGTACATCATGTGTTAACACTAACAACATTGTACATCATGTGTTAACACTAACAACATTGTACATCATGTGTTAACACTAACAACATTGTACATCATGTGTTAACACTAACAACATTGTACATCATGTGTTAACACTAACAACATTGTACATCATGTGTTAACACTAACAACATTGTACATCATGTGTTAACACTAACAACATTGTACATCATGTGTTAACACTAACAACATTGTACATCATGTGTTAACACTAACAACATTGTACATCATGTGTTAACACTAACAACATTGTACATCATGTGTTAACACTAACAACATTGTACATCATGTGTTAACACTAACAACATTGTACATCATGTGTTAACACTAACAACATTGTACATCATGTGTTAACACTAACAACATTGTACATCATGTGTTAACACTAACAACATTGTACATCATGTGTTAACACTAACAACATTGTACATCATGTGTTAACACTAACAACATTGTACATCATGTGTTAACACTAACAACATTGTACATCATGTGTTAACACTAACAACATTGTACATCATGTGTTAACTCTAACAATATTGTACATCATGTGTTAACACTAACAATATTCTTCAAAACCCAGACATTCACCTCAGAAAGATGAACTTCCTGAAGAGCAAATATTTGTACTAAATTCCTCTCTCTCTTACAACATTTGTACAGAACTCACCGGTGAAAAAATAATTATGAAACGTTGATTTACATCAGCTCTACCATCAACTATCCATATAATTCATTATGAAGATGCCCTTTGTGGTTATAAAAGAATTACATTGAATGATTTTTCAACAGAAAGAAAATGTTCACTTTTTGATTATATTCTAAACACGCGTCTTAAAGATAACCGTAAAATAATCTTACTTAGAATTATATATTCCAAGTAAATTCTTTTTCTAAAGTCACAAAAATAGAATAAGTCTTGATGTTTCTTACACAACATATAGTCTTATATTTCCTGCTACATATTAGTACACATGATGCATGGTATTACATTATTGTCTTGTTTATGTAATGCTATGTTTCTGTAATCCCTGGTGACGTCTGCAGGGCTGCTGGGTACAGCTCCGATTACTGTAGCTGTTGCTGGGTACAGTTCCAGCTACTGTAGCGGTTCCTGGATACAGTTCCAGCTACTGTAGCGGTTCCTGAATACAGTTCCAGCTACTGTAGCTGTTGATGGGTACAGTTCCAGCTACTGTAGCTGTTGATGGGTACAGTTCCAGCTACTGTAACTTTTGCTGGGTACAGTTCCAGCTACACATAGCTGTATCTTCTTCACATTGAGTACAATCTTATGTTCTGACGATATATAGTTCAGCTGCTTCCTTCAGCTGTGATAATGTTGTTGCTTCTTCTTCTTCGCCGACATGTTACTTCGACATCTGTGTACTGCCAGTTACTGGCTATCGTGAGATGTAAAGACCTGTACCTGTACCTGCAAGTTGTACCTATACCTGCCAGCTGTACCTGTACCTGTACCTGCCATCTGCCTGCTGTACCTGTACCTGTACCTGCCAGCTGTACCTGTACCTGTAAATTTGGTGATCAAGACACAGTGGCGCTGTTGTTCAAGACTTGTATGTGTACCTTTACACTTGGTAGTCAAGCTTTAGACTTCTGACTATAGCTGTGGGTTTGCATCTTAGCTGTAGACCTGTAGCTGTAGCTATAGTGTTGTACTCCTGGGCTTGTACCTGTAAGTGTACACCCCCATCTTTAGCTGTCGACTTGTTTCTGTGATCTTAGCTGTGACTCCTAGTTAGCTGTGACTCCTAGCTGGCTGTGACTCCTAGCTGGCTGTGACTCCTAGCTGGTTGTGACTCCTAGCTGGAGTGTTCGTATTTGATGTTGGTGTCTTCCAGAGGTTCCAGCACTGGAATCCTGGAAAGCAAGAGAACAGTGGTTGAGATCTGACCAGCTGGAAGGCCAGGCATAGCGTTACCAGTGGCCTCGACCCTGCACCGCGTTGTGACGCGTGGGTGGTTGTGAGGGGCAGCGTCACAACCCGGGAATGTAGGGACCTGCTCACCATGTTCCGCCATCCATGGTTCGAACCCCTCCCGGGATGCCTCACTTGGTGACAGTCTGTTGTTTTATTGCAAATGTTACTCTACCGGTGAAGAAATATTAATGCGAAACTGCTGGGAAATATATTGAAAAACCATATAAGATATATATGAATGTGTGTGTGTGTGTGTGTGTGTGTGTGAAAAAGAGAGAGCTGGTTGTGTACTCACTGTTTCATAACCTGGTGTGAGAGGTGTTGTGAGTTGGGCAGCACGTGTTGTGGTGTTGATGATGGTGAGGGGTAGGAGGTAACCAGCTGGGCGGTGGGGGTCACGTGGTGAGGCAGGGGGTGACCCGTCGCCGTCAGCAGGTGGGCGGCCGCCGCTGCTCCCCCCTGCTCGTGGTGCAACGTCGCTCCCCCTCCACCATAATGATCAGCAGCGTGGTGGTCGGCGTAGTTCGTGATGACGGTGGAGACTGTGGGTGGAGACCAAGTGTGCATCAGAACACCTGACCAGCCGGCCCACCGCCTGGCTGGCAACATACGTACTCACTGTGAGTTGCCTCAATCATTACATAAATTGAACATCATCGATAGATATATGATAACTGACATTACATATATATACACACACACACACACACACACACACCACACACACACACACACACACACACACACACACCACACACACACACACACACACACACACCACACACACACACACACACACACACACACACACACACACACACACACACCATACACACACACACACACACACACACACACACACACACACACCACACACACACCACACACACACACACACACACACCACACACACACACACACACACACCACACACACACACACACACACACACACACACACACACACATATATATATATATATATATATATATATATATATATATATATATATATATATATATATATATATATATATATATATATATATAAAGACTGATCAGTAATCACTTATAGTTGACTGTATTTGTTGTAATATAATTGATTATTTCAGAAGTAACCAGTTGGTGTACCACATCATATATGACTGTCTTATAATCATACCACATAAGGTAACACAGTGTTACCGAAGATAGGCATAGCAGATATTGAGGTACAGTGCTGCCATAGACAGCAGATAAAGATGTACAATAATACCATAGACAGCAGATAAAGACGCACAGTAATACTATACATACAAAAGATATTGTTGCACAGTGCTACCATACACAGCAGATTAAGAAGTACAAACCTACTATAGACAGCAGAAAAAGAGGCACAGTGCTACCAAAGACAGCAGATAAAGAGGTACAGTACTACCACAGACAGTATTAGCTGGTACAGTTCCCTCAAATACAGGAGACATCTCGCCTGCTGGTGCACAGAGAGTGAGGGAAATGTACAGACAGTGACAGGAGGCGATGACAGTGAGAACCAGAGAGCGTGGGAGTGACGGAAGACATGTGAAAAATGACCTGTAGTGAAGGAGTGAGAGGAGGCTGGTGAGCGTGTGTGAGGTACAGCTAGTGAGTGAGAGAGAGAGAGAGGCAGGAGGACACTTACCGTAGGAGGCTGTCTGGTGAGGCTTGAGGGAAGAGGGCGTCATGCTCACACTGCTGGACACGAGATTGTGGTTAGTGGGGTCATAATGGTAGGGCGGGTCGTGGTAGCAGGAAGGCATGGCACCACACACTGTATACTCTCCTCCCACAATGTTAACAATACCAATATCCCATGTTTACTCTACCATCTTATACCATCAAACTGAAATTCCTTTCTGCTTGCTTCTCACTAACGACTTCCTTCATGATGTTCAACCAACGAACTTGTACAGGAATCGTGACACAGAGGGAAGTGGTAAACAATACGATGAGACATATTTGATCTTCAACATCTTAGTTTTTGACCAACCAAGTCTAGTGAGTTAAATACCACACAACGTCACTGTGGTGAACTGTAAGTCCTTGTGGTACTTACCTCGGTGACCTGAAGACCTTTGCTAGGGGGAGAGAGAGGGGTACGGAGGCCTCATACAGCTTGTCTTAACCTGGGATACCTGTCTCACCTAGTGCTGACCTGGTGAGTTGCCGTAGGGTTTGAGGACAGGATGCTGCTGGAGTGGACCTGCACCCTCCAGTACTGACCTGGGGAGGTGGCGTAGCTGCTGGGGAGCTGGTACTGACCTGGGGAGGTGGCGTAGCTGCTGGGGAGCTGGTACTGACCTGGGGAGATGGTCTAGCAGCTGAGGGAGCTGGTGCTGACTTGGGGGTGGTTTTATAGTGGCTGGGGGAACTGGCACTGACCTGGGGGAGGTGGCGTAGCGGCTGGGGGAGGGCTGCTGCTGCTGCTGGGACGAGGAAGAGCTGGAGGAAGAGGAACTCTTGGGCTTCCTCTTACGTGTCTGGATGGGTCCTTCCTTCTTCATGGTCAGGGGCCGACTGACCTGTGGGAGTGGAAATGAAGAAACAATGAGGAGAGTCGTAACTAGGGATAGATCGGTCGTAACTAGGGATAGGTCGGTCGTAACTAGGGGTAGGTCGGTCGTAACTAGGGGTAGGTCAGTCGTAACTAGGGGTAGGTCGGTCGTAACTAGGGGTAGGTCTTGAGAATGTTCAAGTGTGGTCGCTCTTGTTGGACTGGCTAAATAATGTTACTTCTTCTTGTACTGTAAAGAATTGGTTGTATGTAGGAGTGTTGTGTTGTCTTGTGGGAAGCGTGTCTTTATGTGATCACACATTCCCTGTCACCAGGGGTCAGTCCTGATGGTGAGCCATAACACTTTGCAACATACCACTTTGTAACACATTACTGTTACATTATGTGAATAACACAACAGTGCCATATCATTTGTATGTAACACCTGTCTCACCATCTGTCTATAACACCGTCTGTTTGTAACGCCCGACTGTCACACCGTCTCTCTGTAGCACCCGACTGTCACACCGTCTGTCTGTAACGCCCGACTGTCACACCGTCTGTCTGTAACACCTGACAGTCACACCGTCTGTTTGTAACACCTGACTCACACCGTCTGTGTGTTAGGTTGTGACATCCTTCCACCTTCATCGGTCGAGAAGAAGAAATTTCATTGTCATGATTTAACCGGAACTGCCGACTGTTCCCTCCACACTCAGACCAGTCAGTGAGGCGCCAATCAGAGCTGCACTAATCAGATCGTAACGAGCAGTCAGGGTAATTAAGCCATCATGATGAGGGTCAGCCATCACAGGACACATCAGCAGACGAGGTGATGTTGCTTGGTATCAGAGTCGGCGATCTGGGCCCCGCCCCACATGATATCCTAACGACAAACGACCAGTAACAATCCATCAGCTCAGTAACGACTGCCTAATGACCGCTAAATGGGTGGTTAACGATTGTGGTGGACAGATGACCCTTCCAGTCGGGCCAGCACCATCCTCCTCCAACCTCTGTGTTTACCTTCGCCAGGTCGCTTAACCCCACGATCCTACTGACGATATGTTTGTCGTCGTCTTAGCTCGAAATTCAATGAAATGAAACTTTACCGTGGCTGAGCAGCTCGGGAGAAACTTTAAATCTGCTGGGTATTCTGCCACTGCTGTGTTGCTGGAAGGAAAAAACGAAGATTTAGAGAAAACCAAACGCGTGAGGAGTGAGTGTGTTGGGTGGTGGTGGATGCGCATCAGACCGGGTGGTCGGACCGGTATCTTGGTCGACCATCAAGCCTCAGTATTTCCTCCACATTTAACACTTGTGTCTCCATTACTCGACGTCTTCTTCGTGCCAGTTAACAGGTCAAGATATACACTTGTTATGTTTATATTTAACGTTCAACGATAGCGATCCACAACGGATGATTGAGGAATGAAATGAAACATAGTGAACGCGGTGCAGCGCCGCCAGCCCACCTGGGTGTGTGTGTGTGAGTGGGCACCCCGCCCACCATAGCGGTAGATCCGGGGCGATAACTCGCCTGGCCACCACCAGGGGGACAGCCGACAGACCTACACGATATATGGCTCTGTTATTGGACGCTATTACTACGCTCTACTCTAGCCCTTTATCGCCGCGCGACGCCGCTAGAATGAAGGAGATCAGACGACTCTGCACGCCCCATGCGCTGTCCTGTCGTGTCACCGTCCCACGACGTGTTCCCTGCCCGATCCTCAGACGCAGCAGCCACACAGCGCTATAATGATGATAGCATAAACATGTAAGAGTCAAAATCCAATCTCAGAGTATACGTTAACAGCATCAAGAGACTTTAGTACACCAAAGGTCGAACCAAGTACCGCAGCCTTGTAGACAGTGTGGTAAAAGGAGCATCAGAGAAGACTGGGGCTTCCTGTGTGCAGGTGGGTCAGCACACATGGCCACATGACATGGTAGTCACCACAGTATGAGACCACATGTAACCTCTCTCATCACAGGATGAAATGTATTGAAAGTTCTGAAACCTTTCTGAGGGAGAGTAGTGCCTGGTGAAGTAGCCCCCCCCCCACCCCCTGCCTGAGGTCTTCATAATCTTGTGGCACACATTGTTGTTGTTGTTGTTGTTGTTGGTGAAGATTCTCCAGACCTGAGCCTGGCACCGGCCCTTATCTTCAGACGGCCCTGGCTGCCCTTGGGGCGAGAGGCAAGAAGAAAGGGTTGCCAGTAGCGAGACTGATGAAGATATGGTTCCTACCATGACCATCATAAGATATGGTTCCTACCATGACCACCATAAGATAGGGTTCCTACCATGACCACCATAAGATAGGGTTCCTACCATGACCACCATAAGATAGGGTTCCTACCATGACCACCATAAGATAGGGTTCCTACCATGACCACCATAAGACATGGTTTCTACCATGACCACCATAAGATAGGGTTCCTACCATGACCACCATAAGATAGGGTTCCTACCATGACCACCATAAGACATGGTTTCTACCATGACCACCATAAGATAGGGTTCCTACCATGACCACCATAAGATAGGGTTCCTACCATGACCACCATAAGATATGGTTTCTACCATGACCACCATAAGATAGGGTTCCTACCATGACCATCATATATAATGACCAACTTCACTCAGGTGTCCACAAGCACACTGGCTCACCGACGAAAGGTTTTGACTTTAAAGAAAAGTGGATTGTCACCTTCCATGAAATTAGCTCTAGTCTCCTATTCCACATGATATTCTTGCTGTTTCATGAATGTTCATGCGTAAGTTTCACGGATTATTTAAGTCACATAATTCCAGACTTCCTCCTCCTCGTAACATAAGTTGGAATGTCCGTTGATCACAGATGTGTGTGTGTGTGGTGGCCCCACTGGTGGACGTGGCTAATGGCTTGGTCAAAGTGGCTGTTTCTGGCGGCGCCACAGGTGGAGGGATGTGGCCGTCCTGATGAGTGTGACACGTCCGGCCTGGTGACACGCGTACTCCAGGGGACCTCACCTTCACACACACACACACACACACACACACACACACACACACACACACACACAGATGGGGCCGCACTAGTATAGAACAGAGTTCCTCCCTTGCAGTACAAATAGGAAATGCCACACACACACACACACACACACACACACACACACACACACACACACACACACACACACACACCTGACACTTACTTAGCTACTACAAACATGAGACACTTATAGTGGCACTAAGCACGACACTTAACACCTACACAGGCATGCCTCATCACCCCCACAGTGCCCCGTCACCCCCACAGTGCCCCGTCACCCCCACAGTGCCCCATCACCCCCCACAGTGCCCCGTCACCCCCTCAGTGCCCCGTCACCCCACGTATCTTTACGATCCTCTTCCCTTGACCCGGTCGGTCATGTGATGACATCATCACCTGGTCACTACCTGTGTCCTCACTTGGTGTGGTACAGAGAGGCGGCACAGAGGGCCAGCTGGCCACAGAGAGGCAGGGTAACACAGAACATGTATGTATTCCATCGTTCCACAGTATAGTTGCTTCCCCAGGATCCGTACCCAAAATATCCATTAAGACACAAAAACATTAATTTCTTTGTTGTTTTTGTACGATATTGATCACTAGAGTTATATGAATTGCCTCACGTAGGAGGTGTCCCGCCCCACGTAATGGTAGTGGTGGTGCTCAGGGCCAGACCTGGCAGGGCCATGCAGGTCCCTCCCTGGCCAGTGTGGCCCTGACTGAGGCCAACCCAGAGCCAGGGTATCAGGCGTTCCTAAGGCCCGTCTCCTCCCCCAAGACGCAAGATGTCCTTCCACTTAAATCATCCACTTTTACTTTAGATTTACTCAGTTATAGCGAGTGTTGGGTGATAATGTTTCCTGCTGTGCTACATTTGCCACAGAGGTAATCCTGTGAGCTGTGATCTTGCCAGGAGACCTGCTGTGTTGTGGTTATGGTCACCTACCCACATATTCTCGCGTCCTGCCTGAACCTTGCCTACCCCTCCAGCCCCCCTGCCCTCATCTCTCATTGCGCCCTCCCAGGGTGTACTCCAGTCCTCCTCCTCCCTCACCCATCCCACTGAAGCAACTCATACATACTCAGTCCCACTGGACACGTCAGGGCCCTGGCCTCCCACTGTGCCACCACCCTCCGCAGTTCCCCTCCGTCAGGCCTTCCCCTTATCACGCCTGTCCCTGGCTCTGATCCACCTCTAATCAGGGTCACGTCCTAATTGCTCTCTTAAGTCCTAATTGCACTCTGATGTGTATATTGCTCACTTAAGACCTCGAGGAGGAGGAGGAGGAGGAGGATCAAGAAAAAAATAGGAGTTAAGTGGTGGGGCGTCAATGTGTGGGAAAGTGGCGTTGATGTGAGACAAAGAGTGCTGTGTGTAGTGCTGGCGGGCGGCCTGCAGGATGTGATTGAAAAGCTTGTGTGTTTATGTTCGTATGACCGTGGGTATGTGTGTCTTTGTGTATGTATGAATGTACGTGTCTGGGTCCACAGTACACCCAGCTGTTCATCCTCCCCAAGGGGCTGGTGGATAGAATGGGTACCCGTCATAGGCAAGTGTGTGTGTGTGTGTGTGTGTGTGTGTGTGTGTGTGTGTGTGTAGAAGTTAAGACGTTGATCATATATACGTGGGAAAGAGACGGGTCACACGAGTGTACAACTCTCTCCTCGTAACTCACCAACAGTAATCACACGGTCCTCGACCTTCACACAACCATGTCAACAAAGACCATTATCCCTTTTTTTATGACGGTGAATACGACCCTAAAAACAGTCCCAGGTAAGGCCCAGCCACCTGCACAACAAATGGACACCAATTAGCTAATAGCCGTGGCTGTCAGAGTCCTGGTAACGACCCGGGACCTATAATGACGCTGGTAATGAGCTGAGGTCAGCAGAAGGCTGATACCAGAGATAACGTGTGGTGACCCCTGGAAATGATCAGGTTGATGACGTCACGTCAGTAAAGGCTGGGTTATTTTTGTTTTGTTTTGTTGTTTTGGGAAGGCCATCAGGGGTCCTGGACACCGCTTGGCCGTATCGTGCACAACTGGACGTCGTGTGATGTCCTTCATGTGGATGGAAGGTGATAGTGTGGTGGTGGAGAGCAACGCTGCTCCTTGTTAAGTGGACGGGGAGGGAGGGTGTCAGACAGACAGATGTCCTCGCCATTACCCTCAAACCCTGACAGCATCACCGACCAACACTACATCTTCTGCCATCGAAAGTAACCTTGGCATCACCAACATCTCTGCCACCACTGCCACTATCACCATCCTTGAAACTACCAACATTACTGGCACCACCAGCAACACCAGACACCCATGCCACCACCAGACAGACGCCCCTGCCACCACCAGACAGACGCCCCTGCCACCACCAGACAGACGCCCCTGCCACCACCAGACAGACGCCCCTGCCACCACCAGACAGACACCCCTTGGCATCACCAGACGTTCCTGCCACTAAAGCGTACCATTAGTTTTCCCCGAGAAATCTGCTTCAGAAGACTAACACAGCAGAGAGACCGGACCTCTACAGCTACCTGTAGAAGGCGTTACCTTCCTGATGAGTGTATCTTCCTCCTCGACCAGGCTACATCATCAGCCGCAGGTGTGGCGAACCGGAGTCCATCGTTTTGGAGGCAGAGACTTCCATCTTACCCAGCCTCACCCGACCCTCCCATGAAGCGGCATCAAACCTTAGGAATGATCACTTCATCCGCCAGAGGCCCCCCTCACCCTGACACTCCCTGCCTCCAAGCCCCAACACCACCTGCCTCCAAGCCCCAACACCACCTGTCTCCAAGCCCCAACACCACCTGCCTCCAAGCCCCAACACCACCTGCCTCCCAGCCCCAACCCAGCTGAGTCAGCACATAAAGTCGCCAGACTGCTACACAGCCACGAGGTAGAGCTGCACCGATCCATTGCCCTCACCCCGACTCCCACCTGACGGTGTACAAGTTTTGTGTTTACCTGGTGTTACACACACCAGTACTGCCGCCTCCACAGACCCTCAGCGGTCTGGTGACGTGAAGACCTCCTGTAACACCCACTGCTGCCTCGTCTGCTTCCTGGATTTCATCTGTCGCATCGTGGGGAGACGCAAGACCTCTGTGGCTCCCACATCCACTCTCCAGTTGTCATGCATAATGTACCAGAACTAGATCCGCTTATATTATCTTTTACAGTGTAATGTTATGTGACATTATCAGTATGTCACGTTGCCGCCACACCCACACTTACGTAGCGTCGTCAGCATGACAAGATGCCACACACCTCTAGTTCATCCCTTCATCCACCTGAGACTGAGGCAGTACCTGGGGTCTGGCCAGCACAGTTGGTCAGACACACAGGTGACGTAGGTGGCCAGGCAGGGGTACGGGAGGTAGGGGGTCTGGGGAGGGGAGAGGTCACGTATGTTGGGGCGGAGATGTAGGAGACGAGGGAGGGAGGGAGGAAGGGGCGTGGTTTATGGACAAATTTCTTCGTGGTTGTGACAGATGAGGAATGGTCACCATCTCTCCTGTTGTTGTTACGTGACATTCTGGTGACGATGATAGAGGTGAGTAGCGGATTATTGACGACCTGCAGGTACGGTGATAACGTCAGGTAAGTTGAAGATCTTCAGGATGCGGTACATGCAGATTATCGCACATGAGGCAGCTGGCGCAACACCCCGCCCCCTGCCCTCCGCCCACCTCACCTTCACATGTGCGTCACACACGGCATCACGCGGCTGAAAAGGTGAGGGGGTAGGGGTGTATTCTAGCCCTCAAGTCGTGGAGGCGGGTGAGAGTAACAGGTAATTGACAGAGGCAAACGTTATGATGGAAGCGACCAACCCGCCGCTCAGCCTGACACGCCACGTGACGTCAGGTGTAAACATCATGAACTGTCATGGCCGCCAGCCTCACCAGACCCGACCAAGTTCTTGAAAAAACTTGTGGGAACGGGAGTGATCACCCCGCGCAGTCGACCACTCGCAAGATAAAGCTATCGACCCAATAGGTTGCTATGTAAATACTCTTGCACTGAGTGTGTTAAATAAAGCGTTTAGGGCGTGAAAATGAAGCTAATTAAGATAGCAGACCACTAATGGCAGGCGTTGAGACCCGGGAGGATCGGCTAGACTTGAGTTGAGGGTCCAGTTGAACGGGGCTGTACGAGCTGTGTTATCAGGTGAACAGCCCAAGTCCAGCTCTCGGGGAATACAGATGGCCCTATAATTATATGTACGCGGAATAAAGAGATAAGATACTGTATGTTGTATATTACACGTGAAGACCGGTTCTCATTGGCTTGTGCAGGAGACGCACCTTGTACACACGGTCAAAAAAGTATCTTACCAACTCTTTGTGTACGAAACAATATGACACCACGGACGAATGATTTTGAGAAATGTCCATTGGTCTGGCCACACATTGGTAGCCCAGTGTTCATTGTGTTTGTAATACGTTATTACTCTCTCTCTCTCTCTCTCTCTCTCTCTCTCTCTCTCTCTCTCTCTCTCTCTCTCTCCATTAAGTCACAGTGAGAACAGAGAAAATAGTATATCTGCATTTTTGTCTTGTAATATATTTAATGTTAACACAGTGGTAAAGGTACAGGAGGGGAGGGTCAACCTGGCACTAGGTCACTACCGTGTCAGGTCAAGCGAGGTCGGAACAACAGACATGCACAACACGAGGAGGGAAGCCACAGTGACATGACGGTATACAGTCACTGGGTATTACTGACTGGGTATGTATGGATGCATGTATGTATGTATGTATGATGTATGTATGTATGTATGTATGATGTATGTATGTATGTATGTATGATGTATGTATGTATGTCTGTATGTCCAGCTGCTTGGAGCAGGGTTGGCACTCGGGTTGTGAGTTATACAAGTTGGTGATGACTGACCCCGTGCAGCTTGTAGTAGAGGCCGCAGGCGTTGCACACTGGTTCACCGTTGTTGTTACGTCGCCAGAGGGTCGTGTTGGTCGTCTGGCAGTTGGAGCAGGTCATCCCCGACCTGCGCGGCGGCTGCGGAGTGGCCGTCGGGGTCGTGTACTGTGGGACCAGGTTATCTCAGTGACGTCATCAAAGGTCAAGGTCACCAAACTTAAAGTATTGTTAGGCTAATACGATACAATGTTATATAACATTAACATTATGAATGTTTAATATAAGCGTTAAGTAGGACGAGGTCATCACGTTTTAAGGTCATACTTATTAGAAATGTACATTATGTCAGGTGAACACAGGTCAGATACCCCTGGTTGCCATAGTTACCCCTGGTTGCCATAGCTACCTCTACAGGTGCCATGGCTACCCTCTGCCTGCAGGAGCTACCACTCTGGTGGGTTGCCATACTCACCGGACTGACGGGTCGCCGTTGGCTGCGGACATGCGGCCGGTTCATGCCGTTGGCGCGGCTGTAGAGGCCGCAGGCGTTGCACAGGTAGTGACCGCCGGAGTCCCGCCGCCACAGGGGGGTGGTCATGACGCCGCAGTTGACGCACTCGCGGCTCTCATTGCTGTCTGGGTCGCCTGCGGCACACGGGAGGAGAGGGGGTGAGTGGTCTGGGTTAGCGGGTGAGACTACCATAGTTAAGGTTAGTGGAGGATGGTAGGTGGGAGTAGTGTAGGTGGGAGGGACAGGTGACAGTGTCAGCACGAGGTCATACATAGACATAACATCTCAGTCAGAGTACGGGTGGAGGGCGCACATGCAGGGAGCAGGTCAGTAGCAACAGCGTCGTTCGGTTTTCGTCTGTATAGATGATGACGGTACAGTAAGGGCTCCTCCCCACCCGCCCACCGGAGGCAACCTAGCAGTGAAGAGTCTACTGATAAATGAACGACACTTTCTCATCTACCCAGTGAGCGGCCGGGGCACAGCTGGCATTGCCTCGACAGCTACAAAGAAAACCAAGTTGATATACGTGTATATTGTACTGTGGTCAGTCTTAAACAGGTTTGTTCACTGATGATGGACGTCATTTGAGCATTTGTCAGAACGGTTCTTTAATATGTTAACAGTAACTAACGGTGATTTATTCCAGTGTTGTGTAGCCCGACTAATGAAGGATCTTCACCTTTAATATGTTAACAGTAACTAACGGTGATTTATTCCAGTGTTGTGTAGCCCGACTAATGAAGGATCTTCACCTTTAATATGTTAACAGTAACTAACGGTGATTTATTCCAGTGTTGTGTAGCCCGACTAATGAAGGATCTTCACCTTTAATATGTTAACAGTAACTAACGGTGATTTATTCCAGTGTTGTGTAGCCCGACTAATGAAGGATCTTCACCTTTAATATGTTAACAGTAACTAACGGTGATTTATTCCAGTGTTGTGTAGCCCGACTAATGAAGGATCTTCACCTTTAATATGTTAACAGTAACTAACGGTGATTTATTCCAGTGTTGTGTAGCCCGACTAATGAAGGATCTTCACCTTTAATATGTTAACAGTAACTAACGGTGATTTATTCCAGTGTTGTGTAGCCCGACTAATGAAGGATCTTCACCTTTAATATGTTAACAGTAACTAACGGTGATTTATTCCAGTGTTGTGTAGCCCGACTAATGAAGGATCTTCACCTTTAATATGTTAACAGTAACTAACGGTGATTTATTCCAGTGTTGTGTAGCCCGACTAATGAAGGATCTTCACCTTTAATATGTTAACAGTAACTAACGGTGATTTATTCCAGTGTTGTGTAGCCCGACTAATGAAGGATCTTCACCTTTAATATGTTAACAGTAACTAACGGTGATTTACTCCAGTGTTGTGTAGCCCGACTAATGAAGGATCTTCACCTTTAATTATCATCAGAGTTGGCAATTATCTATAAATTATCATTTTACATATCTCAATATTACACGTATTATTTCTGAAAGATGGAATTAGTTTCTTTGTTCTTCTCTGTATTTGTTTTAGTTGTTCTCCGACAATGATAAAGTTGACGTGAACTTAACATGGTCTGACCAGGACATTGTCAACACTAAGTATTGTGTCGCTGGTGTATTGTTTACGTGTCCAGACATGTGACGTATCATCCAGCTGAGTGTGGTGGGGTGTGCAGCTCAGATCGTCCACTGTTACCACACTTCACCGATGATCAGGACAGTCATATTAGAGTCACTATGAACCAGACGAGAAGAGGTAATTGGTGGGCTTGGTGTACATGGTGCGTCAGCAGGGTACAGGTCAGGGTAGCAGGGTACAGGTCAGGTCAGGTCAGCCAGGGTGCAGGTTAGATCAGCAGGGTACAGGTCAGGTCAGCAGGGTACAGGTCAGGTCAGCAGGAGGGTACAGGTCAGGTCAGTAGGGTACAGGCCAGGTCAACATGGTATGACCAGGGTAGTTGAGTACAAGGACAGAAATATGGCAGTAAACACAAAGAAATAGATGTAGATAGAGAGATCAGTTGGAGGCAACAAGATTAGTAATATGATCAAAGAGGTCGTCATATAGAGAATGGAGCAGGTAAGGTGAATGTACTGTGGTACAGTACAGAGTTTTGGACCATGATGCACAAATCCTTCGATGAAATGGCTTAATAACCTGCTAACTTGGTCAGTGGACCAGTGTCGGCTGTGACCTCAGACCACGGGTCACTGCACGTCGCTCGCTGCATACAGCATTAATTATACAACCGCAGGACCCCATTCATCCGTCTCCTGCAGCTTCCAGGATCTGCGCTCCAATCAGGAGGAGGGAAACAGTGGACTCCTTTGGAGTGAGAAGTTCCTCTACGAGACTGTACAGTCTCTCGTCCATTGCCGATAATAGTATAACCTGGCCGGTGTCTCGTGAGTATATCATGGTATAACCTGGCCGGTGTCTCGTGAGTATATCATGGTATAAATATGACCAGACGGTGAGGGCTGGCCCGGGAGGTGAGGGGAGGACCTGCAGCAGCTGCGGGAGGAGGGAGCCACCAAGGATCCCTGGGACTTACGTGTCCCGCGCGGCCGCCCTTCATATTATATTACCCAGAAAAGAAAAAGAAATTCTTCATTGATATTTTTTCACCCAAAATATATCATTTTTCTCTGGAGTTGTTTGGTTTTATGTAAACGTGAAGTAGAAGTGTGGGGGAGTTGTAGGTTAGGTTCGTGGATGTGACGGTTAACGGCTGGAGTGGGCGGGAAAGAGTCGCTTGTCGCTTCAATTTCCCGTCAGAGTTACGAGTCCGCGGAGACCCTGGGTAAACATGGCGCCGCCGGGAGCAAACAGCCCATGAACCTGGAGTTCGTAGCTCCCAGCGATAAATTAGGCTCTCGAGATGCGACCCCGAGCGGCCAGGAGGAGGGGTTTATGGCGTAGAGGCGCGAAAGCTAGATAAGGAAACCTGACGACCCGGAGCGCGCTCAACGCCGCCTTTGTCCCGCCAGATTACGCGCGCTTTTCCCCAGCAATTCTGGTGTTCCTCTTTTTCTCGTGGAATATCATCAAGTCAACAGTTGACGCTCGTCACTGCTTGAGTGGAGCAATTTTCTGGTTTGCCTTCAACACCCGCCACTTGACCAGCTGGTGTCACATTAATTACTTAATTAAGTCATTATGATGTACTTATATATATATATATATATATATATATATATATATATATATATATATATATATATATATATATTCTTTCTTTCATACTATTCGCCATTTCCCGCATTAGCGAGGTAGCGTTAAGAACAGAGGACTGGGCCTTTCAGGGAATATCCTCATCTGACCCCCTTCTCTGTTCCTAATAGATATTTCTCTTTTTAAGTAAAAATTATAATATTGGTGAGGTCCATCACCGGGAAACTGCATATGACACAATTATGATCGTGTGTGTGTGTGTGTGTGTGTGTGTGTGTGTACACACACACACCACACACACGTCAGAGACACGCACTGCCCTCCCCCCCTCCCATAACACCCTAACATTCAAGCAAAAACTTATCTAGAAATTTGCCTGCAATATCGCCTTTCCCCAGTCTCCATCCCCCTCCCCCAGGCCGGCCCCATACCCCACCCCAGACTGGGCCAGCTCGGCCCGGGCCAGAGTGAAAGGCGAGTCGCTGGCTAATTTGAGAGCCAGGAAATTTGATCCGGGCTAATTTGATTGCTGGATAAATTTGTCGCCGGCTAATTTGAGGTCGGGAGGAAAAGCATATAAGGGGTTGGGTTGACCACTATCACAACAACAACACGCCATCAAAACACATAGGATGGCGGGGGGGGGGAGGGGGGAGGGGGGACCAGATTTATCCTGCAGGAGACACGGACGGACCCCCCCCCCCCCCCCCCCCCCCTCTGGCGGCACATTAAGTTGGACATACATACATACATACATACATACATACATACATACATACATACGTGCGGTCATACATACGTCTTGGTCAGTTAATGTATGGATTGTGTATACAGGAAGCACGACAGACGGACAGATCAGTGTGGGTGGATCCGTCCGTCTGTTGGGTGACGCATGTCGCAATATTAGGGAAGGAAGGAGGTGGGTGGGGGGGGGGGGGGTGTTGATGATAACTACCCGGGCCGCCATAAGTGTTGGGGGAGACGTAAGGATGGGAGGGAACTTAAGAGTTAAGTGAGTGTGTATCAGATGTTGGCATCCTTCACTCGTAATGTGATAATTACATAGTAAACCTGGCGCTCTCTCTCTCTCTCTCTCTCTCTCTCTCTCTCTCTCTCTCTCTCTCTCTCTCTCTCTCTCTCTCTCTCTCTCTAATTAATGGGTTCGCCTATCTTTCCCTGTCCATATAAACATGAACTAAACACAGAATAAATGAAAACACAATATTGAAAGAGATCGCCGCAAGGAAAAGAAAACGGAATGATACGAAGGAAGAGGATAGACTAAACCAAACCAGAATATTATCACCACTTACAAAGGAACTACATACCTACACTGTTCATATGTGACAAAGAATAATAGAATAATTATTATACATATATATATATATATATATATATATATATATATATATATATATATATAGAGAGAGAGAGAGAGAGAGAGAGAGAGAGAGAGAGAGAGAGATTCAGAAGTTTCCTGTGCAAAAATTTATTATTTTTTTTTACTTTTGAATCATTTATTTTTTCAAAAAGGCATTTGAATTACTAGACGTAACTAACGACAAATCCTCAGTCGTGTAAATGAGATTCAAACTTTTATCTTAATGATACAGTAGCCCCCCCCCCCCCCCCCCGTGCCATTACCCCTTGGTCCCTGGTGGCCCGTGTGTGTGTGATGCACCCCAGACCAGACCAGACCTGACCTGCCAGCCAGCTAGATGCATATTAATTTACGTCGGTGTTCCTTATCACATACCCGCCACCATCACCTTCGCTTATACACATACTTCCAGATATCTCATTCTATTTCTAAATCTATCGCTTTTTAGAAATCTAAAAATGTTCAGATTAGGTTCCTGATAATCTGATGAACAGATGAATATCTAGAACGTACTTAGAATCAGAAGCCATGATGTGTGTTATAAAGCGACGTGCAGGAGACGACTCTACCAGCCGTGACTCCCCTGAGTATTGCGCCCTGACCGGCACTGTGGGAACCCTGCCACCCCTGCTGGCGGCCGGCACTGTGGGAACCCTGTCCACCCTGCTGGCGGCCGGCACTGTGGGAACCCTGGCACCCCTGCTGGTGGCCGGCACTGTGGGAACCCTGTCACCCCTGCTGGCCGGCACTGTGGGAACCCTGGCACCCCTGCTGGTGGCCGGCACTGTGGGAACCCTGTCACCCCTGCTGGCCGGCACTGTGGGAACCCTGGCACCCCTGCTGGTGGCCGGCACTGTGGGAACCCTGTCACCCCTGCTGACGGCCGGCACTGTGGGAACCCTGGCACCCCTGCTGGCCGGCAGGGAAGGTAAGAGCTGTTTATTGTGTATTATGTATAATGAGTGGAGGTTGTGTAGTGTGTGTGTGTGGGAGGCTGGTGTGTTGTGTGGCCGGCCAGGGCTACCTGGGTGAGGAGTCTTCCTCGTCTTATATTTTCTTCGTCATATTTTGTGTTGCTTCTCACAACATGTTGTGGTTGTTGATACCAAAGGTCATGATAGTAGTGTGTGGTGAGGTAACATGCAGAGCTTCTGGTGTTACTGTGTTACCATACACTACAGTGTCGTCAGCTGTCACATGCTTCACGGCCAGGGTTGTGATCTCGGTTGTGTGGGTTATATTTTCCAGACTCATCAGTCCTCGCATGTGTGAGGTTATTGACCGTCGCTGTATGAGGTCAGTATGCTCAGGTTGTCATACAGGGTACTCATCTACCCTGCTGGATGGGGGCCGTCTGCTGTGTGAGTTAGGAATAGCGGTGGTGCCAGGTCGTGAGACCCCGCTGGTAGTGACGGTCGTGATGACGTTGTGGTCATCACGACGGGTTCCCGGGAGGAGAGGAATTCTACCGTGATCTCCCGGTAACGTCTGCTCTGCCCGACGGTCATCATTTATACTGTAGACCAACCTCGTCGTCCACACCCTCCCCAAGGCCTTCCTTCTGGCTGGCACTGAGTGCCACCCCACTTGAACTGTGCCATCAACAGAGGGTCACATAGGAATATTAGCAGGGATCTCTCTCTCTCTCTCTCTCTCTCTCTCTCTCTCTCTCTCTCTCTCTCTCTCTCTCTCTCTCTCTCTCTCTCTCTCTCTTCTCTCTCTCTCTCTCTGTATAGTAGACGGTTCATTTATCAAGGCTGCCAGTTAATTGCTTACGTCTTTCTCTCCTACTGCTGACCCGCTGACCTGGTTCCTCACTTATTGACCTGACTTCCCGTGTCGCTGACTGTCCTTGACCCGGCTTCTTAACGCTGACCTGACCTTAACTGAAGCTACGACCGTCGTCCCCGGTGACTGACCCTCGTATACCTTCCCGTGCTCCTCACCTGGTGCCCTGACCCCTGACCTGCTGGTACTGACCTGGTTCGATGCGTCGGTAGGTCTCCCCTGTGGCAGTGTGGAGGATGGAGTCGTAGGGTGAGGGGCTGGTCCAGGCGGCGGCCGAGGTCATGTACGTGTGGTGGGGCAGCGGGGTCGACCTGTCCAGCACCTCCTGCTGCGTCAGGTAGGGCGGCTGCAACGGTCAAGGGAGGATAAGGAAGAGTTGTGGTCGTGGAGGACGAGGAGGGAAGACAGTGGAGGTCACACCATGCACGGGGAGTTACAGGGATACAGGACGGTTACAGGGGTACGACAGACGTGTGGTGAGGTCAGGAGGAGGAGAGGGGCCTGATCTCTTACAACCTGATCCTGGACGTAATGGTTATGAGGAAGAATAACTCACACGTAACTGATGGATTAGTGAGGCACTGATATTGGCCCCACTTACTCCCAGGAGTTAGTAAACACTAGTTACCCGAAGTACAACGTTAAGACCAGGTATCCTCATGCCACATCATCACAACTCTGGAGATAACATTAGCAAAATCGATCTGTCTTTCTATTTGTCTAAATATCTACCCTGAGGCTGTCTTGTGATGGATCGATCTATCGATCTGTTTGTTTGTGTCTGTATCTGTCTATCTGTCCTGCATCACATGCGACCCACAACCATTCCTGCTGCAGCATCACATCAAGTAACCCCATACCTGATGTGTCTTCTCCCACTACATCATCCTCCTCTCCTCCTGAACCTTCGACTGTACTGCTGTAGTATATCATATACAACAACCTGTTAGTTGCCATGCGCTCTGCATGACCATACTGTATTGAAGAGGACCATGCATGCGTCTTTGTCATGACTTCTTCACACCTTCCAACCTTCTCCCATCATCATGTCATGTTCGTCCAGAATTATGAAGAAGATGCTCCATATATGGCCGAGATGCATGATGATAACAGGCAGAGTTTTAGTGACTTAAATGTTTTGTTTGACCTTAGGTTGGAAATCCTTCACGAAGAGGTGATGACTCAACCATAATGGTGTGTGTGTGTGTGTGTGTGTGTGTGTGTGTGTGTGTGTGTGTGTACCAGTTCTGTGTGCGTCACAGTAAGGTGTGGCCAGATACACAGGTGTGGACGAGTGTAAACTGGTGTAACAGAGAGATATCTTACGGGTGGGATCTGGCTGTAGTCTGGGGCGGAGGACCACATAGCTGGCTCGGTCTTCTGCAGGTGGGCGTGGCTGTGGGCGTTAGCGTGGGCGTGGCCGGCCGTCGGGCCGTAGGGCGACTGGACGAAGTCGTAGCTGGTGGAGCGTCGCGCCTCCTCCTTCACGTACCTGCCAGCCAGCAAGGGTCACGCTGAGATCAGAGGTCAACAGAGATTCCATGGAAATCAGGCACGCGTTAGAATGTGTCACGACGGGTCGAAGTGAGCAAGAAAGACAGGCTACGTCACACACACACACACACACACACACACACACACACACACACACACACACACACACACGTGCTGACCAGAACAGCATGATGGAGCACGGTAAGTGATGACGCTCCATGATAACACTGGATATATGTTGTCATGATGACAGAACAGTAGAACTTGACTGAGGTCTGCCTCACGTTAGCGGGTCATGAAACTGATGATTTTGTGTGTGTTTTCCTCAGGTGTGTCACCCACATCCATGACTGTACACATGAAGGTTTGGTCTACAGTAAAACTTGACATTTTGAATTTGAATTTGTGAGAGAAAGAGTTTGTTGTGGAATGTTGTGTACGGTGACCCAAGAGTTATGCTGTGTGTGTGTGTGTGTGTGTGTGTGTGTGTGTGTGTGTGTGTGTGTGTGTGGATACTAGTATCTCTATCGTTATCACCAGTAGACCGTCACTCTTTTCATGATAATCACCATCATTGTCACCATCATCATGTTCATCATCACACTCATAACTCTGTCATCACTGTATCATTGTGATTATCACCATCAATAGCATCATTATTACCACACTCATCACTGTCATCAATACTCTCCTTCATCACTGTCATCAATACTCTCCTTCATCACTATTATTCAGCAGTTGTCATCAATACTGATGATGTTACAACATCACCATCAGTGTCATCAGTAACTGCTATCATCAATATATTTGCTCTTCACCATCGCTCGCCAGCCTTATCTTTCCTCTCACCAGATGTTATCATCACTACACCATACCTTCACTACACCGTCAGCCTCACACAGTTCCCTGAAGGCTCGCTCCGTACGTTCCATAGAGCTTTGTCAAGCAAGATCCATGAAGGCTCCTTACCTTCCTGGAACTTTGTCCTCTTTGACCATCCCACATTCGGACTCACCTCTTTTAAACCCTTAATTTCCCTTAATCTTCCCCACTTATCTTTGTTTCATATGGCCTTGCCCGGTGTGGCCACCGTGTTGCCCCGTGTACTCACATGTCTTGCGTCTTGTAGTAGTAGTAAGGATCCGGGTACGGTATTGAGGCGAGGGTGGTGATGGCCGGGGCCGACTCCAGGGTGGCGTAGGTGGCGCCCTCGCTGCTCAGGTGGGCGTGGGCGTGGCCGTGGCCGTCCACAGTGTGGGCGTGTACGTGCTCCACCGGCTGGCTGGGGTCATACACCACCACGCTCTGTGACGGTCGTATGTTATGTCAGAACAAGAACAGGAACACACGATAACTACCGTATCATAATAACTATAACAGCAGAACAAGGTGGGAAGACTGCCATGAAGAACAACACTAAAGCAAGCCACAAACAACTGATAAAGTGTTGTGAATGTGACTGACGGAGCCACACTGGAAGCTCGCGTGTTGTGCTCAGTGACAGCACCAACCATGCTGATGCTTGGCCTATACCAGGCAACACTGGGAATCATATAGCTATAGTGGGATATACTCATCATAAAAGCTATAGTGGGATATACTCATCATATAAGCTATAGTGGGATATACTCATCATATAAGCTATAGTGGGCTATACTCATCATATAAGCTATAGTGGGCTATACTCATCATGTCATACATGCCATACTTGGTAACTTACGTAGGTGCCTTGCTCCAGGTCATGTACT
Organism: Panulirus ornatus; assembly: GCF_036320965.1. Lineage (NCBI taxonomy): Eukaryota > Metazoa > Arthropoda > Malacostraca > Decapoda > Palinuridae > Panulirus > Panulirus ornatus. The sequence goes on from NC_092282.1 coordinate 1,658,219, forward strand.
GTGGCCGGAATGTGGGTAGCAGCGGCGGAGGGGGGCGGTGTGCCCAGTTCACCCTTGACCTGAGGTCAGCAGCCAGCCAGGCCAGGGGAGGCAGGGAACACGTTATGCGGGTTAGTTAGTCATAGATAATCTTCAGTCTGGCAGGAACTCCAATATTTGCATATAAGTCATATAACTACACACGAGAGGAAGGGTGAGGGGAGGGGGACTGAAACTACTGCTTTGAGAGAGCAACGAAGTCTGTTCTTGATAGATCGGGACTACAGTTGTGTGATGGTCACAGTGCTACGGTCAGACTGGTAACACTAGGTCAGAGTGCTATAGTGGGACCAGTAACACTGGGTCACAGTGTAGTGATTGATCACTAACACCTGGTCACAATCTGGTGGGTGTATTTCATGACAGCTCGGGAGTGGATGTATGCAAACAAGGCCATTACTCATCACTAACACCAGGTCACAATCTGGTGGGTGTATTTCATGACAGCTCGGGAGTGGATGGATGCAAACAAGGCCATTACTCATTCACTCCTGACACTACCTCCTCACCTCTGGCTTGGGCGCTACGTGTATGGTGTGGGTGTAGGCGTGGGCGTGGGCGGCCGTGTAGGCGTGTTTAAGCTCCTCCTCCTCCTCCTGCTTGACGGGCGTGCGAGCGGAAAGGCTGACGTCATCCCTGATGATGACGTTGGCAGCCACGCCCACGGCCACGCCACCCTCACTCACGGGCGTGGGGCAGGCTGAGGGCGGGCCGCTGCTGCCGCTGCCGTGGCCGCTCGTGGGCAGGATGGTCAGGTTCAGTCCGCTGTGTGTGGCCAGTCATGGGGTCATGCCGTGATGTGCACGTGGTGTGGACATGTATGTGATGTGCACGTGGTGTGGGCATGTATGTGATGTGCACGTGGTGTGGACATGTATGTGATGTGCACGTGGTGTGGACATGTATGTGATGTGCACGTGGTGTGGACATGTATGTGATGTGCACGTGGTGTGGACACGTATGTGATGTGCACGTGGTAGGTCGTGCAGGCTTTAATATTAATCTATTGATAGATTTTCATGATCAGTTTTATGAGGTTTTCATCATCAAAGTCATACATACAGTATTGCAAGGTAGGTATGGTACGCACTTTGGCTGGTCGTGTACGTACTTTGGCTGGTCGTGTACGTACCTTGGCTGGTCGTGTACGCACCTTGGCTGGTCATGTACGCACCTAAGCTGGTCGTGTACGCACCTAACCTGGTCGTGTACGTACCTTGACTGGTCGTGTACGTACCTTGGCTGGTCGTGTACGCACCTAAGCTGGTCGTGTACGTACCTTGGTTGGTCGTGTACGTACCTTGGCTGGTCGTGTACGTACCTTGGCTGGTCGTGTACGTACCTTGGCTGGTCGTGGGCGGATGGTTCCCGGTGCTGGGGTTGGTGCCAAGCTTCACCCTGGGCGACGGCCACTATGGTGGCTGTGGGAGGAGCGCTTGCCCCCTCCTGCTGGGGGGTGGCGCTGCCTGCTGACGGAGGAACCCTGGGGGAGGCATCTAGATCTGGGGCGGAGCGGGGGATTGGGGAGGCTCTGCTGCTGCTGGCCTCGCTGCTCATGGTCAGGGGTCAGAGGTCAAGGGTTAGGTGTGGGTCAGACGGGAAGGTTGTGTTGTCGTGGGGTTCTGCTTCAGGTCTCGTGAGAGGTTCTGCTGCAGGGAAACCTCAGACGAATTTCTAAGACCAGGTGAGGATTTCTGACAGTTTTTGTGGGTCTGTGAGGGAGCGGTGGTGGAAATTTGAGAATTGTTTAAGTAATTTCCAGATTTTTGAGACCCTGATAAGGTTTGCTTATTGTACGGCAGAGACCTGGGCGTGGCTGGGGGTTGATGACGTCAGGACGTGGCTGGGGGTTGGTGACGTCAGGACGTGGCTGGGAGATGGTGACGTCAGGACGTGGCTGGGGACGTGGGACTCTTGTGACTGAAGCTTTTGCTGCCGTCCCTCCTCAGTGCATCACCTGTAACACAGACACACACACACACACACACATTAAGACTGGCAAGATTTGGGTCATGCGGGCACACGTCCACGTCGAGGCTGAGCCGTAATTATGAATATGAAAAGGCATGAGACAAGATGAAAAATAAGAAAAGACGAGGAAAAATATGCCATATCTTGTACAGAAAGGGGGAGGGGGGTCTAGTTGTCAGGAAAGACTTACTGTGTTGCCTGGCCCGTCATCCTTAGGTTACCAGACAGTGATCAGGTGAGGTCGCACCTTGCAGAGGAGTGCGTCGTGTAGCTGATGGCTGGGCCGCACAAGTGGCCAGTTCTCGGGAGCAAGAAGCGGAGTGATCCCCACTGACGAACCAGCACTGCCACGTGAGGCAAGTGGGGCGGGTTCTGAGGTTAGACTGAGTTGATGATGAGTCGCATTATTCTGGACTCGACTCTCTCTTGTAAGCACGTCGAGCTGGAACCTTCACACGAAGAAGAACCATCCTTGTGTCTGATCAGAGCAAGTGTGGCGCAGATAAGTATGGACGACATTTCAGTAGTTCTTGGAAGAAGAGCGAGCAACTGGTGCATTGTGAGTCTCCACTGTAGGCTGGATGTGACTGTCATGCCAGATATGTTACTGCGATCAACACTTGATTTACAGATCCATCAACACTTATGGGAAGGTTGTTGGCGGTTTTAGAGAGATTAACAGAAATTGGGTTTAAAGGCCTTAAACACGTAGGTTATCCTGTCCAAGTCTGAGTTGACAGAGGAAGTTGTGACGAGACGCAGATCAAGACAGATAGACAGACACAGTATGTCCCCCTCACCTCTTTCACTTCCCCACTTCCCTGAGTTCCTCCTCCACCACACACCTGTAAGATTGACTGCCCATATTGGAGGGGGTCTGGTGAGTGAGTTAAGGATCAGGGCAGGTGAGGGAAGGGCCAGGGCAGGTGAGGGCCAGGACATGAGGGACATACATACCATGAGGATTATGAGACAAGGCGTCTGTTATCAGTGACACATGGTACCCGCCTTGCATGTGGTTGACAGGGAGGATATGGTTCACACAGCACAGGAAATATCTTGACGCAACACTGCTATGATCACAGTATATATATATATATATATATATATATATATATATATATATATATATATATATATATATATATATATAATCACGCTGATGAAGGGGAAAGACCGCATTTGCATATAGATGCAAAGTGTCATTCTCATGTTGCAACTGTTATGGAAATATCGTTCTCGAGTTATGATCATCACATCTGATGATAATAATAATAGTTGTAAATATAACTAAATTCATGAAGAGATGTAGAACTTTACCAGTAAACACACGTACATGTAGAACTTGTTTCAGAAGTAACGAGATACTTGCTCTTGTATGTCCCATGTTAGCTGGGTTCAGTAGTTCGTCTGGTAACACAAAAGCTATTGTTTGGTTCACTAGTGAAGCGAGTCTGGTAACGTCACGTAGCTAGTGATGGTGGCTACGTCACCAGCAAGTAAGATTTTCAAAATAAGTTGAGGAAACAAACTGGTCCATAGAGACGGGCGAGAGCACCAGAATAAACGTATTAGTAGAGCAGAGTTTATCAGGTTGGCTAATTACTAAGGTTGGTTAAGCAAGTAATGTAAGCAAGTGTCACGGGTTGTTTATGTACACTGGTTATCAGATCTGTAAACAAGGTGACCACCACTCTGGCTAACCAGACGAACATAACATGTTGGTAAACAATGCCTCCGACGCCACACAACCCTCGACCTCCATAATGACACAGGGGCATGAGGTGGTCCGCCCTCAACCTTACCTCCCCACCATATGACGGTCATCGTCTTCCTCTTGAAGGAGGTATATACAAGGAAATATCCTGGCATCAGTGTTTGAGGGCGCGAGCATACCTAGCTTTTGCAACGTTTTGCAAGTGTTTACAGTATGTTTATGTTCTGCTGTGGTCCTGTGTATGGAACAGCTCTTCGTTACTCTCTAAGGGGTTTTTATTTTTTTACTTGCCAGTAAGGACAGAGGGGCGACTTGCCAGTAAGGACAGAGGGCCGACTTGCCAGTAAGGACAGAGGGCCGACTTGCCAGTAAGGACAGAGGGCCGACTTGCCAGTAAGGACGGAGGGGCGACTTGCCAGTAAGGACAGAGGGCCGACTTGCCAGTAAGGACAGAGGGCCGACTTGCCAGTAAGGACAAAGGGGCGACTAGCCAGTAAGGACAGAGGGGCGACTTGCCAGTAAGGACAGAGGGCCGACTTGCCAGTAAGGACAGAGGGCCGACTTGCCAGTAAGGACGGAGGGGCGACTTGCCAGTAAGGACAGAGGGCCGACTTGCCAGTAAGGACAGAGGGCCGACTTGCCAGTAAGGACGGAGGGGCGACTTGCCAGTAAGGACAGAGGGCCGACTTGCCAGTAAGGACAGAGGGGCGACTTGCCAGTAAGGACAGAGGGCCGACTTGCCAGTAAGGACAGAGGGGCGACTTGCCATACAAGATGCCATATGATTCCAAGTCTTGTAAGCTGTTGTACTCCTTACACCACAACACGTCATTTTGTGCATGTCCGTTTTCAATTAATAAGAATTTGAGTATTATTTAGGGTAGACAGCTGTCATCAGGCAGCTGTCCCGTGTCCCCCTGGACTCCCGTTGGAAAAGGGATGTGGTCAGTTCAGTGTGAAGTTCCACCACAACCTTGACCATATTGCCCAGTGAAATAAATGATAGTTTTATAATCAGAAGAGGACTAACTTTGTCTCGACCCAACCGAGTTGATTATGTGTATTCCATTACTGAGTGGCGCCTCATCCTCGAAGCATCATTAGTCTCACATCAACACACTTCAGAAAGTTGTGTATGATCGATCGTAGATCAGTTAACTCGCATGATATCTACTTCATACCTGCGTCAGTGGACTGGCCTAAGGATGACCTCAGCGAGGCTACCGTCAGCAAGAAACACTGCCACCACAGTGCAGGTTCCTGTGTTAATATATATATATATATATATATATATATATATATATATATATATATATATATATATTCAGTGAACAACACATAACATTATTCACTAGGGAAGTTGTAGGGATGTCTCTGGTTTTCCTTGAGTTATGGTGGGGATTTTCCAGCACTGAGCACAGGAAGTTCCCGGTCACTGACATATGTGTTTCAGAAGTCTTTAATCGCACTTTAAGATGCATTGACGAGGTTGATAAAGTCTGTGGATTATGGGTATGGAACACTGTTAATCACTGCTCACGAGTACGGCCATGACCACAACGGGTGAGGTTGCAGTGCTGGGAGCTGCTCCTATCGTGGACGAGGTGCCTCTGCTCTGGATAATATAGTTTTGACGTGTGTGTGTGTGTGTGTGTGTGTGTGTACACCTGCTACAGTCAGGGGATCTGAGCCTCCGTAGCTTCTCTCACTGCACCTGACAAAGGATCGAGGTAGAACTTCTTGTTTGCGAGAATATATGGGCGATATTGATGGTGTGGTGGCATGAGAACACCGATATTATGAACAAAAAGTGTGCAGTCGTGTTGCTTCAGACCTTCAGTGTCATACCCCTGGGAGTAATTTTTTTGGGTGGGAGAGAGGGAGGGGGGGGGGACATGGGACTGCTGAGACCTTCCCTCCCTCACCCCAGTGTCATCACACTTCCCTCCCTCACCCCAGTGTCATCACACTTCCCTCCCTCACCCCAGTGTCATCACACTTCCCTCCCTCACCCCAGTGTCATCACACTTCCCTCCCTCACCCCAGTGTCATCACACTTCCCTCCCTCACCCCAGTGTCATCACACTTCCCTCCCTCACCCCAGTGTCATCACACTTCCCTTCCTCACCCCAGTGTCATCACACTTCCCTCCCTCACCCCAGTGTCATCACACTTCCCTCCCTCACCCCAGTGTCATCACACTTCCCTCCCTCACCCCAGTGTCATCACACTTCCCTCCCTCACCCCAGTGTCATCACACTTCCCTCCTCCCCCACTCGCACCACCCCCTCAACCCCTACCCCGACCATCATCTCGGCAAATAATATCTCGTAAGCAAGTCATCCATACATTTCATAATGTTGATTACGGACATTTTCATCCCGTCGTTGCGACGGTACCTGGCGGGATGTTGTGCGTCCCTGGCCTCCACCTGAGCCTGTGTCGTGCCTCAGTTATCCTCCGAGGTGTCTGGGTCGTAAAAGATAACGTCCGCGATGCGTTATCCTGCCTGTGTTATCCTGGTAATGTTACAGCCGTGAGAGATAACCTCCGTCTGATCTGACGACCAACATGTGATGACATATCCTCAGGATACCATAGAGCGAAGGTGTGTGTGGGGCCTGGCCTGCACACGGCGGTGGCGGACAGACCACAGCCTCCTCCACACACGACCCAAGGTTCCTCCGTCAGGATCCTCGTACGTAGGACAAGACGACCTCCTCGCTGTACACTCTGCTCAGGAGGAAGGTCTACAGGAAAGTTCATTACGGTTAGGTCGCCAGAAAATGAGGTTACGTAAGCAAGCGTGACCCCGTGACCCTCCGTCACGTGGAGCCCGGTAACATAACGTATGGCACGTGACCTGCCCGCTCTACCTTGTGTTCGTCATTCGTGTAGGTCATCGTGTGGGTTCTCCCCCCGCGGGTGGTGTGGTGATGGAGGCCTGCCATCCGCCACGTGCCACCTCACACACCTGCTCACACGGACTCACGCCAGAAACATTTTCGACCGTTACAGTTTATCATCAGTTATCATTTATGAAACACCCGGCACATTTTGTATATATCAACTTGTAAATAGAAACGCCGGTAATATTTATAACAGTTTCGCCTCTTTATGAAGTCCTCAATTTTACAAATCTTTTCACCTCGTTAGAATTCTATTCTCGAGGCATCTGTAGCACGTTGAAGTAAAAACTTGAGCTGTGAAACCAATATCGAAACAGCGGTCAAGTGTCAAACTGTGTGGACGGTTACGTTCAGGATCCGGGACCTGTTGCAACTCACCACTGCCGCCATTTTGTTCTCCGCCCCCCCCTCCCCCAGTCATCACTGAATTTCCTACAAAATTCTACAAAATTTGTTAGTAATTGATAGCGATTTGGTTGGTTTGTGTGATGTTATCTTGAGTAGTCGTATGTAAGGATAACAAGTCCAACATAACACTCCTTATATTTTTTTTTCCATGAATGATTAATGATCAATAATTATGTATGATGCTGCTTAGATTATCCTGTCACTCAGATATTCGTCAGCAAGTACATGAAAGCCCTGGACCTGACCCCCAGCACACCAGACACAGGCCCACACAACACACAACTTCCTCTAACTGTAAAACTTCAATAACAATCACTTATTCCTTTCCGACGAGCCAGGTGTGGAGCCAGGCATCTCTGTCGCTGATACCACTGGCCTCTCCTCCTCTGGCTGCTACTCCTTCAGGAAGCCACAAATAAGTTCAGTAACTGGGTCTCCTCGTCCCGTCGGTCTGAATGTAGAGTCACACAGCGGCCATGATCCCGCATGTGTCTCCTGCGGCAAACACTACGGACGATGGAGGAACCTCGAGTGTTCCTCCTCCGTCAGATCATCCTGGGCAGTGGAGGTCAAGTGTTGTACAGTGCCACCATCATAACCCACCACAGGTCAGGCAGGCAGAGGGCCGCCTGGTATCGGGGGAGTGCCACTTGTTGCAGTTGCCATCCGGCCGGACGGCCGGGCGAGGCTCCAGGCCCCACGCTGGATGATGCCACCTTCCAGCAGTGTCAGTCATGGAACCTCCCATACACTCAGTATTCCAGGCAGCTTTGGTGAGATGAGATAGTTGGGCGAGATAAGATTTTAGTGTGTGCTCTCGCGAAGATAGGGCCGATAGTGGGTGTGTAGCCGTGAGCGGGGAAACAATCATTATATACCCTGGCAGATAAAGTGATAAAACACTAATCTTTCCAGTATTATCTTTACTCGAGATGATCATCGACTCCAGGTCGCCTCTGGATCCTGGAATGATCAGAGACGTCTCCGTCTCAGGCCTCGGTTCTGGTCGCGGGGAAGAAGAGCGACGTTGGATTGCCAGCAAGTTGGTGGTGGTTGAGTGCAGCCGCCGCTGCTGGACTGACAGTTAACAAGACTGGAAACTGGAAGATATGAGAGTATGGAAGGAGACGGTAGTCTTCCTGGACTTGCTTACCTGAGAGCGTTGCTGCTGCGGGTCTGGAGCTTCGACCGCGACTAAGCGGTGTTCCTCCCGGTGCCTGGGGGGGTGAGGAGGGGGGGTAGGGGGTGCGGCGGGCAGGTGAGTGGCACAGGGGGTCACCAGGGGGATGGGAGGGGGGAGGGGAAGTGGCGGTGGGCAGGTGAGTGGCACAGGGGGTCACTAGGGCCCCGGTGGGCCCCGCTTTCCCTCCCTCCTGCTGGACGCTGCACGACGGAAGTGGGTATGTATGGAGGCCAACGTGGCCGGAAGAAGGGGTGGTGGCCCGTGGCCGGTGGCCGCTTGTACGAACACGACTCCAGCAGTGTGGCCCTGCAGGAGGGCCACACGTAGGGGGCCAACCACCGGTGGCTCTCTAGCCAATCACAGCTGATATCCCTTTGTGGTGGTGGTGTGGCCGGTGTGGGCCACACTGCCGTACCGGGAAGATCCGCTGATGACCTGTACGTGCATCCGTGCCACACACTCCCACTGAGCCAGTGTTCAAGGCAAGAGCGACCCTGTGGCCCGAGTCTGGCGCCCATAAGGTCTACCGTCAGGTCCAGGTGACCCTTATTGTCCCTGGGCGTTAGGGCGGCCGGTCGGGCCGCTGCCTCGCCCACTCACCTCAAGACCTGAGCAAACAAGCCTGCTACCTTATCGAGCCGTGATATCACTTATCGTCCGACCTTATCAGTCCTGTTTGTGCCATTTGATTTAGATATTTCTAGAAATGTTGGTACGGGAGACAGTCGCGGGAGGCGTCGTGTGAGCGAACGCTGGGCCGGGCGGACGATGGTTCCGGTGCCAGATAACGGCAGACCGCAGGGCTGGCTCACGTCTCCTTGTTGACGCAGAAATACAACTGAGTGAAGCAAATTACCTCCAATAAATGTGAAATTATTCCGTTAGCCACGAGCCCCGGCATCATGGAGGCCACACACAGCAAACAGAGGAACTGGCTGCGGATGTGGATCTCCGGGTGTTTGCTGTCGGACGCCTGCAGTTTGGCGCCAAAACTTGTGTCACATGTCACATCCGCCATCTTTGTCAGCTACCTGGACCTTGAACACCACTTTAGAACTTGATAACTTTCACGAATTTGTATAAAACACTTTTTGCTTCTACGTTCACAGCAAGTTACTTACACCTGAGTGTACATTGTGGCTGTGTCTACCAGCATCCCAGACTAACACACAGCAGGGAAGACCGGAGAACTCGCCCACACTTCAACACCTATGAGATTTTTCCTGATTTTTTTATGGTTTCGTACACGGTGGCACCCTGGACTGGGTCGTTACTGCGTCGTACGAAGAATTTCCGTGGCAGAAGTGGTACTTCCCCAGCGTCACCGACCTTCTGTATAATTTCATTACCCAAAAAATATTTTACCCCGGCTGGCAACATTCCTAGTGTGTTGTGCTGTGTTCAGTCACCTGTGTTGTGAGGTCTGCACACATACTTAGCTTCAGTCAAATAACTGCGTCTCTGCACACCAGCAGCAGCAGCACTGTGTGATTGTGAGGGGTTGGTGGAGGGTAAGGTGGATGTAGGAATCCTTCAAGTTCCACTGCATGTATTTTACTCCGATAAACCGGAAAGTTCAAATCGTGGGAATGCTGTCGATGATTGGCTGTGGGAGAACATGACGGGAAAGAAGCCTATCAGATAACGTGTATCATCCCTTCAAGACCTGACGTCACACATACAAGACAGATGATCCTGTATGTAAACCTACAACTCGTGAATATATGTGTTATGATTCTATGATCATTTTGTGACCAGCTTGTTACAGTTTCTGACCAGTTTGTTATAGTTTTTGACTAGCCCTGTTACAGTTTGTTAACAGCTTAAGTTCACCCCGTGTATTCGAGAGTTGCTGACAGCAACCATAATTCTTGAATGCATTTCCTGATTACAGTTCTACTTCATTTATTTATTTACGCCTTATAGCTGCTTCTCCTTCCTTAGCGATGTAGCGTTACGGACAACCGAACAATGGCCTTATTTTCACACATTCTTTCTCCCTTACGTATAACCAGAGCCAATCATCCACAGCCAAGTATAACCAGAGCCAATCATCCACAGCCAAGCGCCAAAGACTCTTCCATTGTTTCCTCTGACCTCTTCACATGCCCAGGTTTGGCCCATTGGCAGCAAGTTTTCCCCCGTGTACCACATCGATCCAGTTTGTTCTATCCTATGCACGCCTCTTACCTCCTGGAAATTAAAGCCTTGATGCCCCTAAGCTCCTTTTACTCCACCCTTTCATCTCCCTCTCTTCCTTCCTTTTACCACATCTGTCACGTAGATCCCTTTATCCTCTCTAAATCAAAATAATAAATAAAATCACAGACTTTCCGTAACTATGTCACTGAGGAAACAGAACAACAATCACCAGGACAGTGGTCCAGCCAGTTACACCAAGAAGGGAAATACCTTGGCTCCCCGGAACCACATCCGCCCTGGGTGAAAGTCTCTCTCTCTCTCTCTCTCTCTCTCTCTCTCTCTCTCTCTCTCTCTCTCTCTCTCTCTCTCTCTCTCTCTCTCTCTCTCTCGATTCCTCTTGCCTTCCTTGTCCACACTCCTTCCTTCCTGTGCCTCCTTCCACTTCCTCCATCATTTCCTTACCACCACCCCACCCCTCCAAACACACACACACACACACACACACACACACACACACACACACACACACACACACCTGGAGGTCCTTGTTCAGTGATCCGTCTTCATCCTAGCAGTTCCCTGGTATGTGCATATATATCCTTCTTCCCGCAGAAGTTTTAGTCACGGAGCAAAGTCCTGACCCAGGCGAGGCCATGAGAGGGACTAAAAAATAAAGAAATAAAGAGAAGATAAGAAGGATAATGTAACAGTTCCTGAGGAGGAAGAAAAGTTGTCGTGTAAGAAATGCTCTGACAGTGGCTGTCTAGGTCCCTCTCCCCAGCCCACACACTCGGGTTCGCTCCCCCATCATACCGCCCTCCCAGGTGAACACCGCCCTCCCCCAGGTGAACACACGTGGAAGATTACTGAGGACGGATTATCTGCATAACACTGACCCATGCCAGGCACTGACCTGACCAGTATGACACTGAGCCATGCCAGGCACTGACCTGACCAATCTAACAATGACACATGTCAGACTCTGTCAGATCTACCGTCATGACCCAAACCTTTGGTGAGTGTAGTGAGAGATGGTGGAACCTGAGGAACTGTTTCCCGAGAGCCAGTGTGGCCGGGGACGTAGCCGGGCATATGTCGTCATGCAGAGCCAGTCAGGTCGTGAGTCATGCATGACAGTAGAGGGAAGCAATGGTGGACGACGTGGCAGTTATTCTAACTGTTGAAGTCTTGACGACGCTCGAGGTAGACCGTGTACCATACTGCGCCACCACCAGCCCGGGTCGCTCTCACACTCAGTGTTGATGTATACAAAGTACGTGTCTTGTGGACTGTGAACCATGACACACACTTACGAATCCCTTTGTCCACCGTCGTCTGTTGTTCATACGTCGTCCGTTGTTCGTAGGTCTTGCGTTGTTCGTACGTCGTGCGTTGTTCGTACGTCGTGCGTTGTTCGTACGTCGTGCGTTGTTCGTACGTCGTGCGTTGTTCGTACATCTCCCGTTGTTCGTACGTCGTGCGTTGTTCGTACGTCGTGCGTTGTTCGTACGTCGTCCATTGTTCGTACATCGCCGTTGTTCGTACGTCGTGCGTTGTTCGTACGTCGTGCGTTGTTCGTACGTCGTGCGTCAATTGTGAGGAGTCATGCCCCCGAGTGGGTGACGATGCGTTTCATGTTAAAGGAAGTGAACTGCGTAAGACCCGTAACTCTGGGTCGGATGTTTGCCTGTGTAAAGTTACGTACGTATCACAAGATGTTATCCGGAACTTGACCTGACACAGAACGACGACAATAACACTTGTGGTCGTGCAAATTGATGCTTTGATATTTTCAAAACAATATTTCCAGCATTCTGATGTCACTGCCAATAACTGTGCTTCACTGCAGGCTACACACATGCTCATGCAACATCCTGGTACTTATCTCTTTCATCTACTTGTAGTAAATATACATTTGATTACCGTTTTCATTTCCTCTTAATTCTCATTCTTGCTTGGTGTCTGCCAGCGGTGACGTGGTTCCCTCCACACATTGTGCTGCGTCTGGTTGACGAGCCTCCTCATGGAGCAAGTCTTCGTGTGACCTGCTGTGTTCTGATCCATCATAACCACTTTCCTGTCCCACACTTGCTCCTGGCCTCTCCCACGCACAGGAGAGAAAACATGGTTTCTCCTCACGTCCCCTCCGTCTGCAGCGCCAGCCTCCAGGCTCGCGTTCCCACCATCCTTCCCTCCTTCCCTCCCTCCCTCCATCCACACAGCCCTCCACACAACTATCCCGACGCCAGGTTGCTGGAAAGGTGGTGGTTGTGAGGTGGACGGAACGATAAAGGCAATATCACGCCGATACACTATCATATCTTCCTCTCCTCTCCTGCAGGACATTAGCTAGACCTCCTGCCCTCACCTGCCGCTTCTCCCTCGCCCACACGACCTCCTGAATCCCTTGGCCACTTACAGCGCCGTAGGGTTCCCCGTCCGCACCGTCACGACCTCTTTAGGGCCGTCTTAAACCGTCTCAAAAGGAGTTCTAAGCGAGGAATAAGTGTATTCATTAGATTACCAGAGATTAGCTAAACCCCAAGCCGGTGTGTGCTAGACGTGATACGATATCATATCTATAATATATAAGCTTTATTATCCCAGCTCCTTATCTCCTTATCATGATGTTCAGTTACTACCCATGGACACCCTCCAGCCTCGCCCTCACCCTACACTCTATACCCTATATCGTCTCTCTCTGCCCTCAGACTCACCCTGCATCTTCATCCTCACCCTTCATCATGAACCTGTATCTTCACTTTACGTCCTGCTACCGGCTCAAGCGATGCTTGTAGAATACAACATCTGCCTCAGGGACGGACGACTTCATCTCGAGGAAGGCGGGACCTGAACCACACACTCAGTACACCAGGGTCTTCACGATGTGTTGGTCAAACAGCACACACTATGTGTACACAAGGACAACCCATCGACAATAATGTTTAATGTGTGTGACGTCAAGCAACACGGTGTACGCTGGAAGGAAACAGACAGACACCTTCACGCAGCGACCAGACAGACATACGTCAACAATGGTTGAAGTTAAATGGGTCACGATGAGCAACGCTGACCGTTAAGCCATGCTCCTCGTTCGTGTCCCCCAGAATTAAACTACCCAATTACCATGGGTGGCAAGACGGACACCAGCTGTTTACAGAACATTGTCACTATAACCCATGAAATGCCCACCTTTGTATAACTGTATTGCACATGGTATGTGATACAGTGACCAGTGTCCACACCACGCCTGTTGCTCCTGCCCAGGACTGGCAGTTGAGGTTCATCAGGAAACATGTACAGAGTGTGGTGGCATGACCCAGGCAGAGGCGAGGCTGTGCACGACCACTGCAGGTGAGACACAGGTCCAGTGTTGCCAGGGGCAGCGGTCATAACGACGGGCAGCAATATTTGCTTGATGATAGTTTCCTGCACATCATTAAGAACGTGAGGGCTTCAACACCTTCCCAAGACCGTCTGTGTGTCTTAATGACAGAGAAGGCAAGACCAGTGATCCTGACACTGAGAGTTGAGTGAGATGGTTCCGGCCATCACCACTTGATCACTCCCATGTGTGCAGGTGTAGCGCTTCCACGGACGGCTGTCGTCTGCAGCCTACAACCAACGTGGGAGCTCGTAACGTGGGTGGTGGTGCAGGATTATGACCCCTGAGCTAGCTAGCACTACGATGGATCAAGGAACCAAACGCCAGTATGTGTGTGTGTGTGTGTGTGTGTGTGTGTGTGTGTGTGTGTGTGTCCCATCTATATGGAGATCAGGGAGCTTCTCGTATAATTGACACCTATTTTGTTTTACAGCTTATGAGCATTTGTATCTTTTATTAGCGTAGTGTCGTATGTAAATACAAACGGGTTACTCATGACAATACTTAAGACAGAAAACGAACTGTTTTCTTCACTGACGTCACCAAGATGCTGACGACCAGCCAGCAGGGAGGGCCCGAGCCAGACCAGCCAGGCCTTCACCACCACGCACTCTGTGGGCCACACACACCCACTTCCAACACTCACACTCTCACACACACACACACACACACACACACACACACACACTTCCAACACACACACACACACACACACACACACACACACTTCCAGCACACACACACACACACACACACACACACACACACACACACACTCTCTCTCTCTCTCTCTCTCTCTCTCTCTCTCTCTCTCTCTCTCTCTCTCTCTCTCTCTCTCTCTCTCTCTCTATCTACTTATCTATGTATCTGTCTACCTATGTATCTATATCTATTTCTCATCAAGAACTATATTAAAGGCTGTGTTTAAGAACGACCCTTCATAATATTATAATGTCCGGGGTTACGGGATGTACTGTGTTTAAAACAGTTAACACTATCATGTTTGTTGCTGAGTTAAGAACGTTATTTTATAAGGGCTATGATAAAGACTATGTTATGTGAGGGTATGTGTGTGTGTTGGTTTGTGCTAAAGGCTATATTAATGCCTATATTAGAACATTAACATTTCAGGTAGAGCTGTGTGCAGACCCACGTTAAGAAATGACCTGAATTCCTGTGTTAAGTATAAGGGATATGATCAGAGGAGCCTCAAGGACAGAGCTGATGGCTTTGTTAGTTGATCATAGATGCTGTGTTAGAATGAAAAAGTTTGTGCCCTGCATCAAGGGAAACAGTGAAGACTGATGAACTGCTGTGTTTAGTGCTGTGTTACAGACTGTTTTGAGTTAGGTTAAGAATGACTGTACAACTTTTCTTGATCATTGGCTAGCAATGAGCTGCTTTACATAGTGGTCCCAGGCAACGTCCCAGTCCCCCAGGGTGTCTCCAGTAGTCCCAGGCTACGTCCCAGTCCCCCAGGGTGTCACCAGTAGTCCCAGGCAACGTCCCAGTCCCCCAGGGTGTCACCAGTAGTCCCAGGCTACGTCCCAGTCCCCCAGGGTGTCACCAGTAGTCCCAGGCAACGTCCCAGTCCCCCAGGGTGTCACCAGTAGTCCCAGACTACGTCCCAGTCCCCCAGGGTGTCACCAGTAGTCCCAGGCAACGTCCCAGTCCCCCAGGGTGTCACCAGTAGTCCCAGGCTACGTCCCAGTCCCCCAGGGTGTCACCAGTAGTCCCAGGCTACGTCCCAGTCCCCCAGGGCAGACCCGGGGCTTCTGAGGACTGCGCGTGGTCATGCAGCTTATGAGAGGGAAACACTAAATCCAAGTCCTGTATGGTTGTATCTCCCTGGTACTAGGGGTGTGCAGACGACCTTAGGGACTGTGTCGTATGTCACTGTCATATTGGTAGGCACCGCTGTCATATCAGGTCCCGTTAGCTGTGTGATAAGATAAGGATGGTTCAACCGCCCTCTCCCTCCCTCCCTCACTACTCCCTCACTCCTTCACTCACTCCCAACATAACTCCCTCCCCTCCCTCCCTCCATTCCTCTTGTCCCCGCTTACTCCCTCCTCCTCACCTTCATTCCATCCCTTTATCTTTTCCTTACTCCATCCATCACTCACCCTCTCACCCCTCCTACAATCACACGCTTCCTCCCTCTATATAACGCTCCTTCTTTACGTCCTCCCTCTCCCTTCCCTCCCACCTGTCTGTCTCCTTTAGATATGTGTGTGTGTGTGTGTGTGTGTGTGTGTGTGTGTGTGTGTGTGTGTGTGTATGGTTGCTGTATGTGTATTATAGAAAGAGAGTTTTACACTGGCGTTGTCCAGTCTCTTAACCTTACGTATATACCATGTCTTAACCTTACGTATATACCATGTCTTAACCTTACGTATATACCATGTCTTAACCTTACGTATATACCATGTCTTAACCTTACGTATATACCATGTCTTAACCTTATTTATATACACCTACATATGCATCCCAGGTCATGTCAGGTATGCATTTATCGAGCAGTGTGGGTGCCCACGTCTTGAACTTGTATTCCATCAGGCAGGGTTGTCAACATTTGTGTATTGCTGACCTTCACAGTTTCAAGACGTAGTCTACCCCAACCATCCTCCTGCCCACATTATACTAAAATCGTGTCTTCGCCCAGCTTCTTAAAATGACCTCTAGTCATTGTGGTACAACGCATCTCATTAAAACTTGTTCCCTGTCAACATTTTCCAAGTGATTTACGAACTTTAATGCTGTAATGAGGTCTCTCTCTCTCTCTCTCTCTCTCTCTCTCTCTCTCTCTCTCTCTCTCTCTCTCTCTCTCTCTCTCTCTCTCTCTCTCTCTCTCTCTCTCCACTACCATATCCTGACATCCTCAAGTTGATTAAGCTTTTCACTTCACATTTATCTTCTCCAAAACTTGTCCATGAATCATTCTTACACACTGTAATCACGGAAATCCCAAGCATTATATATATATATATATATATATATATATATATATATATATATATATATATATATATATATATATATATATAATTCTCCTCGTACTTATCTGTAGATTCTAGATCTATTATCTAACATTAAATGACCATCCATCAATTATCATGCTTAGTGTCGCCCGAATCTAACTGGAATCATTCATGCAACAGTGTTTATGGATCAGGTAGGGAGTCCTGGGTAATGGCCAAGATTATTGTTCTCATAATTTATCTCTATTTTTTAATGTCAAAATAAAAAGATTTCATTTCTAACAACCAGAAAAATTATCGTAATTTTCCTTTTTCGTTTACCACGTCTTATCTTCCTATATATTTTATCTCACGTCTTTATTGTCTTATATCTTAAGATACATTACTTTATTCCTTTATTACTTTTTTCCTTCACTTATGTAAACATAAAGAATAAAAAATCTTTCTTTTATACAGTTCTATGTAACTCTCCCCTAATAACCTGTTTTCTGTGTATCAGGGGAAACTCCTTTATATTTATTTTACATTGGTAACTGTCGCACCTAGTATGAGTAAAGGCAGTCATTACACATATAACGGTCTTTTCCCACTACACTCGTGTAGAAAGTATCAGTATTGTTATTGATGTACCTGTTAAGAGCTACAACATATCCAAAGAGTAACTACACTATTCTTCTAGATTATTTGATTATACCATCACACTTTGTATTATAGAAAGAAAACGCTCGTTAAAGTTATGGTGGAGTTAATCATTACGGAACACAGCGTAACTGTCACCACGACCAGACAGCCTCTTAGCATGTTTACAATAAAGCCTAATTTTCATTCCACATAGCCAGTGTTTGGTGCCTTACCCACTTTATCACAACCGCAAGTAACCAATCTCCTACAACCTAGACCACCTGCCATACAATCACTCTTCCACGCTCATGCTCAGCTTTCACAACTACATATAACATTTCATAACAAAACTGGAGCACCATCTACTTTCGTAATGAGGAAAGAAATGTAATCTTTTCATAACAACAACAAGTAAAGCTATTGAGATGTTAGCTACTGGTTGTGGATACAAGATTAACTCACCACTGTAGAAATAATCACTGCAGAGCCACACTGGACAATCATCACAACCTCAAAGTTACACAATGATAATGACAACACAGTCCACAGTTCTCTTCCTCACATGCAGCCAAATAACAACACATAAGCACTGTCTGCCGTCATTACAACCGAAAGACCGACTTCAGCATGACTGAAATATCCTTCATTGTCGTCTAAGCCACATACAACACCTCCCTCCTGACCAATACAGCTCTTACTGTCACCACAAACAGACTCAACGACCCCGATACAACCAATCCCTCGTTACAACTAAGCTAGTGTCCCCTTCCGTCCTCGTGAATTTCCCGTTTTCTCCGGAGTCAGGGTCGAAGATAGGACAATCAGGGAGGAGCGGAGGGGACTTGAGCTATCACTACTGGCCGCCTATCGTTCTCACTTTCCATTTATAGTATTTATCATATCTTTGTTTTACCCTGACCTTGATAACCTAGGAATAAAAGACCCGTCAGGATGGCCAGGAGTCAGTCTGTCGACCAGGTCTTGTGGAGCTTGGGAGCCTGGCTGCTGCTGCTGCCCTCCGCCCGACCCATCTGGAAAGTTACAAATGTTACCTCCTCCTCCTCCTCCTCCTCGGTGCACGTGTGAGGCGCACTCCTCCTGTGCCCTGGACGCTAGCAGCACCCTCTCTTGTGGTCCTCACCTCCTACATGGTTGTAAGGAAGAACATACACGACTGCCAAACACGTGATTCAGACATTTCCAGTGACCACACCAAAGTTTGACCCGGAAACTCTTCACAGAAGACGGAAGATCGTCGGTAAACGTGTTGTTGGTCGACCAGTCAGGGATATATACCATACAGTTTCCTACCAGCGACTGACGGTGGTGCGCAGCGACGGCCGGCGGGCTGGTGGCTGGCCTCCTGGGCATGCAAGTCTTCCTTCCACAATTGTGATTTACTTCCCTGATATTATGACCACAACTCTGGCAGGACCGAGGGACTCCCGTGAGGAGGTCAAGACCCGCCCGACCCTCATCATCACAAGTATAAGACTTGTAGGTACAACCGGACGTCTGAACTTGTAGGAACAACCGGACGTCTGAACTTGTAGGTACAACCGGACGTCTGAACTTGTAGGAACAACCGGACGTCTGAACTTGTGGAAGATGAACGGAAAAGTGACAAGTCAAGCGTCTGGTGTTAACTCTGTCATCAGTTGTATACAACTAAATCGAACCACATTTACCTGCATATGTATGTGGCTAGCCTTGCTGCCGGTATGTGGCTAGCCTTGCTGCCGGTATGTGGCTAGCCTTGCACCCGGTATGTGGCTAGCCTTGCACCCGGTATGTGGCTAGCCTTGCTGCCGGGATGTGTTGCACTGTGCGGTCCAGCATCACAAGTGTACACCAAACACTGACCACATAACACTAAACCCGGAATTACAAACACAAACAAACGAAAGTTGGTTTATAAAGATAATGTTGAGAAATTACAAGTGTCGTGGAAGATGTTGAACTGGTACATAGAAGCTGAGAAAGAGGAGCACTACTTCTCTCAGCCTGGGTATATATATATATATATATATATATATATATATATATATATATATATATATATATATATATATATATATATGTTACCGGACTCCAGTGGTGTTGCCGGGCTCCGCCTGCAAGAGATTACACCGCCAGTCAGTCACTTTGGGCGAGATTGGATCATTGAGATTACGTACAAGATCTTCAAAGAACATAACACTCCATACAAGTCTGCATTTTCCTGCCTAGCGAACCCTGCAGAAGGTTTAGTAAGGTCATATGCAACACCAGAACTCTCAGAGAAATTGGTCCTGGAGTAATGCCGGACTTCTCCAGCCGCAGGAGGTTACACATGAACACTCACCTTCAGCTTAGTGTCATCATTGTCACACAATAGACTATAATCTGATCAAAAATCTTTTCACTCAAAAAAAAAAAAGTTCATCTTTTTCCCTGATACTGATTGTAGCGCAGCCTTCAAGCTGCAGGAGCCTCATACAAGAGATCTTGTTCTCTCTCTCTCTCTCTCTCTCTCTCTCTCTCTCTCTCTCTCTCTCTCTCTCTCTCTCTCTCTCTCTCTCTCTCTCTCTCTCTCTCGCTATATATATATATATATATATATATATATATATATATATATATATATATATATATATATATATATATATATATATTCACGAAGACAGTGTGCATATATTATACGTCATCTTCCCAAACCGGTCACCACGGAACCAGAGAAGGCCCTCGGTGGTGTCCTGGCTGAGCCCCTCCCCTAAGGCGGCTAGAGGGAGGAGCCAGCGCCAGCTCCGCCCACTGTAGGAGGAGCCTGAGGACTCCTTGATCACAGATGCAGGATAAAAACCTTTGTTAAGATTACACGTTGGCCTCATGGCCGGGTATATTGTGCCAGCCTTATCTAGGATGGCCGGGTGGGGGGAGGGGACCTGCTGCAGGACGGGTAGGTAGGCCGGTCGTGTCTCGTGCCTTCCTGTATGTTGTGTGTTGTTGCTCTCCACAACACACATGATTCAACAGTTGTAACACCAGGGGTGTCTGGAGGTACAACAACATGTCACAACATTAGTGCTGGCCTCCAGGTGATGCCCTGCCTCATGGCCTCCAGGTGATGCCCTACCTCCATGGCCTCCAAGTGATGATTTGGGGTGTTAATGCTGTCCATGGGTATTGGGAGGATACAAATGGGATGCTGAGTGAAATGGGAATAGGGAGAATAGAACTGGAGTAGGAACGCGGAGCAGTGGGGTGGGGAGATGTGGGGAGGAACTGTTGCAGGATCAGAGAAGTCATGAGAATCAGGTGATTGGAAAGGCAAGTGATGGGTAACTTGACGGTGGGGAGCAATCCGGAGGTTACCAATGATTAGGGAGGAAAAGGGAAGGGGAGAGAAGGGGGGAGCTAAAACAATGGGGAGGTATTCCATTTGAGACATGAAAGTATTGACCAAAGGAGGGGAGGATATATTAGAAGGTGGGGAGGATAATGTGGGGGAAGTAGATATGAAGAGAAAGGGGTGGGGAGGAGGAGGAGGGATGGGTCAATATAAGGGTAGAGTGTGAGGGGAGGGGAGCCAGCTGGTTATCAGGGGGCGCCGCTCCCCTCGTCAGGCTAATGCATGTTTATCGTGACTATCGCCACGCTTCCCCCCTTCCCCCCCCCCCCCCCCACTACTCCAGGCAACATACCTCCTCACCCCAGCCCTCGCCCCACAGCGTCTCCCCTCTCCCCAGACCTCTCCTCACCCCGCTCTACAAGGATTATCTTGGCACGTGGATGACTGGCCAAGATGGAGCAGGGGGCGCTAAAAGCTAGTGGCAGGGGAGGGGGTGGGGGGGCGAGAAGGGGGTTAAAAAGCCACAGGCAAGTTGTACACGGAAGGTCAAGTAACGGTGACCCAGCCATCAATACTGAGGTCAACTGTTTGATCGTAGTGGCAGCAAACCAAGACACACCTCCCCACCCACCTCTCCCTCCGGCTCAACTGTCGGCAAGAAGTAGACAAGACTGAATAACATACAGTTAAGGAAAAGATGCTGCCATGGAAAGTTTATAGGAAAGTGTCGAGTAGAATAAGTTCGTTACCATTATTTCTGGCCGCTAAGTCTGTCCACAGTGAAGACACTGGAGTATGATGACGTTGTCCAAATAATTTAGTGTCTTGAACACTACTCTTAGGTCTCTCGGGAGTCTGTGCTTTTTTAGAGTAATTTTAGGTCTTTGAGTCTTTCTTCATAAGGCTTATTTCCCAGTGATGGGATTAGTTTTAGTTGGCAAAGTTTGTCTTCATCTTGGGTCAGGTAGTGAGGGTCGTGGGAGGGACTACGGAACCTGGTAAATAATGCGTGAAATTCAGAAAATGATGAACGCAAAGGCCGTTGGTGTGGGGTGCGCCGGGTTACCCCGGGTTGGGAAGAAAGATGTGGTATGATGAGTGTTGGGCAGATGTGTCCTGGTGGAGAACGTGTCTGGGTGGAGGGAACATAGAGTGGAGGAAAGTCCTGGTAGAGAGAGAGAGAGAGAGAGAGAGAGAGAGAGAGAGAGAGAGAGAGAGAGAGAGAGAGAGATAACAGGTAAGACCTGGTTCACTGTGACACAGTGTTGTGGTAGGTTGGTGCGTGACCTGGTTCACTGTGACACAGTGTTGTGGTAGGTTGGTGTGGTGTGACCTGGTTCACTGTTGCACAGTGTTGTGGTAGGTTGGTGTGTGACCTGGTTCACTGTGGCACAGTGTTGTGGTAGGTTGGTGTGTGACCTGGTTCACTGTGGCACAGTGTTGTGGTAGGTTGGTGTGTGACCTGGTTCACTGTGGCACAGTGTTGTGGTAGGTTGGTGTGTGACCTGGTTCACTGTGGCACAGTACCCTGACAGGTAGTGGACTACACCTGGGAGGTGAGTGGGGGCAGGTGTTGCTTGAGTCTGGTTATGTTAACGATGAAGCACAGTCACTGTGGCAGTGGGTAAGTGTGAGCAAATGGTGGGTTATCACACCTTCAGGTTAGTTAGTATAGACGTGTATCGTCTATAGTTGTATATATATCAAAGGCTTTGTATTTTACTACCTGCTTGACGACGTGGCTGAGGTCTGGTGAGAGTAGCAGCGTCAAGTGAGAGCAGTGTGGTCGCAGGGAGAGTTGAGATGGTGTATAGTTGACAGGTCATGGTATGGAGAGATCAGTAGACTTTATGGTCCATGACCAGGTTGGCTGCTGCTGGATGGTAGTACTATCCTCATTTTCTGTTCCATACAGAAAGAGACAGGATAGTAAAGCAGATGAGAAATATAAACTTTCAGTGAGAGGTTTTGGTGAGAGTATGAGGAGGAAGAGGCAGGAGCAGGGGGTGGTGGGTGGCCAGGTCTGTGTACAAACACGAAGATAACCTCAAGTGGAGTCTGCCCACCAGTCTCCTGACTCAAGAATTTTCACACATTTGTCTCAGTCATCAAGAGACAAGTTTCTGTACTTCATCCAAGTGTACAGCTAGTGTTGCACGGGAGGTTATCATGCTTTATAACTGATATAAACGTTTTGCGTCACACAAACCATCGCATTCATAACTTGTTTATAAAAGACTCTCTCTCTCTCTCTCTCTCTCTCTCTCTCTCTCTCTCTCTCTCTCTCTCTCTCTCTCTCTCTCTCTCTCTCTCTCTCTCTCTCTCTCCCCTGTGAGAGTTGAGATCATTACCATTTATTTTCTGTAGTTGTGAGTTGATGTTTTCAATCTGACTGCTTGATGACATGAACATATCTCTGTTGTATCAAATGTATGAGTTTTAACTTTGCTCTTTTTTCTCTTCCACAGGTATTACTTCGGCTTGTGTATTCCCGAGATTTGACAGATTGTGTATTCCCTCGCGTTGCTACACCAGGTAAGGAGGTACTGGGTCACATGTTTACTGTATGTTTACTGCCAACTCGAGGGTGACGGGGGCGCTGTGATAACTGATTCTTTCCCTGTACTGCTGAGCTTTGGTATTCCTTATCCTCTCATGTCTTCTCTCACACCTACAACCTGACCTGGTTTCATGAGCTAAGTATTAACTCACTCAAAAACAATTTCGTCATTCAATTTCCCGTTCTTCTTGTTACTTTATCTTTTTTATTCCGTTGTCTTCCATGTAAAGCCTGGCCACAGGGAGGGTACCTTTTGTTAGTCTAGTTCAGGAGGAGGAAACAAGTTTCAGCGTTGCCTGGACGGAGGTACTACCCCCACTCTGCTTAGGGGTAAGGAGAGTGTGTTGAATGAAGAGAAGACCGTGTTCTGTGAATGGAGGAATGAGACGATCAAACGTAGGATTGAAGTGAGTGGACTTAGAATTCTGTGTCGTAAGAGTTTCTTCTGTGAGAGTGTGAGTGCTCTCTGAGTGAGAGTCTGTAGTAAGAGTAGAAATGTTTAGTATATGTTGAAGTATGATGAGTAAATGAATGCTGAAGAGTGTCTAGTGACAGATAAATCGTGTATACTGAAAATGAAATGTGCTTTGAGTGGAAGTCTGTGTGTGTGTGTGTGTGTGTGTGTGTGTGTGTGTGTGGGTGGGTGGGTGGGTGTCTGTGTGTGTGTGTTGTAAGTCTTCAACCCCTGCTAATACCTGCTGATCCTCCGATGTTAAGCCTTGAAGACCAGCTGACACCAGCCTGGTCGGCCATTCATCAACCACCTCCACAAGAGTTAGTGGTCTTGAGCTAACGGGAACACTGTAATAAAACACAACCATCGGGAAACATGTCATTTAATTGCTCACATATGTAGTTTTAGAACAATCGATAATTAGAAAAAAAAACACACACATACCAGCTATCAACACAACGTGTTGTTTACATTGGGAAGGGCCACAAACAAACACACCAACACTGACCCATGACACACAAACCTCTGGGACCTATGACTCCTGACCCCTGACGTCACTGTGACCTGTGATCTCACCTGCCATATGACGTCATCTCAATGACCTGAGATAAACTATGAAAGATTTACTTGGATATCACACGTTACATTTCTCACAGTAAGTTTTTAAGTTTATCCAACGTGAAATGTCTCCGTGAAACACAGAGACAACCGTTGTCTCACGTTTTCTCAACTCGCTGATTGGTGGATTTGTAATATATTTCAACCAGTTACTAGTTCCAGTAAGGCAGCATCCACCAATCAGCGCAAAGCTTTGTACGTTCCTTGCACTAGTGAGGGAGTGACGGTCATGGGTTGAGTCCGTTTGCATTAGAAGAGAAAGATGGAGTACTGCGATGGAGTACTGCGATGGAGTACTACGATGGAGTACTACGATGGAGTACTACGATGGAGTACTGCGATGGAGTACTGCGATGGAGTACTGCGATGGAGTACTACGATGGAGTACTACGATGGAGTACTACGATGGAGTACTACGCCAAGTTTAAAGTAAACTTATAATTTAATATAAAACGTTTCAGATGTTAGCGTGAAGATAAAACCTCGAGGAATCCGTTGGCTCTCACTTGATGCGCTCATGGTAAACAAGACACTTGATGTGCATTACTACCCTGGATGATGTTGTTGTTGTTGTTAACACTACCGAGTTAACATTACTAACATTAACAATACTAACATTAACCCAGTCACATCCTAGGCTTCTTGCAGACTCATAACTCTTCTGTAAATGATTTACATTAGAGGCACGAGTGCTTTCAAGGTGAACAATGTTTTTAAGCTGTTTACCTTAGGCCTTAATGCATGAACTTGTCACGTCACAGAAGGCTGTAGGCTTGAGATATTAAGGGTGGGTTCTGTAACTATATAATGAGGACTTTGTTAACAACTCCTGTGAGTCGTGTTATGGTCTGTGAGGTTAACACACCCCCGTCCTGCCGCCCACAACACCAGCCGTCATCTCGAGCACAGGTGACCTTCAGAAAGGTTCCTTAAAATCTGAAGTCGACAGACCTTTAAGGATGGAGGCTATGATGATCCTGAGGACTCCACACTACAATCCTAGCACCAATGTTCAGCGTGGGTGGGACCTACTCTGCCAACTAAACTAAGGCGGGAGTTGAGGACTCCAGCGCCAGGGACAAAGGACAAGTGGGACCTGATTCAAGCAGGTCTTATTACATCATCATGATACTTGGTCATCACCACTGAAGTGATGATACTTGGTCATCACCACTGGAGTGATGATACTTGGTCATCACCACTGGAGTGATGATACTTGGTCATCACCACTGGAGTGATGATACTTGGTCATCACCACTGGAGTGATGATACTTGGTCATCACCACTGAAGTGATGATACTTGGTCATCACCACTGAAGTGATGATGCTCGGTCATCACCACTGGAGTGATGATACTCGGTCATCACCACTGAAGTGATGATACTTGGTCATCACCACTGAAGTGATGATGCTCGGTCATCACCACTGAAGTGATGATACTTGGTCATCACCACTGAAGTGATGATACTTGGTCATCACCACTGGAGTGATGATACTCGGTCATCACCACTGGAGTGATGATACTTGGTCATCACCACTGGAGTGATGATACTTGATGGAGAGGAGAAGATAATGACTCCGGAAAGACTGTTAATTAACAGATAATTAGTTACACAAGGAAGAGTTATGTAACAATTTCCTCACATCCAAGACTCGAGTGAGGACTGATGAGGAACCAGCGAGATATAAAAGTTCACGAAGAACATGAACAAGTTGTGAACAGGTCAGGCGGGCAGGGCGTCGCATCCGTCTGTATCGTGTGCTGTAGCCCTGGCCTGGGCAGAAGGGTCGACAACCATTGCTTCCTAATGTTTATCATTCATGTTGGAAATGATTTGTTGATCATATGTAAACTAGTGTGTGTGTGTGTGTGTGTGTGTGAGAGAGAGAGAGAGAGAGAGAGAGAGAGAGAGAGAGAGAGAGAGAGAGAGAGAGAGAGAGGAGAGGGTGTGGTTGAGGCCTTTGTTTGCTACACAACAAACAGTATTGCCTCCTCGCTCCTTCCCTCACTCCTCACCAGGTCTATCAGCATACAGTCATCACCCTCAGGAGCGAACTAATTTAACATCAAACATCGGCCTCCCGCAACAGCCGAGTGTATCACTGTCTTGCCAAAGGTGTGAGGAAATAATTTCTGTCGATATGTCCGCCGTCCCTGAACAGCTCTCTTGATCAGACCCAGAAGTGCCTCATTGGTATTCACGAGGAGTGTTGTGCTGGGCTGTTGGGATGCGCCAGCCGACGTGTGCACCAAGGCTTAGAATGGTGCTGGCGACAGCTGGAGACCTGCTGGGTGTATCAGGCGCACATAAAGATCTTCTGGCTATATACAGACGGCTAATATAATGCCACCTGAGAAACCACTCGTCAGCCACCCGTATATAGCAGCACTGGCTCTCTGTGGTCGAAAACGGAGGAGGAACGCCATCACTATGGATGTCCCCCAGCTCTGCTGACCGTCATCGTCATCTGTGGGTGTGTCACCATCATGCTGGGGCTGTCACCATCATGCTGGGGCTGTCACCATCATGCTGGGGCTGTCACCATCATGCTGGGGCTGTCACCATCATGCTGGGGCTGTCACCATCATTACTAGGACCATCATCATTATTATCGTGGTTATCACCATCATTATTAGCCCCATCTGCTCACGGTGGAGTGGCCGACATGGTTCCAGGAAACAAGGGTTACCAACTCCAGTCTTTGAGACCTGGTTAGGGTGTTGTCACACTGTGTGAGCCTTGTGTGTGACCAGCTCTCCCTGGTGGTGGACCATAACAAACCCTGGGGGGTTCGTGCGTGACCAGCTCTCCCTGGTGATGGACCATAACAAACCCTGGGGGGTTCGTGCGTGACCAGCTCTCCCTGGTGGTGGACCATAACAAACCCTGGGGGGTTCCACTTGATCCTGGTCATCACAATAATGACCTCCCTTCACCTGTGGAACTAAAGTTATCCCTTGACTCATTTCTTTGGTTTGAATCCCACCCGAAAATTACGTACTTCGACCACATCTCCTGCAGGATTTACGACACAAGTAGCCCAGACTTCCAGACGTGATGTAACTGCGTGAAAAATTATAAATGATCATCGATGTTTACAAACTAGGAACCTGTAGTAAAGGTAATGTTAGAACATCAGGCCTCCATCACCTGCCACACTATATCACATGCCTCATTCTGACTTTCATTCGGTGAAGAAGACACGTTAGATATTTTGTTAGAATTTCGACCAAGCATAGATTATAGATGACTTTGTATGCTGTGCAGGTGACGACTGTGAGAACCTGCCTCTTACACAGTTGGTCCAGCTGATGGAGGCGTGTGTACGGCTGGTCCAGCTGATGGAGGCGTGTATACGGCTGGTCCAGCTGATGGAGGCGTGTGTACGGCTGGTCCAGCTGATGGAGGCGTGTGTACGGCTGGTCCAGCTGATGGAGGCATGTGTACGGCTGGTCCAGCTGATGGAGGCATGTGTACGGCTGGTCCAGCTGATGGAGACATTGTAGACGGTGAGGGTAGGTTGTGGGTGACTACTGTCAATTGGTGTGTCCTGTTTCAAGCACACTTGAGGCTCAGATGTGGTACTGCTAAGGATGACGTGAGGCAAGGCAAACTTGTGTGAAGGCAGGTGCCAGAACTTATGAAGCAAGGGAAACCAGGCGAGAAAGAGAAACAAAGTATATTACGAAGCAAAGTAAACTAATGTAAATCTAGGTAAACTACGTAGGTCAAGAAATGTGATCTATCAAGGAATGTCTACTAATGAGATTAGTGAGGTAGATTGATGTGTTTGTGTGTGTGTGTGTGTGTGTGTGTGTTGTGTGTGTGTGTGTGTGTGTGTGTGTGTGTGTGTGTGTGTGTGTGTGTCTGAAGCAAGGGGACGCGTGTAGGAAGCAATGTAAACCAAACCGTAGTGGGTGTACGAGGAGGTAGAGAAACAAAACACGATCTCATAAGGAACGCCATAATGCAGCACGGAGGAAGGATGGTTGGTGCACACGCCACCACACAAGCACAACTAGGAAGCGACTGGCTGAGGGACGGAGGGAGGTGGGAGACTCCGAGCTTCCAGTGGGACACATGTGGAATATGTAGATGCCAGAAGCACACTCCACCACCCGGAAGCAAGCAACACACCTGCCCAGGTGGTGACACACCCGCCAACACCAGGGACTACTTGGCGACCTCGGCCCTCTGCCTTGTGACACCATCTTACGAGGCCACAAGACCTCAGCACTCACTCACTACGCTCAAGCACAGGCATATCTCTCTCTCTCTCTCTCTCTCTCTCTCTCTCTCTCTCTCTCTCTCTCTCTCTCTCTCTCTCTCTCTCTCTCTCTCTCTCTGTTCAACAATTCGTCGCGGTGTTCAAATACGTCTATCTTTGGCACACAACACCTCTCGCCTGTCTTTGGTGTGTTGACGTTAGATGAGCTAATGTAAGGCAACCTTATGTGAACTACAGTATACCGGCCGCAGCTCGACCCTCATACCAGGTACACCCACACTGTAGACTACTCGAGGACCTCAAGACTCTACAGCAAACCAGTATACACTACTGCACTAGGTGGCCCGCTTCACCTAGCATGGCCTCTAGTTACTCTGGACAACACTAGGACGTCAACTAGCAAGAGTTGATGATTTTCTCTCCCTCCGTCAGGAAGGTCTTCATCACCAGCCCTTGTCTTTCTATCCTCTCTCTCTCTCTCTCTCTCTCTCTCTCTCCCTCCCTCTCTCCCGAACTCTGTTTCATTTGGTCTTCCAGGCGAGGTGGTCGAGAGGTGGCTGGCTGGAGGGGGTGAGGGGCGGGGAGTGGCCGTGGTAGGCCACACCCAGACTGCTGGGGGTTACGATATGAGGCAAGACCATGTTGCTGGAGGTGTAGTGAGGAGCGCTAGAGACGACGGCTGAGGTGGTGGGCAGTTGGGTCGTGCTGGAGGCTGACACTCCTCCCACCCTGGAGGAGGCGTTCAGGACGCTGGAGGAAGCGTGGTGGACGCCGGAGTGGGCGTGGGGCAAGTGGCCTACCTCGGCCACGCCACCACCAGCGGCGCCAGGCGAGTGTGGCTCGCCCTTGATGCCACCATACTGCAGGGTGGTGGCTGGGGTGGCAGGTGACTTGAGCCCCTGCAGGGAGTAAGGCGGTAGCAGCGGCGGCAGCGACGACCCCAGCAGAGAGGCGGACGACACCGCTGGGGGCGTCGTCTGTTGCCCGTACGACGACAAGGACGACGACCCGTACACGGACGAGTACGACCCTACTGCTGACGGCTCTGACTTCACCGTAAACAGTCCTGGGAAAACACATGTGAATCTGAGTGTTTCATGATAGTCTACAACACCTCCATGATAGTCTACAGCACCTCCATGATAGTCTACAGCACCTCCATGATAGTCTACAGCACCTCCATGATAGTCTACAGCTTCCAATGTTTGCAAGTTTCATAGTGAAAATTTATATCATCCGTAGTCCAGGTGGAACTGAGAACTGATATGATGACCCAGCCTGCCTCCCTACATGTCATGATACAATACAACAGAAATCATAAGTATTTTCTTTTTTCCTCATACATGATCGCAGTTTCCCGCGTTAGCAAGGTAGCGCCAGGAGCAAACGAAGATAGGCCACATCTGGTTCCTTTCATTCTCCAGCTGTCATGTGTAATGCAAGGACACCACAGCTCCCTATCTACAGCCAGGCCTCACACACCTTTCCATCGTGCACCCCGGACGCCTCACATGCCCTGGTTCAGTCCACTGATGACACATCGACAATATATATATATATATATATATATATATATATATATATATATATATATATATATATATATATATATATATAAATTTGGTAGTAGTACTTACCGGAGGGCGAGGAAGACATCTGGTACTTGGAAGTGGAGGAGGCGGCCGAGGATGTGGTGGAGGGACAAGAGGAGGCGATGGTGGAGGCGGAGGAAGAGGGGGAGGCCATGGAGATGATGGAGGACGACCCTGATGACCCGATGGAGGAGGAGGTGGTCGTGGCGATGGACGACGACGACGACGACGACTTGCTCTCACTGCTCTTCTTGGGCTTCCGTTTCCTGGTCTGTGGAGCAGAACGACTCAACTCAGCCCCAGGGGCTCTAGACTGGGTCACAGGGGCGAGTCAGGTCAGCCCCAGGGGCTCTAGACTGGGTCACAGGGGCTAGAAGGTCAGCCCCAGGGGCTCTAGACTGGGTGACAGGGACGTTACACTAACCATGTGTTAAGTTTCGTGTTTCCACTCAGAGCCAGTACGGCCACCACACTCCTACCTCAGTGCCACACCTCACACCTGCACCTTGGGTGGGTGTGTCCTGGTGTCCACCAGAGGCAGGTGTACGTGTGTATGTGCCTCGTGCACGTCTCCCATCATCACTCACACCTCCCAGACACAACCCTGGAACATTTGATCGTCCAGTACATGGGCCCTGTTACACAACCATCCTAACCACCACATTCATGCATCTACTTGGATAGGAACTCAATAACACACTTCCATCATCATCAATTCCCTTCCTAACCCACTCTCCATCATTATACTCATCCATCTATCTGAGGTGTACCCCTGGCCCCATCCTCTCCCTCCCTACAGGACGCACCTGGATGCTCTCCTTCTTCATAGTGAGAGGACGGTTGACGTTGTGCAGCTTGAAGTACAGACCGCAGGCGTTGCACACAGGTTCACCCTGGCTGTTGCGTCGCCAGAGGGAGGTGACGGTCGTGTGGCAGTTGGTGCACATCTGACCGATCCGTCGTGACCCCGACTGGTGACCAGAGCAGACCTGCCTTAGTCTCGTGTGTACCACAGTGGCTACAGGAGGGGGTGTTCAGGGGGACTGCTGGTGTATGGGGCTGGTAGTGTGTGTGTGTGTGTGTGTGTGTGTGTGTAACTTTCCTCCTCCGTATCATTATAACATGAGATACAACATTTGTGTCGCCAAAATATTATCAACTTAACTATAATCAAGTTCAGGAGACATATGAGAAATATCATCTTAAACATTAAACTTACAACTGTTGATGTATTCATCATAGAAAGTTATGTAATTTTAACTTAAGGTTTGACGTGGTATTTGCATGACATACTAAATTCAATTTCTTTTTTTCCATTTCGTACTTATATTTGATTATTATAACTATCAGATGAAGTTAGTAGGGACTTATAAACATAAAACAAAAGCACAAGAAGATAAGCAAGCAAGTAACAAGCAGAGAAGCCTCTCTCATGTTGATGTAGCTGGAGATCAGTGGTTCTGATCTGTCGAGAAATTCGTCTTAAAATTGTCAAAGTATTTTGTCTTCAGGAAGAAGCATTTGGCCCACAGAGGAGCGGGTGTGTGTGTGTGTGTGTGTGTGTCCGTGGCGTAGTCGGTCTCGATAACTTATTGTTTACCAAACTCCGTCGATGAGGAAGGAAGCAGGTTTAGTTTTCCTTCAAGATGAGAGTCTACTGAAGGATGATGTGCATGGAAGATTTTCAAGAACTTCAACTGATCCAAGTTTGATGATGTCATTTACTTACGTCATAATTGCCACTGACCTGATTCAACCAGGGGCAAAGTTCAGCTTCAGGAAGGTGTATTTTCTAGTCATTCTCTGGGTAAGGACTCGTAAAGTCATGCTACAGAAGCAAGGTCGAGTTGAGAGAAAATAGAGAAAGAAAATGAAAGAACTTAAGCAGAAGGAAGGGAGGTCATGCGGGAGAGGGTCATGCAGGGGTAGGGCGGGACACGTACCAGGCGCCTGCTCTTCATGGGGTCATAGGTCCGCGACGGCAGCCCATAGTAACTGTAGTAGTCGTCCACTGCAACAAGCAAAAGGGAGGAGTTAGTGGCAGACCGAGTGAGAGAGACAGTGAGAGTGAGAGAGAGGAAGAGAGAGCAAGGCGAGGGTTGCCATGGACGCGGGGAGACTGAGGAGTGAGACGAGAGGTGGAGACAGAGACGGTAGGGTTTGTCTCGCTGCCTCTGGCGCCCTCCTGCCGTCTCTCCCGCAGCCACGATGATACAACAGGGAGACAGCAGGCGACATGTGACGCGTCGGTACTGCACGGCCTGCCTGCCACCCTAGAGCCAAGAAGCTGCAAGTTAAGATGTTATTTGTGGCCGTGCAGGGAGCGGGCGGCGACGCCTGGAGTCGAACCCCTGGCCTGCAGGAGTAGGTGAGGGGGACTTACGAGTCGTCTGGAAGGGGCCTTGCCGAGGGGCCGGTTGATACCGTTGGTTCGGGTGTAGAGGGCGCAGGCGTTGCAGAGGTAGTGGCCGGTGGTGGAGTCCCGCCGCCAGAGGGGAGTGTGGGAGACTCCGCAGTTGACGCATTCCCTGCACTCCCAGCCGTCCCGCAGGCTCCCGCCTGACACACCAGCCAACACACACAACAACACCCCAGTTAGCTTAGATCTCCCCCACACCCCAGGCTACAACCACACCAGGGGAGGCCTAGAACCGCCCCAGGGGCAGCCTATAACCACCCCAGGAGCAGACAATCTACTATGCGTGGCAGGCAGGTGGAGGTTAAGTGAACCAGAGATAAAAGTACCATAGGTTATATATTTTAAGTTGATTCAGTATAGGTTGAACCAGTGCCAGTGTGGGTAGATAGAACTACGTCTAATTAAATAGGTTGTGTCTAGTTAGGGTAAAGCATGTCTGGTGAAATTATCTAAAATAGGCTAATCTTTACTTTTCAAGGTTAGGTTGAGTAAGACATTTCTAGTTAGGGTTCCTTTGACTTGGTTAGACAACATCATGTTAGGGAACGTGTGGTTAGTTACGTGGTGTCACGTTACCGTAGATATGGTCAGGTGTGATGTTACTTGGTTAGAGTACATTTAGATAGTCTAAGTTGATAATTAGGGGAAATGTGATTAAGTTACATCAACCTCAGGAAAACACTAAATAATAAATGCTACATTATATTATGATAAGTTGAGGTAGCTCAGGTTAACTTGATTGTGTTTGGTTCGGTTAGGTTTAATTACGTGTTCATTCTTGACTATGATACTTCTAACTCAGGTCTGTCTCAGGGAAATCTTGGCTGCCACACCACCCCAGAGACACTACACTCATCATGTGTGGTACATAATTATCATTCTTACATTATAAAACATTATAAAGTTGAAGAAAAGAGAAATGATCTTCCAGAAGTAAAATGATAATGATAAACAAATGTACACAAGACAGACTGTATCAGTTTACATCAGTACAAAATACTGTTTGTCCTTCAGTAACCAAGAAAATAGTATATACATTGCAAGACACACAGTGACATAAAGCATTTGTTTTTGTGTGTTTTCTGTCAAAGTAAACATGATTTAGAGGTTGAATGATTATGTTAAGGGATCGACTTGTGTGGCACAGTGGCCGACACTGGTGATTTAATAGGAAATAATAGTTAATGCTGGCCAAGGCCTTTGTCTCTTGGTGTTTCCGTAAAATTATTGACTTTACTCTCGTAATTACCATTTCCTGTCCTTCATTCCTCGTGGCTGAAACGTTCACACCGAATGCTACAGACTGCCTCACCCGTCTCTCTCACTGATCCCCTCACCCCCAACCCTGCCGCTATCCTTCATAATTCTGTACCTGGATCATCTCTCATATGAGGACGGGTCGTGTTCACCAAGCACCCACGCACACCACCACTTCCTGAAGTGACCGTCATTTCTCTATGGGTAGTGATAATGGCTGGCTCTCACGGTAGGGATATATGACACGGATGTAACGTTCGGTTTCAAGGTTCATTTCAACCCTTTGTGAGTGGTGTACCTTGCTCATCCTGGCGGTCTTCCTCCACATGACCTTGACCTTCACCTTTTCTAAGACAACTCAGAGTGTCACCCGGTCACTCCTGGATTCGAACCCAACACACCCAGTCCCCAAACCGATATTTGGATATTTTGGTACGAGTTAAGTATTGTTATGAAATACCTTTTAAACTGTTATTGGGTGTACTCTGCCTGTATCCTGAAGCTGTGTGTAGTGTGGGTGTAGCCTGAAGCTGGTGTTGTGTGTAGTGTGGGTGTAGCCTGAAGCTGGTGCTGTGTGTAGTGTGGGTGTAGCCTGAAGCTGGTGCTGTGTGTAGTGTGGGTGTAGCCTGAAGCTGGTGCTGTGTGTAGTGTGGGTGTAGCCTGAGGCTGGTGCTGTGTGTAGTGTGGGTGTAGCCTGAAGCTGGTGCTGTGTGTAGTGTGGGTGTAGCCTGAAGCTGGTGCTGTGTGTAGTGTGGGTGTAGCCTGAGGCTGGTGCTGTGTGTAGTGTGGGTGTAGCCTGAAGCTGGTGCTGTGTGTAGTGTGGGTGTAGCCTGAAGCTGGTGCTGTGTGTAGTGTGGGTGTAGCCTGAGGCTGGTGCTGTGTGTAGTGTGGGTGTAGCCTGAAGCTGGTGCTGTGTGTAGTGTGGGTGTAGCCTGAGGCTGGTGCTGTGTGTAGTGTGGGTGTAGCCTGAGGCTGGTGCTGTGTGTAGTGTGGGTGTAGCCTGAGGCTGGTGCTGTGTGTAGTGTGGGTGTAGCCTGAAGCTGGTGCTGTGTGTAGTGTGGGTGTAGCCTGAGGCTGGTGCTGTGTGTAGTGTGGGTGTAGCCTGAGGCTGGTGCTGTGTGTAGTGTGGGTGTAGCCTGAGGCTGGTGCTGTGTGTAGTATTACAGTGACATCTGGTGTCATCATCTGCAAGTTTATCATAAACAGTGGACATCGGCTATGTTGACCCAGCTGGCCACCAGAACCATACAAACAACTGTTGATATACTATACCGTCACCA
The DNA here is from genome assembly GCF_036320965.1 of Panulirus ornatus. NCBI lineage: Eukaryota > Metazoa > Arthropoda > Malacostraca > Decapoda > Palinuridae > Panulirus > Panulirus ornatus. The sequence continues at coordinate 1,693,316 of NC_092282.1, forward strand.
CCTGAGGACAGACAGGGATGCCACCTGACTCTCCTGCTCACCTACATCACCTGAGGACAGACAGGGGTGCCACCTGACCCTCCTGCTCACCTACATCACCTGAGGACAGACAGGGGTGCCACCTAACCTCCTGCTCACCTACATCACCTGAGGACAGACAGGGGTGCCACCTGACCCTCCTGCTCACCTACATCACCTGAGGACAGACAGGGGTGCCACCTGACCCTCCTGCTCACCTACATCACCTGAGGACAGACAGGGGTGCCACCTAACCTCCCCCATCGCCTACCGACTCTCCCCGACAATAGTGTTATCTGGCCGCGGTCAAGTCCAGCCGGTGGAACAGATAAAGCCTTATCTCAGCTGGTGTAGGCCTGCATGTGGCCTGAGACCTGTAGATTAACCAACAACACATCTGCCCCTGGCTGGTCTACCCCGGGAGAGCCACGGGCCACCTGCTGATGATGTATGGCCACACAGCTGTATCCCAACTTTGCCTGTGGTCGTGTACTGCGCTCTGTTTATGTCATGTGGCGCCTCCAACAATATCATCAAATGGAAACTGATGCTTAAATATTGGTAAATCAACTGGTGACGTACCTTCTGTGTATCGCCTCCCCGCGACACAGAACGTACAAGTAAGGAGGCTTGGTGCTAAGGGGAAGCAAAGGAACAAAGAATTCTTCTTAAGGAGAGAAGTGGAGAGGATTACCATGTGGGTAAACAGGTGACTGATGTAGGAAGAACGTAGGTCATACAGCAAGACCTTGAGGAACACACATGAAGCAGGACCTTGAGGAACACACATGAAGCAGGACCTTGAGGAACACACATACAGCAGGACCTTGAGGAACACTATAGTTTACAAGACAAGAGGAGAGGTAAACCCTTGAACAGTCGGAAGGATGAGTCAAGTTGATTGATCCTGGATCAGGACAACCTGTGTCACAGTAGTTAACCTAATGGAGGGAAAGATGAATCTTCCAGAACCCAGTTGTTGCCTGGTTCTCTCTCGTTATTCTTCCTCTTAATTATGTTATCCTCTTAGTCTGTTGTAGTGATGTTAAGACGTTATCATAACACCTGATATTGATGTAATCCTGATCCTTCCTCGTGAACCCCTGATCTCTGGGGGAGCAGGGTTGCCTCACGCCATATATATATATATATATACATATATATATATATATATATATATATATATATATATATATATATATATATATATATATATATATATATATATACTGTGTGCAAAACAATAGGTGTGATGATTGCCAACATCAAAAATTTTTGTACATATTTGTGTTCTCACGTGACGTCATTCACACCATAGACCCGAGTCCTGTCTTACCCTGACCTGACCTGACCTGACCCAACCCGGGTCACACACACACAGAGGACCCGGGAGGAGGGTGTACATCCGCACACGACATTTTGAATGATGCTAATGAGGGTAATTACTGTAGTAATTATATTCAGCAGAAGCAGATATTATAACCGAACGTGTCGCTCACGAGGCTGGACAAGGTTGGCTGTGCTAGTCAGCTCAGGTGACGGGAGAGACAGACACAGCCGCACACCCACACAACACACGACCCCCCCACACACACACAAAGTGTTATGAGTTGGTTATCACATCCCACGGTACAGGAGGGTCCACAACCCCACAACAACCACCAGCACACCCTTGCTCTCCCTCCTGCACCAGTGATCACTCTTCAGTGGCTCACAAGATCACAGAGCGAACTCCGGGGGCGCCTGCGGAGGGATGGACGTGGGGTTCGAAGCCACGTGGTGCATCAAGAGCCATAATCCGCGGGATCTATATTACCAGCCAGCCACCATGTGTGTGTGTGTGTGTGTGTGTGTGTGTGTGTTCTCCTCCCGTGTTGACACGTACTACACTGACGAGGTGGTGTGTCAACAGAGGCCAGGTACCAGCCCCCTCCCTCACTCCTCCCCTCCCACTCACAAGGGAAACAATACGAGACAACAACAACAACACTGATCAGCAAATAATAGACAAATGAAATGGTTAAGAGGCTATTAAAGAAAACGCAGTGTGTGTGTGTGTGTGTGTGTGTGTGTGTGTGTGTGTGTGTGTGTGTGTAAAATGGTGCCTGTGTGAGAGTTTTGTATGACAACCAAGTTAGCTGGTAAATAGCTATTGGTTGTTACGACCCCTCCCCCTGACACCTTCTCCTGGTTCTTGACCCAGTCTTGACCTCTCACTCGTGAAGGTCATCATCACGGGACATTGTCAGTGACCGTGTCAGCCAGTGTTGACACGACCCTGCTGACCCTGGCCATCACCGAGGGTCAAACCTCACCAGCGATATGTTGGCGCTCCACCTCTGCTACACCCACGTGTTGACCCTCACTGCTACACCCACGTGTTGACCCTCACTGCTACACCCACGTGTTGACCCTCACTGCTACACCCAGGTGTTGACCCTCGCTGCTACACCCACGTGTTCACGACTGTTTATGTGAAACACGTGATAACTCAGGATGTCATGACTTGACATGACAACCCCAGAAGGTCATGACTTGACATGACAACCCCAGAAGGTCATGGCTTGACACGACAACCCCAGAAGATCATGGATTGACACATGACAACCCCAGAAGGTCATGGCTTGACATGACAACCCCAGAAGGTCATGGCTTGACACATAACAACCTCAAAAGGTCATGGCCTGACACATGACAACCCCAGAAGGTCATGGCCTGACACATGACAACCCCAGGTCATGGCTTGACACATGACAACTCCAGAAGGTCATGGCTTGACACATGACAACCCCAGAAGGTCATGGCTTGACATGACAACCCCAGAAGGTCATGGCTTGACACATGACAACCCCAGAAGGTCATGGCTTGACATGACAACCCCAGAAGGTCATGGCTTGACACATGACAACGAGTGAACATGAGTGACTTTTACCAGCTCTCCAGCGGAAGCTGAGCAGCTGCTTACCCCCGCCTAGCCTCCCTCCCATGTCTGGCCTCCCTCCCATGTCTGGCCTCCCTCCCATGTCTGGCCTCTCTCCCATGTCTGGCCTCTCTCCCATGTCTGGCCTCTGCCACGTATGGCGTCTTCCAAGCGTGGCCTGTGTCCCGTGCAAGGCTGGTCATGTGTCATGTCCTCTGTCTGTCTCCACGATCATGTGTCCCCATGTGGTCTGTGCCATATCTGGCACGCTGTCCTAACCCTCCCCCCCCCCCCCACGTTGTTCTTGTGTTACGCTAGTGTTATTTCCTCTCTCTCTCTCTCTCTCTCTCTCTCTCTCTCTCTCTCTCTCTCTCTCTCTCTCTCTCTCTCTCAGTGACTAGCCTGCAGCCAGCTTTTTAGCTTTCTTTGCTTTCCATGAAGAAAGTGTCCATGGTAGTTATACATGAGACACACACACACACGCTCGAGCTCTCGGTTTCTTTCCTGGCAAGAAATATAAATGTTATTTTACGAGAAAATATTTGAAAATAATGATGGCCGCAATTTCAGCACCAGTCACAACCAAAGAGGCTCAGCCGTTTCCGCCAATCACGATTACCCGCGGTGAACGGCTCGACCAATCACGATAACGGAGCAAACGCTATATATTTTTTCTTATTTTCGCTGTGGTCTTGGGGATGGCGCTACTGGTATGCTGGAGGTCGTCCTCGGCAGGACAGGAAGCCACGTCGCCCTCGTGCAGATAACAAACTGACGCTTAATTGATGGACCAACCCGCTATCACACATAGTACTAGTGCTACTCAGGGCAACGCTAAAATTAGTTCAAACGAATGATACGTTTTCTGTGAGGGGACCACAGGATGTTTAAGTGACCTTCAGCCTTCTGTACAGAGCGAATTATGTATATTTTTCAATGTCTCGGTCATATTCCCTCTTGTAATGCGTTGGCAGAATGTTACATCAAAGTGAGTTACGTAAATACTGGACAAAATAGGAAACACAAAATATTTCATTCAGTTGGTCACATTATACTGAGACGTGTGTGAAGTTCATCAGTTTCTGTAACGTAGAAACTGGAGGGAGGGGAATTATTTTTACCACGGATCATCTAAGATAATGAGACTTATTCCACTAGTTCATAGGTACTAATCTTGATAATTTCGGTGGTTTCTCGCACATCCGGAGCCCCCTCCCTCCCCCCAGCAATCCCCGGCTCCCCCACAAGCGACTTCGGGAGTTGAAAGACAAGTGCCACAGCAACCACCCAGCACCCTCACCAACCACCCAGCACCCTCACCAACCACCCAGCACCCTCACCAACCACCCAGCACCCACACCAACTACCCACCCACACCAACTACCCAACACCCACAGCAGCTTCCAACCACACCTCCTAAGGACGCGTCCCTATGTGGGCTTCCGCTGTACATCCCACAAATATCCCACCTATGACAGGGTCCCACCACAACTCCTCAGTAGACGACCCCCCTCCCCCCCCTCCTCGTCGTGCATATATGAGTGTGGTTGAGAGAGCAGAAGATGGGGTGTTGAAATGGTTTGGCCATATGGAGAGAATGAGTGAAGAAATGATGAAAAACTAGATATATGTGTGAGAACTTGAACTTGGAGAGGGTGAGAGGCATGCGTAAGATAGAGTGAATTGGAACGATGTGGTATACTGGGATCGACGTTCTGACGAAGGATTGAACTAAGGCATGTGAAGCGTCTAGGGAAACCATGGAAACGTATGTCGGGCTTGGTTGTAGATAGGGAGCTGTGGTTTCGGTCCACAACTGAGAATAGTTTTCTGTTTAAAATGAATGTGTTTTTAAATCACTTCCTAAGGGATGAACATGATAGTGGAAGTGACACCACATGACCGTGAAACATGGGCCGGACCAGTTCTGTACAGGTCCAATACTGTCCCTCAGTAACTCCCAGTAACCATGATGGACATTACATCATGATGGACATGTGCTACGTAGATGATGGACATGTGCTACGTAGATGATGTAGTTATTTCTAGTGGTGATCGTGACGGGCCACCACCAGTGGCTGGTTCCTGGTAGCGGCTGTCCTCACCGGAGGGAGGAGGGGGGGTGGCATGTTCAGGGTGTCGTCACCAGTAACATCTGAGGTCGACCTCGCCGGAGGAGGAGCGGCAGTCAGGGGGGTGGGGAGAGAAACTGCATCTTCAAACTGCCACTTAAGTGGAGGGCTACTGCTTGGCTGCCCACAAAGACGGTACTTAAGAAGCGCTCAAGTCTTAATGGATGGTAAATGCGTCCTCCCCAGCTCTCCACCCTCCCTCAACCTCTTCACATGAAGGACCTCAACCTCTCAGCTGGTCCCCCACCCCACCAGTCACCCCCCAACACACACCACCATACTTACCCTCCACCCACCCCACCATACTGCTCCCCCCTCCCCTTCATCCCCTCCTAACCACACACACTGGTTTATAGTGATGATGTTCGATGCACAGATGGGAATATTTGTCATTGTGTTTCGTGATAATTCTTGTATATACTTGTGATGAAGTACGAATGTTGGTACACATGATGAATAACTTGGACAGTTACCATCCTGCATGGTTACTTGCACCTATCAGACCATACATTTCCCTACGTCATTGTAGTCACATCATATAAGATATGATATTAAATATCTAAATTTACCAACATCCATGGCAAAGTCATGTAGCCCCCAGCGATGCCGTGCCGTATACATGTAGCCCCCAGCAATGCCGTATACATGTAGACCCCAGCGATGCCGTGTACATGTAGCCCCCAGCGATGCCGTATACATGTAGCCCCCAGCGATGCTGTTGTCATTATGTGATGGTGGGGTCTGGGACAGAGTGAAGGACACGGTCATGTCCAACGTGTTACTTGGGAGCTCAGTCGTACCGTGTGAAAGTGGGCCCCTGGGAACGGCGCGAGATTCAGAAAGCAATATGGATCAGACATTGCGTCTTGCCCTGGTTGTATCAAACCAGGTCATGATGTGCTCCGCTGGTCGGAAATACGAGAAACAATATGTTTCACGTAAATAGAAAAAAATATTGCATGGAAAGGGAAGGAAAAGTGAGTTAAAGTGATGAATGAAATCATCGGGATGAAGAGTGTGTGTGGGTGGGTGGAGGAGGAAGAAAGGCACTTATGAAGAGAGGAAGAAGGTAGGAGGAGACATCCCCGGACTCTAAGGTAGAGAGAGAGAGAAGATCTGGCTACGTATGAGGGAGGGAGAAGATCTGGCTACGTATGAGGGAGGGAGAAGATCTGGCTACGTATGAGGGAGGGAGAAGATCTGGCTACGTATGAGGGAGGGAGAAGATCTGGCTACGTATGAGGGAGGGAGAAGATCTGGCTACGTATGAGGGAGGGAGAAGATCTGGCTACGTATGAGGGAGGGAGAAGATCTGGCTACGTATGAGGGAGGGAGAAGATCTGGCCACGTATGAGGGAGGGAGATGTGGCTACGTATGAGGGAGGGAGAAGATCTGGCTACGTATGAGGGAGGGAGAAGATCTGGCTACGTATGAGGGAGGGAGAAGATCTGGCTACGTATGAGGGAGGGAGAAGATCTGGCTACGTATGAGGGAGGGAGAAGATCTGGCTACGTATGAGGGAGGGAGAAGATCTGGCTACGTATGAGGGAGGGAGAAGATCTGGCTACGTATGAGGGAGGGAGAAGATCTGGCTACGTATGAGGGAGGGAGAAGATCTGGCTACGTATGAGGGAGGGAGAAGATCTGGCTACGTATGAGGGAGGGAGAAGATCTGGCTACGTATGAGGGAGGGAGAAGATCTGGCTACGTATGAGGGAGGGAGAAGATCTGGCTACGTATGAGGGAGGGAGAAGATCTGGCTACGTATGAGGGAGGGAGAAGATCTGGCTACGTATGAGGGAGGGAGAAGATCTGGCTACGTATGAGGGAGGGAGAAGATCTGGCTACGTATGAGGGAGGGAGAAGATCTGGCTACGTATGAGGGAGGGAGAAGATCTGGCTACGTATGAGGGAGGGAGAAGATCTGGCTACGTATGAGGGAGGGAGAAGATCTGGCTACGTATGAGGGAGGGAGAAGATCTGGCTACGTATGAGGGAGGGAGAAGATCTGGCTACGTATGAGGGAGGGAGAAGATCTGGCTACGTATGAGGGAGGGAGAAGATCTGGCTACGTATGAGGGAGGGAGAAGATCTGGCTACGTATGAGGGAGGGAGAAGATCTGGCTACGTATGAGGGAGGGAGAAGATCTGGCTACGTATGAGGGAGGGAGAAGATCTGGCTACGTATGAGGGAGGGAGAAGATCTGGCTACGTATGAGGGAGGGAGAAGATCTGGCTACGTATGAGGGAGGGAGAAGATCTGGCTACGTATGAGGGAGGGAGAAGATCTGGCTACGTATGAGGGAGGGAGAAGATCTGGCTACGTATGAGGGAGGGAGAAGATCTGGCTACGTATGAGGGAGGGAGAAGATCTGGCTACGTATGAGGGAGGGAGAAGATCTGGCTACGTATGAGGGAGGGAGAAGATCTGGCTACGTATGAGGGAGGGAGAAGATCTGGCTACGTATGAGGGAGGGAGAAGATCTGGCTACGTATGAGGGAGGGAGAAGATCTGGCTACGTATGAGGGAGGGAGAAGATCTGGCTACGTATGAGGGAGGGAGAAGATCTGGCTACGTATGAGGGAGGGAGAAGATCTGGCTACGTATGAGGGAGGGAGAAGATCTGGCTACGTATGAGGGAGGGAGAAGATCTGGCTACGTATGAGGGAGGGAGAAGATCTGGCTACGTATGAGGGAGGGAGAAGATCTGGCTACGTATGAGGGAGGGAGAAGATCTGGCTACGTATGAGGGAGGGAGAAGATCTGGCTACGTATGAGGGAGGGAGAAGATCTGGCTACGTATGAGGGAGGGAGAAGATCTGGCTACGTATGAGGGAGGGAGAAGATCTGGCTACGTATGAGGGAGGGAGAAGATCTGGCTACGTATGAGGGAGGGAGAAGATCTGGCTACGTATGAGGGAGGGAGAAGATCTGGCTACGTATGAGGGAGGGAGAAGATCTGGCTACGTATGAGGGAGGGAGAAGATCTGGCTACGTATGAGGGAGGGAGAAGATCTGGCTACGTATGAGGGAGGGAGAAGATCTGGCTACGTATGAGGGAGGGAGAAGATCTGGCTACGTATGAGGGAGGGAGAAGATCTGGCTACGTATGAGGGAGGGAGAAGATCTGGCTACGTATGAGGGAGGGAGAAGATCTGGCTACGTATGAGGGAGGGAGAAGATCTGGCTACGTATGAGGGAGGGAGAAGATCTGGCTACGTATGAGGGAGGGAGAAGATCTGGCTACGTATGAGGGAGGGAGAAGATCTGGCTACGTATGAGGGAGGGAGATGTGGCTACGTATGAGGGAGGGAGAAGATCTGGCTACGTATGAGGGAGGGAGAAGATCTGGCTACGTATGAGGGAGGGAGAAGATCTGGCTACGTATGAGGGAGGGAGAAGATCTGGCTACGTATGAGGGAGGGAGAAGATCTGGCTACGTATGAGGGAGGGAGAAGATCTGGCTACGTATGAGGGAGGGAGAAGATCTGGCTACGTATGAGGGAGGGAGAAGATCTGGCTACGTATGAGGGAGGGAGAAGATCTGGCTACGTATGAGGGAGGGAGAAGATCTGGCTACGTATGAGGGAGGGAGAAGATCTGGCTACGTATGAGGGAGGGAGAAGATCTGGCTACGTATGAGGGAGGGAGAAGATCTGGCTACGTATGAGGGAGGGAGAAGATCTGGCTACGTATGAGGGAGGGAGAAGATCTGGCTACGTATGAGGGAGGGAGAAGATCTGGCTACGTATGAGGGAGGGAGAAGATCTGGCTACGTATGAGGGAGGGAGAAGATCTGGCTACGTATGAGGGAGGGAGAAGATCTGGCTACGTATGAGGGAGGGAGAAGATCTGGCTACGTATGAGGGAGGGAGAAGATCTGGCTACGTATGAGGGAGGGAGAAGATCTGGCTACGTATGAGGGAGGGAGAAGATCTGGCTACGTATGAGGGAGGGAGAAGATCTGGCTACGTATGAGGGAGGGAGAAGATCTGGCTACGTATGAGGGAGGGAGAAGATCTGGCTACGTATGAGGGAGGGAGAAGATCTGGCTACGTATGAGGGAGGGAGAAGATCTGGCTACGTATGAGGGAGGGAGAAGATCTGGCTACGTATGAGGGAGGGAGAAGATCTGGCTACGTATGAGGGAGGGAGAAGATCTGGCTACGTATGAGGGAGGGAGAAGATCTGGCTACGTATGAGGGAGGGAGAAGATCTGGCTACGTATGAGGGAGGGAGAAGATCTGGCTACGTATGAGGGAGGGAGAAGATCTGGCTACGTATGAGGGAGGGAGAAGATCTGGCTACGTATGAGGGAGGGAGAAGATCTGGCTACGTATGAGGGAGGGAGAAGATCTGGCTACGTATGAGGGAGGGAGAAGATCTGGCTACGTATGAGGGAGGGAGAAGATCTGGCTACGTATGAGGGAGGGAGAAGATCTGGCTACGTATGAGGGAGGGAGAAGATCTGGCTACGTATGAGGGAGGGAGAAGATCTGGCTACGTATGAGGGAGGGAGAAGATCTGGCTACGTATGAGGGAGGGAGAAGATCTGGCTACGTATGAGGGAGGGAGAAGATCTGGCTACGTATGAGGGAGGGAGAAGATCTGGCTACGTATGAGGGAGGGAGAAGATCTGGCTACGTATGAGGGAGGGAGAAGATCTGGCTACGTATGAGGGAGGGAGAAGATCTGGCTACGTATGAGGGAGGGAGAAGATCTGGCTACGTATGAGGGAGGGAGAAGATCTGGCTACGTATGAGGGAGGGAGAAGATCTGGCTACGTATGAGGGAGGGAGAAGATCTGGCTACGTATGAGGGAGGGAGAAGATCTGGCTACGTATGAGGGAGGGAGAAGATCTGGCTACGTATGAGGGAGGGAGAAGATCTGGCTACGTATGAGGGAGGGAGAAGATCTGGCTACGTATGAGGGAGGGAGAAGATCTGGCTACGTATGAGGGAGGGAGAAGATCTGGCTACGTATGAGGGAGGGAGAAGATCTGGCTACGTATGAGGGAGGGAGAAGATCTGGCTACGTATGAGGGAGGGAGAAGATCTGGCTACGTATGAGGGAGGGAGAAGATCTGGCTACGTATGAGGGAGGGAGAAGATCTGGCTACGTATGAGGGAGGGAGAAGATCTGGCTACGTATGAGGGAGGGAGAAGATCTGGCTACGTATGAGGGAGGGAGAAGATCTGGCTACGTATGAGGGAGGGAGAAGATCTGGCTACGTATGAGGGAGGGAGAAGATCTGGCTACGTATGAGGGAGGGAGAAGATCTGGCTACGTATGAGGGAGGGAGAAGATCTGGCTACGTATGAGGGAGGGAGAAGATCTGGCTACGTATGAGGGAGGGAGAAGATCTGGCTACGTATGAGGGAGGGAGAAGATCTGGCTACGTATGAGGGAGGGAGAAGATCTGGCTACGTATGAGGGAGGGAGAAGATCTGGCTACGTATGAGGGAGGGAGAAGATCTGGCTACGTATGAGGGAGGGAGAAGATCTGGCTACGTATGAGGGAGGGAGAAGATCTGGCTACGTATGAGGGAGGGAGAAGATCTGGCTACGTATGAGGGAGGGAGAAGATCTGGCTACGTATGAGGGAGGGAGAAGATCTGGCTACGTATGAGGGAGGGAGAAGATCTGGCTACGTATGAGGGAGGGAGAAGATCTGGCTACGTATGAGGGAGGGAGAAGATCTGGCTACGTATGAGGGAGGGAGAAGATCTGGCTACGTATGAGGGAGGGAGAAGATCTGGCTACGTATGAGGGAGGGAGAAGATCTGGCTACGTATGAGGGAGGGAGAAGATCTGGCTACGTATGAGGGAGGGAGAAGATCTGGCTACGTATGAGGGAGGGAGAAGATCTGGCTACGTATGAGGGAGGGAGAAGATCTGGCTACGTATGAGGGAGGGAGAAGATCTGGCTACGTATGAGGGAGGGAGAAGATCTGGCTACGTATGAGGGAGGGAGAAGATCTGGCTACGTATGAGGGAGGGAGAAGATCTGGCTACGTATGAGGGAGGGAGAAGATCTGGCTACGTATGAGGGAGGGAGAAGATCTGGCTACGTATGAGGGAGGGAGAAGATCTGGCTACGTATGAGGGAAGATTCTGGCCTAACGTATGAGGCGGGAGACAAGAGAAGAGAGTGAATGAGTGGGACAAACTAATGTTAAGAAGGTTGAGGAGTTGACAGAGTCACTGCAGGTGAGAAGGAGTTCAGATGGAATGGGAGAATGTCAGGGGACAGGGTGTGAGAGAGGTCAGGATGGAGTTGAGATTGTTACGGGGTCGAAAAGGAGAACAACTGGAGAGTTACAGTTATAGTTGTAAGGTTTATTGTAAGAAGGGCTGGGTCGGGGTGACAAGGCTCGGAGAAGAGCTAATGGGTGAGGCAGGAGCCGGATCCGATGAAGGTAGAGGGATGTGAGTGTGTGAGGGTCTGCGTAGAAGATCTGGGGAGGACGGACTCCTGGAGGGAGCAGTGTGAAGGAGAATCAAGAGACGCTTAGCATGAGTCATCATGGGAAAAGGTCAGAGGAGAACCTGCTACTGACGGAGGGAAGGAAGTATATGAGCTTTGTTTATGTTTGGTTCAGCAGTGTCCAGCAGCCATGGTAACACTTACGTGAGACTTGTATGATTTATAATGACTGATTATAAACAATGTTGCTGACGTACCTGATTAAGGGAAGGTATGGAAGTATTAGCAGGTAGGGTGCAGGTCTGTCTCTGGGGAACCTGTGTGCCCCCGTACACTCTGGAGGGGAAGGTCAGCGGGGGTGTGGAGGGCGAAGGCTTCATCCCCGCCAGGTCCTGCATCCCGTAGTCAACTGCTGGAGGTGGATACAGCATGGTGTCAGTGTTGTCACTACAGCATGATGTCAGTGTTGTCACTACAGCATGGTGTCAGTGTTGTCACTACAGCATGATGTCAGTGTTGTCACTACAGCATGGTGTCAGTGTTGTCACTGCAGCATGGTGTCAGTGTTGTCACTATAGCATGGTGTCAGTGTTGTCACTGCAGCATGGTGTCAGTGTTGTCACTACAGCACGGTGTCAGTGTTGTCACTGCAGCATGGTGTCAATTTTGCCATTACAGCATAGTGTTAGTGTTGTCACTACAGTATAGTGTTAGTGTTGTCACTACAGCATAGTGTTGGTGTTGTCACTACAGCATAGTGTTAGTGTTGTCACTACAGCATAGTGTTAGTGTTGTCACTACAGTATAGTGTTAGTGTTGTCACTACAGTATAGTGTTAGTGTTGTCACTACAGCATGGTGTTAGTGTTGTCACTACACCATGGTGTTAGTGTTGTCACTACAGGTGGTGATGTTGTCACTATATGTGTTACAAGTGCTGCAAGAGGTGTTAATGTTGTCATTACAGGAGAAAAGTCACTGTTGTCAGAGGTAACACATACCAGCCTATGTTCCTTAGAATGTAATATAGTTTTTTTCTGGGCTCAGAGGAACACACACACACACACACACACACACACACACACACACACACACACACACACCACATGTATTCATCTTACATATAAGCTGTGGAACACTGGGGAAGGAGACAGCCACACCACATGATGAACAGCAGGCACCCGCCTCCCGTACTCACCCTGTTGAGGCCACATGTTGGTGGGCGTGGCCGACACGTCCTGCATGGTGGGCGTGTACATTCCGCCCCGCCCTCCGTACATGCCGCTGCAGGACACAGATGGAGAGAGTCAGCTGATGATTAACGTACCACAATCACCATATTTATTACCGTCTCTCTCTACTTTATAATACAAAATTTATCGTATAAGAGAATAATTAAAGAGGGTAATATTATGAAGAGTATGGCAAAGATAAATTAAAACATTTATGCAGAGACAAATGTACAATAAGTAACAACATTCCAGTTATCATCCAAGCAGTAAAGTCCTGTTACATCCCTGGCCAACACATGGAGGTTTACCTTCACCTTCCTGATGCTCACTCTGCCAGCAAGGCGTCACCTTACGTCCAGGTATCTCCCAGAGATGATCTTATTTTGTCAACTTATGATCCTACAACATCACAGAAAACGAGGCTTGTTATAGTCTGTCAGATATTACTTACAACATTCATAAAGAGAACTCGATCCCTTACGAGGGAGGCTTTGGTGTACGAGATATGAAAGTTCGCCATAGACGAGTAGATGGAGACATGAGAGAGAGAGAGAGAGAGAGAGAGAGAGAGAGAGAGAGAGAGAGAGAGAGAGAGAGAGAGAGAGAGCTGGGACCAGTAGAGAGAGGAGTCGGTGGTCAGACGTGTACTGGGGAGGGTTAAAGGTCAATAACAGTGTAGCGGGGAGGCGTCCTGGCTGCACTGGCAACATCCATCCCTCCCGACGCTGCACCACAACGGCGTCATCCGTATATATCATGTACTTCTTATTTTGATCAAGGTAGTATATATATATATATATATATATATATATATATATATATATATATATATATATATATAGTATATGAGTTACATTAAGAATGACGTAAATACGAATGAAACTAGATCATTTATTGTGCTCAGAACCAGTGAGATGAACGGTGAGGAAGAACATACCATGGTGGCCTTTGATGGGGTACACAAGTAATGCTACGATCCACCGTCCAACAGACGTCTACGTATCGTGGAAAACATAACACAAGATGTCAAGAGATGTTCCCTGGTGGTTGCTTAATGACCTAGGAACCTTACTGCCCTCACCATGTTTCCAGTGACTTGAAGGGGAAGCAGAGAGGGCTTTGGTTTCCAGTGGAGTCCAGGAGTCTAGGTTATAACCATCATAACTGGAAGATACCTAACGGACACCCTAACTCTACAACCATCATAACTGGATCACACTGAGATCAATGGAATCAGTTGAGTAACGAGGGTGTGAGCAGCGTGGACAACATGCTTGCACAAGTTAAAAAAGTTGTACGACAGTTGTGAAAGATCAAGATCGGGTCCCATGAGTGTGGAACTTCCTCCCTGTGCAGTTCAGGATATGGAGAACCACGAGTGTAGAATTCCCTTCTTTAAGAATAAGTATTATACAGTAGTGGAGCCAGGTCGAAGTAGGCTGCAGATGGAGGTGCTCTTCAGGATCCAGAAACACTTTCAAAGCAGGGAATCAGTCGGGAGAAAAAAAACAACAAAAAAGGAACGAAATAATCGGCTCCGTCTGTTGAGGTTAGAAACGCGAAATTGTACGTCTGTTGAGGTTAGAAACGCGAGATTGTACGTCTGTTGAGGTTAGAAACGGGAGATTGTACGTCTGTTGAGGTTAGAAACGCGAGATTGTACGTCTGTTGAGGTTAGAAACGGGAGATTGTACGTCTGTTGAGGTTAGAAACGGGAGATTGTACGTCTGTTGAGGTTAGAAACGGGAGATTGTACGTCTGTTGAGGTTAGAAACGGGAGATTGTACGTCTGTTGAGGTTAGAAACGGGAGATTGTACGTCTGTTGAGGTTAGAGTGCGGAGGTTCTATGTCTACTGGGGCAGAGAGAAGAGGTTCTTGTGGCAGAGAAGCAGAAATTGAGAAGGCGACGGGAAGTGACTGGCGGGATATGTGACCTGTTTTGGAACACAGGCTCAGAGTCGTTTTGGACGACACAAGCTCAGAGTCGTTTCCAGATCGGAGGTAGACGACTTACGATGATGGATTGAGGAGAACATGGAAGGGGGGTAGTTCGCTGGGTACATGTGGGGAAGGGGCGAGATGGTACTGATGTGGGGAGGTGTTCTTAGAAGTGGTGGTGGTTTGGCCACACCGGGGGAAGTACCTGACCACAAACCACAACGGAGAATGTATAATGTTGTTTGTGTGTACTGGGCCTTTTTGTGTGTACTGGGCCTTGTGAAGGAGCAACACGAGAAAAAAATGAGCCAACCCTCCCTGCATGAACAGATAAGTGAGTGTAGATACAGACGAAGAGATGGAGGTTAACTAATCCAATGGAATCGTTCATGGAAGGTGAGACAAGACATGGCAACATGTAGAAGCAGCGGTGTAATTCGTTGACAACCAACTCTCTTTCCAGCGATCGTCTTGACAACTGAGGAAAAGGATGTTACGAAGGGAAGATGAGTGACAGAAGGACAATGTTTTGTGGCAAAGACACGAAGGATTCTCCCTTCATAACATGTTTGTTTTTCCACGGAACCTGAGAGATTTTGTTTCTTTGACTCAGGGACGGGCCGTTCTTGTCTGTTTCCCTGCCCTGTACACTCTCCTCCGACTCAACACTTTTCAAAAAACAGTTTTTCCAAACATGTCCAAAACTTAAGATTATTTTTCCTCTTTTTTTCTGTACTTTTCTTTCATTGTAGCTTTCCGTCGTGTTGCATTTACGCCCCGACCTCGATGAAGTCTTTTCCCCGTGAGCTGAACCTACCAGGTAAAGCAAAAGAAGTTTTGTCGCACAAAACATGAAGGATTTTGTTCCTTGATCCGTATTTGTGGCACAGAAGCTGAACGATATCGTGTGTTTGTCTTGCACCAGTGTGTTCATATAGCGTGAGAACCTCCTCCAGACAGGCAAGTCAGATGAGAAACTTCTCAGAAGTGGGAAGCCCCAGCCAGGCCAGGCCAGTTCGTGGTGTAACTTAGAATGTCACGTGAGGCGGAAAGGCACCACCGAGTCCTTGAGGACGAGGGGTCAGGGGTCACGTTCAGTTTGGGATTCCCACAACCACAGATGAAATTCCAGGATTGGAACATCTTCGGGATGGGCTGGGGGTCATTGTGTTGTGTGAAGCAGAACGCAGCCCAGTCGACGAGATCCTCAACCACCATCCAGTCTTATGTCTTAGGACGTTACTTACAATGTTCACCGTCAGGTGCAGCACCTGGGTCTTGGTACACCTGCAGAGGGAGGGACCTCCTCTGGGACAACCCAACACTGCTCACTTGGGTTTCCCAAACTGAAAAATATCCAGACGTGGTTTACTTCTGGTGTTACTGTGTACCTGTGACGGACGGACGGACGGACGCTGTGTCATCCCGTATTAACACCTGAACCTTCACGGTCGACGATGCGTCACGTACGCTCGGTCGCTGACTGTGGTCACGGACACGGACCATCGTCGACCATGGTCCTTATAATGGACACGGACCATCGCTGACCATGGTCCTTATCAGGGACACGGGCCATCGCTGACCATGGTCCTTATAATGGACACGAACCATCGCTGACCATGGTCCTTATCAGGGACACGGACCATCGCTGACCATGGTCCTTATCCTATACTCATGCCATCATCAACCATGATTCTTACCAAGGACACGCGCCATCTTTGATCGTGATCCACACACGGACACGAACCATTGTTGACTGCGGTCCATGACAAACCTCTTTGTTAAGACGACTTGATGGTTAGTGACGCTAATATATTCACGCACTTCTGTCTTGAGGCATGACGGGGTATAACACGGTCCTGAGGCCGGGGTCTTGCTGGGGGAGGGACGGGGTGTGAAGGGGGTGGGGAAGGGTGTTGAGGGGGAGGGGCAGGGTGTTGAGGGGGAGGGGCAGGGTGTTGAGGGGGAGGGGCTGGGTGTTGAGGGGGAGGGGCTGGGAGTTCAGGGGGAGGGGCAGGGCGTTAAGGGGAAGGGGCAGGGTGTTGAAGGGAAGGGGCAGGGCGTTGTGTTGAGGGGGAGGGGGTAGAGTGTTGAGGGGGAGGGAGTATAACACCGGACGTAGCCAAGGATGTCTGTACCGACCACTGCCCCCCACCCCACCCCCACCCCTCCTGAACACACACACACACACACACACACACACACATGTAGAAGTAGTTGTAGCACCAGGCTGACATAATAGCAGGTTGACCAATGATGTTAATGATGGGAGAGCCGTCGTGGGCCAGGCTTGCCGTCAGGCCACACCCCCGGACTGGGTCGTGACACAGAGCCGTCCACACTGTGGCCTCCCACAACTCAACAGCGAATGATGAGCAGAGGGAAGGCAGGGTAGCCACACACCCACACCCACATCTTCTCGGTGCCCACCCTCCCCCTTCCCCCTCCCGGGCATGAGGGCCAGGGTCTACCTGAACACATGACCTAATTGCATAGTTTCTCTCTCTCTCTCTCTCTCTCTCTCTCTCTCTCTCTCTCTCTCTCTCTCTCTCTCTCTCTCTCTCTCTCTCTCTGGGTGTGCTGTCCCGGCCTGTTGGGAAAATTCTGTCGTAAATACCCGTAGCTCGGTAGGTAGGTAGGCAGTTAATACTGGCCCGGCCTGGGGTTGGAACCTGTGTTAGGTCCACCTCGGTCGGCCCCGGTGTCTCACAGCGTGCGACGCTAACCTGTTTGCCCATCCTGCCCACCTTAGCGAGGTAGCGTCCCGAACACACGACTGAGACTTTGAGGAGAAATCCTCATCAGGTTTCTTCCTAATGTTAAAAAAGAAAACACAGGAGGGGAGGGTTCCATGGCTCGGCTCTCGCCTCTCATAGTGGCCTTTTACGACACGCAGAAGGCACGTGAGTATTGTTCGTTCTTTCCTATCCACACACACACACACACACACACACACACACACACACACACACACACACACACAGAGTTACTAAAGGCCTGCGAGCGAGCCTGGTCAACCTCTCATAAGTTTCATGACAGCAGCCACACACGAGCCAGTTTATATCACATGTGAATCACATGAAGTGTGGGACCAGTGAGCTGTGGAACGTTCAGCACGGCTTAATGAAGCTTCGAAAGTTTCAGTTCCGAGTCTTCTGACCCATACGAGAATATGCTAATTAGGTAAGGGTCAATATTCTAAGTTCAGCGGACCAACAGTTAAGTGCCCGTGTTACCTTAATATCGGTCATCACATCTGTACCACTGACATGACCTTTGACCTGTGTTTTACATAACACAGTTTGATAGATTCTCTGAATTCCATAGTATTCAAAGAAGTCTTTTTTACATATTTGTGGACACGCGAGAGTTCTTTCACATGTATGGACATACTTCAGGCCGTCTGTCACTGTAACAGTGAAGCCGTGAAACAGGGAAATACGACTGACCTGCTACAGCCAACAGGTCAGCACTTCTCATGGTACAACAATACCCAGGTCAGGATTCTTCAGAAATCTGAGGCAGTCACCAAGGTCAGGAGAGGAGCTGTTACAGGAGGTGTGGCCGTGTGAGAGACCCTGTCGACTCCCATGACTGGCTACATAAGAGCCTCTGGAAGTTAGGGTCAGATCCAGACCTCTGGTATGACTGGAAATGTCCCGTGCACGTCTCTCACGAAGGTTGCCAGCGAGGTAAGGACAAGTGAGGATACCTAACTACAACCCAGACATTCCAGGTTCATCAGCATACTCCACAACCCGCCACTAACTACTCCACAACCCGCCACTGATTACTCCACAACCCGCCACTAACAACTCCACAACCCGCCACTAACTACCAGCGAACCATAGAACTTGCCTGCCAAAAAGTTATAAAGAAGAAA
Source organism: Panulirus ornatus (assembly GCF_036320965.1). NCBI lineage: Eukaryota > Metazoa > Arthropoda > Malacostraca > Decapoda > Palinuridae > Panulirus > Panulirus ornatus. The sequence continues at coordinate 1,711,869 of NC_092282.1, forward strand.
TATGAATATTACAATTGTACCATTGTGCAGCTCCACTCCTCGAGGATCTAGTTCAGGAGGATAGTTCTAGAGGCCCAGGTCAGGGGGGGCCTAGTTCTAGAGACCCAGGTCAGGGGGGCCAAGTTCTAGAGGCCCAGGTCAGGGGGCCTGGTTCTAGAGGCCCAGGTCAGCGGGCCTGGTTCTAGAGGCCCAGGTCAGGGGGTCTAGTTCTAGAGGCCCAGGTCAGGGGGGCCTAGTTCAAGAGGCCCAGGTCAGGGGGCCTGGTTCTGTAGGCCTAGTTCTCGGTTCAAGAGGAAGCCAGAGGGACGGCTAGTGATGACTGGGTCTTCCCAGGATGGACGATGGTACAACACATTACGACAACACGGGAAACGGGCGACGCACCGCCACCTCCCCCCTGGGATGTCAACCCGTCGCTCAGGCCCTTAGTATGTCGGTCTTACCCCGTCATGTGTGTGTGTGTGTGTGTTATATGGTGACCAAAGGTGCTACCTTGCCTCTCCAATTTAGGGTTTAATTCTTAATTCTGTGGCTTACAGCATTAATAACCTGCTATATCAACACTGCGAATCATCTTCATTGAGAGATACTGCAGGAACAGCAGCAGCACATAACTCATCCTCACATGTCAAGTAATTCAGTTGACTTTTCGTCAATCTTCAGGACTGTTTACCCAGAAGGGCAACCCATTTTGTCGACCTAAAGACACAACTTATTTCTTCTTCGTTGCGAACGTAGTTGGGATTACAGCCCACAGATGGCAGTGACATGTTTTTTAATGAACACGCTCGTCTTCAGCGTCACAAAGCCAGGGGTCGTATCCCGCGACCTTCAAAATGTCAGCCAGATGATAAAGTAGAACAATCAAACCTTGGCCGTGATGAGGGGGTTCATGCTGGTCTGGCAACACACACACACACAAATATATATATATATATATATATATATATATATATATATATATATATATATATATATATATATATATATATATAACCACCGGGAAAATTAAACGCGATAAGTTCCCAAGCGCACTTTCGTGTAATAATCACATCGTCATGGGAGATAAATGAATGAGATAGAAGACGTAGTCAGTTGTTACATATATATATATATATATATATATATATATATATATATATATATATATATATATATATATATATATTCCTAAGAGTCCACGGGGAAACTGAAACACGAGGGACTCATAGGAATATACTTGATCACGCGCAAAATTGTGATCCTTTCCATATATATATATATATATATATATATATATATATATATATATATATATATATATATATATATATATGAATGTGGACATGTGTGTGTGGGTGAGTTAGTAATGGTTTGCCATGTCCTAACAATCATGTACATGAGGCTGAGCTTGTAATCCTACAAGCCACATTACGCTTGACATCTACCACAACAATAATAACCACAATACATCCCATAACCACAATACATCCCATAACCACAATACATCCCATAACCACAATACATCCCATAACCACAATACATCCCATAACCACAATACATAAGAAACATTTATGATATCTTTACTTCCCTGTATGACGTAAGTGGAGTATTACTGTGGAATCTCACCCGATAATGAGTTTAGACGAAGCTAAAGAAGATATATGGTGGACGGGCTGGCCAGATCACAAGCAATGATAAGTTGGATCGTTCAAGATAATTTTTGTGATAAATTTTATGACAAGGTAGTGTAGCGAGGAGGCCAGGCGGAGCCTCTGCCTCCAGCCCCACCTCCCACACGAGCTCTGGAACTCACCTGGATGAGTCTGGAAAGCCTTTAAGGTAGTGCAGCCAGCGAAGGATATGTGTGCAGGACTATATCGCCACGCGTCCATGCAGGAGTGTGGAAGGCGTACATCTTCCCGATCGCTGGAGCCCCATAGCGATGCGTTGGACTCTATCACCAATAACCTGATAGTCTGATAACACCAGATAAGGTACAGATAACCTCAGACCCGAGGTTTCCCTCTGCCCAGCGTATGGTGCCTTTAAGCTTCGGTTTGTGGAAGACTGGAGAATGGCTCGTTGTGAACATCTCCATGATCACAGGTAAACGCTCGCCCTGCATGAGAATTTCAGGTGATTCACAGCAGATAGCAACGTCTGCTGTAATAGCCACCGGATTTTTACGTGGACTGTAATCCCTCAAAACTTGTTCCATGCGTTACATGCGTGACACTAACCGGGAGGCAAGACCATAGTATGAGAGGTCAGGTCACGTGCAGGTCACAGGTCAGCCAACACTAGACCAGTGTTTGGGACGGAGATGACGCCCGTGACCACACCGGCTTCTTCCTTCTCCACACACGAACAAACAACGTGAACACCACGGCTGATGAACTTGACAGCAACACACACGAACAAACAACGTGAACACCACGGCTGATGAACTTGACAGCAACACACACGAACAAGGACACAAGGGAACCACTAGTTATACACGCTCAACGCGACTATGATGATCCAAGGCTACACTGTAGGACATGGTAAGCCAGGCTACACTGTAGGACATGGTAAGCCAGGCTACACTGTAGGACATGGTAGGCCAGGCTACCGTGTAGGACATGGTAGGCCAGGCTACCGTGTAGGACATGGTAGGCCAGGCTACACTGTAGGACATGGTAGGCCAGGCTACCGTGTAGGACATGGTAGGCCAGGCTACACTGTAGGACATGGTAAGCCAGGCTACCGTGTAGGACATGGTAGGCCAGGCTACACTGTAGGACATGGTAGGCCAGGCTACACTGTAGGACATGGTAGGCCAGGCTACACTGTAGGAGCCGGGCATGAGCCACGTAACATTGTTGTCAACGTGGTTAGATACGATGTAGACAACAGCTGGTAACGTGTTACAATGATAAGTATCGTTATTACACATTGTTACCGATATTGTTACGATGTTGTAGGTCGACTGGAAACAATGTGGGTAACTTGTGTTGGCTGTATTGTTGTCAAGAATGTTGTCACCATTCCCGAACGCCACATTATGATTGCCAACATTGTTGGTAACATAGAACTGTCTGTCACTGATGAGGTTATGGTTGGCAACACGAGGTATGTTTGGACTAAACTTTTGACAACAGTGTTGTTAACACTGTTGTCTCGATCTCGACTTGACCATAATGGACACTTTTGCCAGCCAACATTGTTTCAACACTGTTTCCAGCAATGTTGTTAACAGTGTTCCCTGTTGGTGTGGAGGTGTCAACACTGGTGATCAAACATTCTCCTGCACATGTTTGGTGTGGCCCTGGTGTGGCCCGGGCTTGGGTGTGGCTCACCACACTGCGGGGGCACACAGACAACACCGAAGCAAGAGAATCAAAGACGAAAGAAATTGATAAAAAAAAAAAAACGATGCTTAACAATAACACGACCAAATGTAAAATTTGGCTTTAGATCCTAATTAAAGAAAGGTGAGGCTGCAACACTTGTTGATCAGCAGGTGAGACGGTACATTAGTGGCAGTGTACACCATCCAGTAACATACCATACGTACCATTACACAGTGGAACATGGACGACACAGGAACTGAGGAATCTGTACTGTGTGATCAGCTGACATGAGCTGCGTCAGGGCTGACAACCCTGCCGAGTGACGGCTGGGAGTGGCACTCATGTTGACCCAGACGGTCCTCCGCACTAGACGATGACCTGACACTTTATTACGATGACCTGACCCTTTAATGACAGTGACCTGACCCCATAGTAAGACACGAGGAAGTCATGGTGACCAGCAACTACCTCGATCATCAGCAACGTCCAGGGGTCATCACCTTTCCCCATGTCATTATCATCCATCGCTTCTCCAGTAATGGTACAGTGTTGGGGTACAGTGTGCCACCAACCACGGGAGAGAGCCTCTCTCTCTCTCTCTCTCTCTCTCTCTCTCTCTCTCTCTCTCTCTCTCTCTCTCTCTCTCTCTCTCTCTCTCTGTGTGCGGTACACCAGCACTGTCACCAGGGTCGCCCCCCTCCTCCTCCTCCTGGACAAGGACGTGGTCCAGCTCTCACAACAACCGGACTAAATATACCCATCTATTGGTCAGTCATTCTCTCCATCTATCGGGCTTTCTTATATTCTGATACATATATATATATAATCTCCCACCATATTCCTCTGTGTCTGTGACTGTAAGGTAATGTCACTGTAGTTCATGGCTGTTTTCATGTGTGGTCTCATGTGCTCATGTCTCTGTTCTCGATGGTTCATATCATGATTTCATTTTCAGTTGTAAACACTCGACTAATTTCCACTTTTCCTTTATAAATAATTGTGTGCTCAGTTTGGTCCATCATATCCACCATCACCCAGGCAGTCATCCACCATCACCCAGGCAGTCATCCACCATCACCCAGGCAGTCATCCACCATCACCCAGGCAGTCATCCACCATTATCCTAGCAGTCATCCACCATCACCCAGGCAGTCATCCACCCGTCATCCAGCACTACAACACGTCACCCGTATCTAAGATCTTGAAGAACCCCCCCCCCCCATAGGGCCACAGTGTGGGCCCAGCCTGGCCGACCATCACGACCTAATTGCCCACACCCTTAACAAGCGACCTCCCCCCCCCCCATCCTCCTAGTCATCCCGCCACAAGAGGGCCCAGTTAAGACCTGGTTGTTGACGACGTCACAATGCTGTTTACAACTACCTGGAGGCAGTTAGTACAGTTCGAGACCCTGAGCAGCTTGGGGCGAGCAGGCCTTCTATCTGCCTTATCTTGGCTACCTTGATTTCAGACGATAACCACAGATAAGAGTGATTGACTATTGACATCATCAAATTACTTCTGAAGGACTACGACCGACGCCCACACTTGTTCCCTACTGTAAACTGACACGAAATATTGGCCAGGTCACGCACGACCGTTACTAACGACCCTTACCAACGACCCTTACTAACGACCTTTACTAACGACCCTTACTAACGACCTTTACTAACGACCCTTACTAACGACCCTTACTAACGACCCTTACTAACGACCCTTACCAACAACCCTTACTAACGACCCTTACTAACAACCCTTACCAACGACCCTTACTAACGACCCTTACCAACGGAACTTACACGACTCTGAAATCCGGTAAATGTTGTTGTTGTTTTCGTTTTGATATATAATGTGTTGTTGTCAACAAACAGTTTAAGGGTGTAACCCACTAACTGGAAAGGTATGTATACTCCCTCACATCATGTATACTTCCTCTCACCATTTATATTCCCTCTCACCATGTATATTCCCTCTAACCATGTATACTCCCTAGCACCATGTATACTCCCTCTCACCATGTATACTCCCTCTCACCATGTATATGGATACAAGGAAATTCGTCTCATTCATCCAGGTCAGACAGTTTGCCTCAGTATTCAGGTCAGTAATCACCTGTTCCACCTTGTAGCTCTGCCACCACACTAACGAGGTCTCATGTATACCATTATACGTCCGGCCATGATGGTGTTGTTGTTGTTGTTGTTGCTGCAGGTGGTGGTTGTGTTTGTGTGTGGCTATATCTCTCCCTATCTCTCATCCGTTGTTTCATGACTCGTTTACCCTGGCGTCGGTGTTTTCCTCAATGTGTATATATTTCTGACTTGTGTACCAAGAAGCTGTCTCATGATTGTGGTAGTGATACTGACTGTGGTAATGATGATGATTAAGATGTCATATTTAATATAGAGTCATGATAGATGGTGTATGTAGGTAAGATAAATACAGTGGTTCTTTTGGTGTGGTTTGTAAAAAACTCTCTCTCTCTCTCTCTCTCTCTCTCTCTCTCTCTCTCTCTCTCTATATATATATATATATATATATATATATATATATATATATATATATATATATATATATATATATATATACCTTGAAGGAGGCCCCAGACAGCGGTGCCACACCTGCTGGTTCGTCTCCAGTCTGTGCGCCCCATCTCATCCCTCCAGGAAACCCACTTAATCTCCAATGCTTCCACGTTCGCTCTAGCGAGGCTTGGGGCTTCCAAGCCTGGTCCTCGTGTCGGAGGAAGGATGCCGGTATCACCCACCAGATACACGCCAGATAGAAGGCAGATAAAAGTGAATACTGCATGTGATAAAGGCCGAAAATAACGCTAATAACGATGATTATGGCCAACGAGACAATAAAGAGAAGCGATACTAGAGGCGATACTGACAATCGAAGTTCGATACGCTATCCGAAAGAGATTATGAGTAGGTTTAAAGGCCGGATTTAACAGGATCGCGGCGTCACTTGTGGCTGAGATGGCAGGTTGACGACCAGATGTCTGCTGCATCCATCCATGGACGGAGGAAAACGTGTGAGGCAGAGACGTTCCTGAGTCGAGAATTTTTACGACAACGAATATTTGAGGGAATACGTGGCTGTGCACTGAGTAGCATGAGGAACTCACACAGGTGATGATTGTGAACGAACATGGAAACTCAAACTGACCGAGAAATCTTAGAAATTGGAAAGAAATTCTGAAATACTTAAGACATGGCCTCGGGACATCACCAACACGGCGAGAGTAAAATGATAATATCGTGATCCCAAAACCTGGAGATAAGGAAAGCTGAAGTGATCTTCCTGAGCAGGAATGAAAGCGACGGAGGAACAAGTGACGGTCGAGCAGCGCACCGCCCGCTACCCTCACATCTCATACGTTGGAACAAATGAACATCTAGTTTTACGTCACGTCGATGGAAACATTTTATTTATATAACGACGTAAGGAGACGTGTTCTACGGGGCTCCTCATGCTTCAAAGCTGAGTCCAGGAACACGATGTATTGGTTACGTTGTAAGATTTGTACAGATCACAGCCTGGCATGGAAGGCGAACTGAGGAAGGAAACTTTATAGATTCCCTCAGAGAAATGGACATGGAAGCCTACTGAAGAAAACGAACATTACCATCTTGTGAGAAACGAGAAAAAGAAGAACACAAGTTCAACATGAAAGAAAATCTACTGAAGTTAAACATTCATTCAGAACCTGCTGCAGGAGTGGGTCAAGGTGAAGCAGTGAGGAGGATATACAAGATCAAGGAACGTCTCGAGGAGGAGGTGACACAGCTGTGAGGA